>NC_052065.1:86781284-87084315 GCF_903992535.2 Arvicola amphibius | reverse complement strand
ATGTGTGTGCCATAGAAGTGTGTAGATAGGAGGGTAAACTCAGTTGTCAGGCCCCACCTTCTATATTAAGACAACGTATGCTGTTTGCAGCAGCGTGTACCAGGCTAGATGGCCCATTAGCTTCCACTGGTTCTCCGGTCTCTGTTTTGCATACTACTAAAAGGTTTCTGCATTTATAAACACACACTGTCAAATATCGCCTTATGTAGTGTGCAGGTTAATGACACAAACACAGACATGCGTGGAAAGAGGGTATCTCAACTGAGGACCCAACTGTGGACATGTCTCTGAAGGCATTTTCTTGGATACACATTTATATAGGAGTTAATCCAGTGTGGAAAGAGCCATCTCTGGACAGGTGAACCTGGACTGTATAAGAAAGATAGTTGAATAAGCCAGGAGAAGCCAGCCAGTAAAGCAGCACTACTCCATAGTCTCTGCTTCAGCTCCTGCTTCCAGGATCCTGACTTGAGTTCCTGCCTTGCTTTCTCTCAACGATGGATTATAACCTGTAAACAAAAATAAGACCTTTTCTCTCCAAGTTGTTTTTGGTCATAGAAACAGAAAAGCAAGCAAAGATACATGAGTTCTGGGGATCTGAACTCAAATTGTTATTCTGGTAAAGCAAGTACTTTTACCCATCTCCCCAAGCTGTATCCATATCTTCTATTAACACCGCCTCCACGATTCCCTTAGAAATAGCACTTGCCTAACACTCTGGGAAAAGAGAGACCATATGTGGTGCCAGCCAGTTTACATATGAAGTGTTCAGAACTCTTCAGGAGAGACCATTGGACAGACATTATGACTGCTAGGTTGGCCTCTGTGTGGTATCTAACTCCAATTTCCTGAAATTAAAAAAAAAATGTTGAGAAGAACCAATGTGTGATATAAAAACTGTTCATTTCCAACCCTCTTAGATTCCATTGCTATCTCCAGTTTGAGGTTATAGAGTTGGACGCAGGGGTCTACTGGGACAGCTCTACATTTCTTCTCTGAGTGGTCTGGTCTCAGAGAAGGAGCAAAAAGGCAGGTCCCTTAGGGCCGAACACCATGGCTTCAGCTCTGCTGTGGAGCCTACATATTTGCCAAGAAGTTTCCTTGTTAGGAAATTTTGCACCTTTATTACATTTAAACTATGCCCATAGAGAGGCTGGAGAGATGTCTTGATGGCTGAGAGCTTGCTGTTCTTACAGCGAAATTGAGATCCCCAGCACCCAGGTTGGGCTCTTCACAGCTGCTAATAACTCCAGCACCCAGGGATCTGACACCCTCTTTGCCCTCAAAGGTTGCACATTCCTGTAATCCCAGGGCTGGGAGAAATGAAGCAGATGAATTGCAAATTTGAGACAAGCCTGAGCTACATATCTCAGTCCCATGTCCAAAATTGAAAAAGAACAAGAAACTGTTAAGTCTTGGTACCTCTTTTATTAAAAGATGCTCTTTGCTAGTTGCTAGCAAGTTCCTATTTCTTACAGTCAGGGCAAGCATAAAGTAGCTGTATCTTTTGTTGCCTGATCTCCTTTGCCTAGATCTCTGTCCCCTCCATAAATCTCTACACAAGTGTTCTCTTTTGAGTTTTAATTGCTTTGGTATGCAAAATCTTGTGATAATGATGTGGGATGCCCTTCTACATGCTGTGACTAAGTATTTCTCTCATTGGTTGATGAATAAAGCTGTTTCAGCCAATGGCCAGGCTGAATATACATAGGTGGGAAATCTAAACGGGGGGAGGGATGGAGGGAGGGTAGGAGGGATGGAGAGAGAGAGAGAGAGAGAGAGAGAGAGAGAGAGAGAGAGAGAGAGAGAGAGAGAGAGAGAGAGAGAGAGAGAGAGAGAAGGTGGGAGAAAAGACACCACCATGAAGCCACCAGGGAAGCAAGATGTGAGATAACAAGCTATGAGCCTCATGGTAAAATATAAACTAATAGGAATGAGCTAATTTATAATTAGAGCTAACCCAAAAAAGGCCCGAGTCACTGGCCGAACAATTGTAACTGATATTAAGCCTGTGAGTAGTTATTTGGGAACAGGCAGACAGAGAGAAACCAGTCTAGCTGGACCAGAGGACAGAAAAGAGCCTTCCAGCCACGTGGTAATTTTGATCTGTTCTTTAAAAATTCTTTGTAAAAATTGCTTTGTGCAGACAATCTTTAATCTTTAATTTGTATTACTTCACTGTGGTGATACGAATTTAAGAAGACTGTAACATGCTTAAATTCCTTGTGCTATTTTAAACCAATATTTAAAAAATTTAAAGGATCAAATTGAAGTACCTGGTGACTGAAATTTTAAAAGAAATTATATTATTTCCATTGCCTATTTATTCAATAGTATATGAATCCAATGGGGTTTTGAATGTGTTAAAAATTTAAAAGCAGTATTTAAGATGGAAAACTAGGTATTTCCTTACCTATGCCCTTGGACATCAGCCTGCTTTGGCTGCCCACTAGAGTTAAAGATGCAAATAAAGCTATTCATTTAAACAGAAAATGATGAGATAAAGGAATGATGGTTAATAAAAATAGTATTTAAAGAGAAATCATTTTAATTTTCATATGATATAAAGTCTCTATAATAAGTGCCCAAGCTTCTTTCTTTAGTCTCATCGTTCTCCCAATTCAGTATATGGCTTGGCAAACAAAAATGTAACTACTATGGCCCAGAAGTCATGCAGTCATGCACACTACTTTTACTTAAAGTGTTTTTACAGTGTTTTGTTTTTTTTGCTTTTTTTTTTTTTTTTTTTTGGTTTTTCGAGAACGGGTTTCTCTGTAGCTTTGGAACCTGTCCTGGAACTAGCTCTGTAGACCAGGCTGGCCTCAAACATAAAGAGATCCACCTGCCTCTGGCTCCCAAGTGCTGGGATTAAAGGCATGCGCCACCACCACCCGGTTTTACTTACAGTGTTTTGCCCAATAATCTGTATACAAAGCAAGTAGAGAATTTAAGTACACAGATTTGGTGAGCACCATATGTCCCTTCCATGCCAGAGTAATACCTGTTGTACACATACATGGAAAGGCTTATAGAACTTATAGACTTAAATAGAAAAGCAATAAACTGCGAAATTGGCACCACAAATCAATGGGAAATAAATGAACTATTTATTATATAGAGTTGGCAACACTGACCCATTAGTCACCTCTCCCTAGTACCAAATATATAAATTTGAACTCTAGACATTGAACAATCTAATCATGAAAGCTAAAAATATGAAACTCATAGACAATCTGTACATTCTTAATGTATACATTTTTATAATTGTACCTTTTTATACCAAAATTGACATTTATTATTTAAAACATACCAGTGTTCTTTGTCATCGAGGACTCTTTTTTGTGCAGGTTGACAAGTAGTTACCTTTCTCAGTACTTTTTGCAGAACTGAGTTTGGCTGTCCTTGAATACTTATATACCATAATTGTTCAAGCCAATTCTCCTTTAATGAAACTTTGAATTTGTTGAAAAACAATACATGGGTTGAAGAGATGGCACAGTTGGTGAAGTGCTTATGAGCAAACGTGAGAGTCTTATTTTGATCTCCCAGAATCCACATTTAAAAATCTGGGTGGGGTTGTGCCTGTTTGTAACCCAACACTGGGGCTGTGGAGACAGAAGAATCTCTGGGACTCACTGGCCAGTCAGTCTAGCCTGCTTGGAAGTCCATATCCCTGGATATGCTTGGAAGTGAGATTCCCTGAGTCAAATACCAAAGTGAATGGCACCTATAGGTTTGACAACCAAGGTTGTCCTCTGGCTTCCACATGCATGCTCACACATTTCCACCTGTGCACACACAAAAAAACATACAAATTAATGAATCAATTAAAAATGATATAGGAATATCTTTTTATGTCTTAGAAGTAGATAACAGCTCCTTAAACCAAATCTTGGAAATAGCAGTAGGGCTGGGCATATAGCTCAGTGATAGAGCACCTTCTTAGGGTGTACAGGATCTTGGGTTTGATGCCCACTAAAACACACACATGCACACACCACACACAAACACACACTCAAACACAAATGAAAAACAGATACAAAAAGACTGAAGACTAATAAATTTGATTATATAAAAAGAATTTATGCTTAAATGTGGACACTATGGACAAAGGTAACAGATGACAGATGGGAAAATATATTTGCAATAGTTTTAACAAAAGATTAATAATTGACATATGTAAAATACTCCCAGAAAAAGAAAACATACTGCCCTGAGCTGATAAAATGTATAAATTTATACTTGGAGGAAAGAAAAGCAAAATTTTTAGAAATAGTCAAAGAGATGTTCAAACTCATTATTATTCAGATGATCAATAAATAAAATAGCTAACATATTTGTTTTGTTATCAAAATTAGAAAGCTGAGCTATATGAATTGCTCCTAAGAATGTAGATAGACAAAAACAGCTGATTAAAGTTTAGAGTGGAATCACTATTTGAAAGAGCAATCTTGCAGTTATTAAATTAATTATACAAATACCCTGTGGCCCAAAAATCCCATTTCTTTTTATATATGTATTCCAAAGCACCTCTCATATAGATCCATAGGGAGATATGCATGAAGACATACTGCACAGAGTTTGAGGTAACAGGGAATTGGAAGCAGACTAGATTCTGTTTTTAGGAAAATGAAGAAGTAAATTAGAGTAGATGAACACTAATACATTATTCAACACTAGAAACCAGCAGGAGGGTTGTAAAAGCAGCCAGTACCACAGATAGGCATGAGGAAGGTGTAGAAGTGAAACCCTGAAATACAGCATCTATCCACTGACAAGAACTCAATCTCATGATTTCATCCAATCATAAGAGACCTTGAACCTGGGTTCCCAAGAGAAAGTAGGAAACATGGGAGAACCAGCATGCTCTCTTACAATGTACAAGACCTTTGTGGAGGGGATTATTCAATGTTATAAAAAGGCATGCTCTGTGTTCCCGTTCTTAATGCTTGCTTTTCTAGAGTAGACAATGGTTTTAACCCTATTTCTCAGTGTTATTCTGATTTCTGTGTTCCTTCATCTGGCTTGAAAGTCCATGTTTAATAATAACATTCATATTCTCTGTAACCTTATGTCAATTCACCGAAATGTAAGAGGAGAGTGGCAGATAAAGTTTGGTGCCAGAATGGTGTTAAAATGGGCATGGTGGTAATTATAGAATCTGCTAATAAACATGATTTGTGCTTACTCTCCATATTTTCAGGTACTATTGTTGCCTTAAAAAGAAACATCAGTGTGCAATCATTTTTACAATCAGAAACAAAAGCAATGAGGATATCTTCATTTAAAAAAAAATGCCAAGGTGGGGGCAAAGCCACTTGCCTAGCCTGATGGCCTGAGTTGGATAACTGGAACCCACAAGGTTGAAGGAGAGAAATGGATCCTGCAAATTGTCCTCTGACCTCCACACATACACAATGGTGCACATATGTGTGTGCGCCCATGTGAGTGCACTTGCAAACACACATATGCACACACACACACACACACACAAATAATCCACCATGCTCATTTCTTCCTCATGATCCTCAGATATACCTGCTCTCTCTTCTGCCTTTGCTGTCCTTCAGTGACCGAAACAGTTACTTTAATGTTTTTGCCATACTGGGAAAAAAAAGTAATATGATCCTGTTAGCTGCTAAAACAACATAAAGCAGCCATCTCTCAGTTACTTTTGTGGAGTGGAGATCGAATCTAGATCTTTTTGCAAGCTCTGCACATGCTCTACAGCTCAACTACAGCTCCAGCCTCCTAGCTCTAAAGCAGCATAACATGGCAATGAATATGGGAGGAATAAAGCAGATGACAGAGGCAAACTCAGAAATAGAAAGAGAAATCGCCCCAAGTGGAATGCTCAAAGATGAAGTGGTAAAAAATAGAAAAGAGGAGTTAGAATATATGGCAGAAAAAAAGGAAATTTCAAAAATACACCTGGAAGGAGTTCCATTAAGGGACATTTAATATTTGAAGAAATTGTGACATACAATTTTCAACAGCTGACACAAGACATAAATCTTCATATTGAGCATGTCAGTTTTGAGCAAGATAAAACAAAAAAAGAACTGTAGCTCGATGTGTTGTGGTGTGGCAAAGTAAAATACCTATAATGATATTTTCATGAATTTAGAAAATTTATTGTCCCTCTATAAACACCTCCCCTAATGCAAAGAAGACAGAAAATGGAAAAGTAAGAAATATAGTGAGATGGGAAAACAAGAACTGTCATTTACATATAAAATACAGTATCTTGTCATGCATGTATACATGAAAATATTATCTGTAACAATATATAATGTTAAATATCTATTTTTCAAATGAAGAAGAAATGATCATCAAGAAAATATGGAAACAGCACTCTTCAGGATTTCAGTCAGAAAGTACATGATTGTTTAATAGTTAATTGTGTATGTCACTCATCACTTAGTAATTAACTGTGCATTCTTTTTTTCTAACTGTTCTGGAGTTGGTTTTAGGGATATAAACAGAATAAGCTGGTAGGAGAATGGTGTCATCTATTGATCCCTGGTTTTTCCTGAGTTCACTGAATTCTTTTTAGAAACAACTAAGGTAATGATCCTCCTCCAACACTGATGCTAGAGCACTATGCTAATGTGAATGCAGGGGCTTGGAGGGGTTGGGATCAAGAGAACAGATAATTTATGGATAACAGCCTAAAAATACTTTCTGAAAATCTTTAATCTACGACCTAAGCCTCTCTGGGTACGTCTAAGAAAATAGTGCAGGAGCCAAATGTTCATACAGTGAAAAAGACACTGAGAAGTGCAAAATTGTGTCCAATCGACTCCCAGTTCAGCTTATCATCCAGTTCCTTGTATTAAGAGGCTACTCTATTCAATATCTATGCATTATGACATTTATATTGTCTTTCTAAGAGGCAGGACAACTAAGTGAAAGATACTGAAGTAATTAAATTTCACCAACTTTAAATGTAGTCATGTAGCTGAAGAGTGAAGAGCACACGAAGTTCTAGATAAGATTAATATAAGAAGTTTAAATCTTTTAAATTGTCATTACTAAAGTAGAAATTCCATACAAAGGAACAATCAGGGAATTACTGATCATCTGGAGGCAAAAAAAAACACAATGGAAAGACAGCAACTCCCAAGTAGTATGTTTAATCAGGGTGCTCATCAGAAGTTAAGGTGTAATAAATAATCAGAGAGGCAAAGATTCAGGGAGAAGACGATCCATGTCTAAATTATCATGCGTAGCATTTATGAACACTTAGATACTGATCTAAGCACATCACATACCTTATTAAGCCTCTCAACAACCTTATAAGATTGATATTATTCCTTGCTTCATGCTACACATGTAGAAATTAAATTCCATAGTGTTTAACAACTCACCAAAGAATAAATGGTTTTCAAATAAATAATTTTTAACTCAGTCATCATCATTCTAAGGCCACAAATTTAATTGCTATATAGTTACTTATACTTTGATCATAGTGTTAATTGCATAAAAATATATTAACAGAGTCTAAAAATGAATGAAAGTATGTATAAGGCATATCCTATTAAGAAACTAAAATTAGGGGCTGGAGAGATGATTCAGCAGTTAAGAGCACACATCACTCTTCCTGAGGACCTGGGTTTAATTCCCAGCACCTACATGGTGGCTCAAAACCATTTATAATGGAATTCCATGCCCTTTTCTGGCAGGCAGGCATACATGCAGCTAGAGCACTCATACAGATAAAATAAATAAGTATTTTTTAAAGAAACTAAAATTAGAAATAAATGATAAAAGATGATTATAAAATAGAACTACCTGATAACATAACAGTGGTCCACAAAATAAATTCAAAACAAAATCAGAAGCCACATGGAAACCAAAGAAACTGAGAATGCACTATATCGAAACCTATGGGACATGACTAAGGCTATACTTACGTAATTAGGAATATGTACATATGCATACACATATACATTATACCTATATATATGTAGCAACAATTAATGAAAAAAAAGAAGACGAATTTGAAAGAGAGCATGCAGTATTATATGTGAGTGTTTGGAGGGAGGAAATGGAAAGGGAAAATGATATAATTATGCTATAATCTCAAAAAATAAAAACATTTTAAAAAGGAAAAAGCACACATAAAAGGGTAGAACCACAGAAATAGATGCAATTAAAATTAATATAATTTTACATGTAAGTCTATTATATCAAATTTGAAAATCTAAATGTGATATATTAATTTCTAATGAATTCAAAGTTACCAAATTTAATGCAAGAAATAAAAAATAACTAGACCAACTACTATAACTAAGATTAGAAATGTGATTTCTGGGCCATTGGGTGGCACACGCTTTTAATGCCGGCCCATGCTTTTAATCCCAGTACTCAGGAAGCAGACGCAAATGGATCTCCAAGTCTGAGGCCAGTCTGGTCTACAGAGAAAGTTCCAAGACAGCCAGGGCTACAGAGAGAAAACCTGTCTTGAAAAAAGAGAAAGAAAAGAATAAAAGAAAAAAGAAATGTGATTACAGACCACCCATTTAAAAAGTAGTAACCTATAGGCCAGGTATGGTAGTATACCTTTAATCCCAGACTCAGGGCTACTTAGGGATACTTGTCTTAAAACATTTCATTTAAAAAAAGTAGGAATCTGAGGGAAAATGAAGCTGGGGTGTAGATGTATAAACTAAAATTAATGATGTATGAAAAAAGGCCATAAAGAAATCTGATACTTGATAAGCTAATAAAAACCAAACTTAATTTTAAGAGTTTGGATATGGGTGCTTGGTATGGGCAAATAAAGCTGCTCCCAGAAGCAATAGGTTATTAAATGAAAACCCCAGTGCCAGGGGTTGACTTCTTCATTAGAAGCTGAAGCCTCCGAAACTATACAGGCAACTGGCATAGAGGCTGTTTGCCCACCAGAACTAGAAGGTAAGACTTCATTGCTCAAGATGGCATACCTTGGTTGCACAGACATCGAGCTAGAACTGGGCTGGAATCTTCCTCCCTTCTGGTTAGAGCTAGAATTCCAGAAGGAACTGTGCATCATCAACAACCACAACAAAATAACAAGAATTACCAATCATTGGTCATTGACATTTTTCAATATCAGTGGACTCAATTCCCCAATAAAACAATACAGACTAACAGAACAGTTGCAAAAACAGGATCCATCCTTCTTCTGCATCTAAGGAACACATGTTAACATCAAAGACAGACATTATCTCATGGTAAAGGTTTGGAAAAAAAATTTCCAAGCAAATGGGCCTAAAAACCAAGACAGCCATTTTAATAGCTAGCAAAATAGACTTCAAACCAAAACTAATCAAAAAAAATAGGGGAAAACACTACATACTCATGAAAGGAAAAATCCACCAAGGAGACTATGCTGGCAAGTCTTATGTCAACTTGACACACAAACTAGATTTATCTGAAAGGAGGGAACCTGATTTGAGAAAATGCCACTATAAGCCATTTTCTTAATTAGTGACCAGTTTGGAAGGACCCTGGTCATTGTGGGTGATGCATCCCTGAGACAGTGATCCTGAGTTCTATAAGAAAGCAAGCCGAGCAAGCTAGGGTAAGCAAACCAGTAAGCAGCACCCCTGCCTCCAGGTTCCTGCCCTGTTTGAGTCCTGTCCTTCAATAATGAACAGCAATATGGAAGTATAGGCCAATTGGATCCTTTCCTCCCCAACTTGCTTTTTGGTCACAGTGTTTCATCACACTAAGATAGTGACATTTCAGTTCTTAACATCTGTGCCCCCAAGGACAACCAAGTTTGTAAAAGAAACACTACTACAACTTGAATTATTTACTCTCACACACACTGATAGTGGGAGACTTACTACCCTACTCTCACCAATGGACAGGTCAGCCAGACAAAAACTAAACAGAGAAATGCTGGAGCTAACAGACATTACAGATAAAATGGACCTAAGTGATGTTTACAGAACATTTCACCCAAACAAAAAAGAATAAACCTTCTATTCTGCACCTCATGGAACTTTCTCCAAACCTGACCATATACTCAGACACAACGCAAGCCTCAACAGATAAAAGAAAATTGAAATAACTCCCGGTATCCTACCAGACTACCATGGATTAAAGCTGGCTATCAACAACAGAAACAGCAGAAAGTACAAATGCATGGAACAACTCCTCTATTGAATAAAAAATGAATCAAGACAGAAATAAAAAATTAAAGGAATTCAATTAAAATGAATACACAGCATAGCCAAACTTATGAAACACAATAAAAGTGGTGCTAAAGCCCTAAGGGCCTACATTTAAAAAAAAAAAAAACAGAGAGATCTTATACTAGCAACTTACAGCGTATCTGAGAACTCTAGAACAAAAAGGTTTAGTCACACCCAAGGGAGTAGACTGCAAGAAATAATCAAACTGAGGGCTGAAATTAATGAAATAGAAGCAAAGAGAACAATACAAAGAATAAGTGAAACAAAGAATTGGTTCTTTGAGAAAAATCAACAAGATTAGCAAACCCTTATCCAAAGCAACCAAAAGACAGAGAGATATCAAAATGAACAAAATGAGAAACAAAAAAGGGACATAATAACAGATACTGAGGAAATCTAGAGAATAGTAAGAACATACTTTAAAAAATCTATACTCCACAAAACTGGAAAATCTAAAAGAAATGAATATTTTCGACAAGTACCACTTACCAGAGTTAAATCAAGATCAGATAAACAATAAACAATTTAAATAGAACTATAATCCCTAGTGAAATAAATGCAGTCATTAAAAATTTCCAAATCAATAAAAGCCTAGGCCAGATGGTTTTAGCACAAAATTCTATCAGTCTTTCAAAGAAGGGTTAATACCAATACTTCTCAAATTAATCCACAAAAAAGTAGCAGAAGGAACACTGCTCTATTCATTTTATGAGGCCACAGTTATCCTGATATCCCAAACCACATAAAGACTCAACAAGGAAAGAGAATTACAGACCAATTTCTATTAGGAATATACATGCAAAAATACTCAATAAAATAATTGCAAACTGAATCCAAAACACATCAAAAAGATGAACCATAATCAAGTAGACTTCATCCCAGAGATGCAGAGATGGTTCAGTTTATGAAAATTAGTCAATGTAATCCACCATATAAACAGGCTGAAAGACAAAAACTAGTTGATTATCTCATTAGATACAGAAAGGCCTTTGACAAAATACAACACCTCTTTATAATAAAAGTCCCGAAGAGATTAGGAATAATATGGACATATCTTAACATAATAACTTCAATTTACAGCAAGCTTATAGTCAACATCAAATTAAATGGAGAGAAATTGAAAACAATTCCACTGAAATCAGAATAAGACAAGGTTGTCCACTCTCTCCATATCTATTCAATATAGTAATTGAAGTTCTAGCTAGAGCAATAAGACAACTGAAGGAGATAAAGGGGATACAAAATGAAAAGGAAGAAGTCAAAGTATTATATAAATCCACACAAATATGGACACCAAAGCTTATTTGCTTTTTATTTATTTATTTATATTTTTACATCTTGATCACAGTTTCACCTCCCTCCTCTCCTTCCCCACCTCCCCTCTAATCCCTCATCCACCACTTTTCCTTTTCTCTTCAGAAAAGGGCAGGCCTCCCATGGATATCAACCAACCATGGTATATCAAGTTTCAGTGAGAGCAAGCACCTTCCCCTCTGTTAAGGGGCAGCCCCTTTAACAGGCAGCCCCTGTTCCCATTGTTAGTAGTCCCACAAAAAGACCAAACTACACAACTGTAGTGTGAGTTTTGATTTAAAAAACCAGAAATATACATTGGAAAAAAAGAGAAAAACAGTATCTTCAACAAATGGTGTTGATCAAACTGGATGACTGCATGCAGAAGAATACAAATAGATACATAAATATCACCCTGCACAAAACTCAGGTACAAGTGGATCAAAGACCTCAACATAAAACCAGATACGCTGAACCTGTTAGAAGAGAAAGTGTGGAATAACCTTGAATGCATTGACACAGGGGGGCAACTTATTGAACAGAACACCAATGATGCCAGCACTAAGATCTAAGACAAACAATTAATAAATGAGACCTCATGAAACTGAAATGCTCTGTAAAGCAAAGGACACTATCAATTGGACAAAGCAGCAGCCTACAGAATGGGAATAGATTTTTACCAACTCCACATCTGACAGAGGGGTAATATCCAAAATATATAAAGAACTCAAGAAACAAGATATCAAAAACAAAATAATCCTATTTTTAAATGAGGTACAGATATAAACAGAGAACTTTCAATAGGGGGAACTCAAATGGCTGAGAAACACAAGGAAAAGGTCAACATTCTTAGTTTTCAGGGAAATATAAATTAAAACCACTCTGAGATTCCAATTAACACATATCAGAATGGCCAAGATCAATAAAAGAAGTGACAGATCATGCTGGCACGAATGTGGAGAAAGGGGAACATTCCTTCATTGCTTGTGGGAATGCAAGTTTATATAACAACTATCTAAATCAATATGGTAGCTCCTTAGAGGGTTGAGAATCAATCTACATCAAGACTCAGCTATACCACTCTTGGGCATATACCCAAAGGATGCTCCATCCTACCACAGAGACACTTGTTAACAATGTTCTATCAAGCTTTATGCATAAAGTCAGAAACTGGAAACAACCTATATGTCCCTTAACAGAAGAAAATATGGTAATTTACACAATGGAGTATTACTTGGTTGATTAAAAAAATAACAGCATGAAATTTGCAGGCAACTGGATGGAACTAGAAAAAAAATCATCCTGAGTGAGGTAAGCCAGACCCAGAAAGATAAATATAGTATGTATTCACTTATAAGGAGATATTAGCAGTTAAGTAAATGATAACCAAGCTGTAGACCCAAAGAAATTAGGTAAAGAGGAGGAGTCTAGGGGTGATGCAGGGATCTCTCTAGGAGGAATAGAAAAGACTTTTTTGGCCAGCTGGAGATAGGCAAGGATGGAAGATAGGGATCAGGTTGGGGAGATGGGGTGGAAAGAGTGTGGAGAGAGAGAGATAGAGAGAGAGAGAGAGAGAGAGAGAGAGAGAGAGAGAGAGAGAGAGAGAGAGAGAGAGAGAGAGCTGGAATTTGGGGGTACTTGATAGATGGTGTAGAAAACTAGTCCAGCAGAAACTTCCAGGGATCTATGAAAATGGTCCCAATGAGGACTCCTAGTAATGGGGGATACAGGGTCTCAACAGGCCATCTCTTATAGCCAGGTAAAGCTTCCAGTGGCAAGACTAGGTTGTATTCAGTTCAGCTGTTGGCCTAGAGGGTCCTAGGGAAATCACTAAACAACCTAAGCTGCTACTAAGGCATAAGGTTGATCTCCAAAAAATTACAGTGGAGCTGAGGACAACACCCATACAACTCATTAAACATGGAGAAGTCAAGCTGGTACCAACATGGTATGGGAAGGTACTCTGCAAGCTAGAGAAAAAGAAATGTGGACACCAACTCAGTCACAAAACCTTTGACCTATAATCTGTCCTGCCTGTATAACATGCTAGGGCAGTGGTGGTACAAAACTTGTGGAAATAGCCAACCAATGTCTGCTTTGACCTAAGACCCACTCCATGAGAAGGAGCCCACACAGGACATTGCTTGAGTAACCAAGAACCAGAGACTAGATAGCCCAGAGATCTAGCATAAAGCCAAACACTATTGATAAATCAATAAAATGATTCCTAATGATATTCTGCTATACTCATACACAAGTGCTTTCTCCAGTCATCATCAGAGAGGCTTCCTCCTGCAGCAGATGGGAACAGATGCAGAGACCCACCGTTATGTGAAGAGAATCTAAATTGAATGTCTCCACCAAATCCCTCCTCTCAGAGCTCAGAGAATCCAGTGGAAGAGGAGGGGAGAGATTTTAAGAACCAGAGGGGATGAAGGACACCATGAGAACAAGGCCCTCTAAATCAACTAAGCAAGGCACATATGAACTCACAGAGTCTGAGGCAGCAACCACAGGGCCTGCTTGGGTCTGCACCATGTCCTACATATATATTATAGTATTGGCTTAGTATTTTTATGGGACTCATCACTGTGAGAATGAGTGGGTCTTGAGTCTGAGCTTGGTACTCTGTTTCTCCTGCTGGGTTGCCATGCCCAACATCAATATGATATTTTTTACTTCATCTTATTATATTTTATTTTGTCATATGTGGTTGTTATCTCTTAGAAGCCTGTTTTTTTTTCTAAAGTGAGACATATCTGGAAGGAAGGAGAGGTGGGGAGGAACTGGGAGGGATAAAGGGAGGAAAAACTATAGTTGGGATATACTGTATGAGAAAAGACTATTTTCAATAACAAAGAAAAAATGTAAAAATACCATATGGACAATGTGCAGGGAAGAAGGTAAGCAAAAGGTTAGGATAGTATATGGTGGATGGTGGGGGGAGTAATGGGGGGAAATTTCAACAAAGTACAATGAAAATGTAATCAAATCCATTGTTTTGTATGGTAACTTAAATTAATTAAAAAATAAAGCAAAAAGAAACAAAAATATAACTGTGGGGATTTGAATGAGAATGACCACTATTCTTATGGTATACATAAAATGTTGCCATTCCTGAGTGGCAGCAGCAGGCAGCAGGCCATGAGACCATGGTGGGCCATGGCGGACCATGAAGGCAGCTGGTCCCAGGTAGGGAGCCATGCAGCGGGTGAGAGACAGAGATAGATAAGCACACCATGCAGAGAAAGTGGGTATTTATTTAGTGGGTTATGGAGGGGAAAAGAAAAGGAAGGGGAGAAGGGAGAAGAGTAGAGAGAGAGGCAAAGAGAGAGGAAGAGAAACAAAGAAAAAGAGGGGGAAGGGAAGAACTGGGGAGAAGGGAGAAAGGCAGAATCTGCCTCTTCAGGAGAAAAACTGAAAGAGGAAGAAACTCAGACTGGAACTGGAAGGGAGATCTGCTTGCCTCGGCAGACAAGGGAGGGGAGTGGGCAGGGTTTGTCTCTTAAAAGGACAGAACAGACCATTGCATTCCCATCTCTTTTTTATAATAAAAAGGCGGGAGTTTAGGCACAACAGGTTAAAGGAAATGGGGTGGCTGATTCTCAAGACTACTTCCAGCTTATTTGTGGGTGTCGTCTTGGGGAGAACTTGACCAGCATAGCTGGTCTCTTTGTGAAGTGTGGCAGTCGGGCAGCAATTGGAAATAATCAAAAATAGCCTTGTCCAAATTAATCAGCTTTAATAAAGGAAGGAAGTGGGGTAAACTTACAGAGCCAAGGTTCCAGCGAAGAGCAGGGAACTGTAGTGAGGAGCTGCGGGCAGGCCTGCTTTTTGTCCCGCCCTGCTCCTGGTCGCCAGCTAGCTTAAAACCCAAAATAACAACACACAAATTGTATTCATTTAAACACTGCCTGACCCATTAGTTTCAGCCTCTTACTCACATCTTGACTAACCCATATCTAATAATCTGTGTAGCACCACAAAGTGGTGCCTTACCAGGAAGTTTCTAGCGTACATCCATCTTGGGCTGGAGCTTCATTGCGTCTGGCTCAAAGAGCAGAAGGCATGGCAGTCTGTCTAACTTAGGAGAGGCATAGCATCTGACTGAGCCATCTACCTCACTTCCTTCTTCCTGTTCTGTCTACTCCACCCACCTAAGGGCCGGTCTATCAGATGGGCCAGGCAGTTTCTTTATTAATTATCCAATGAAATCATCAGATAGATAGAAAACACACCTACATCAGGGAACCAAGAAGGGAAGAGCTTACCAAAACCCGGTTCTTTTAAAGGTATTTTTTTGCCCTGGAGCGGCCACGCCCCTCAGACAAGGGATTGGTCAGCCTCCCCAACATCTCCCCCTTTTGTCTAAATAAGACAGATTCAGAACCAAATACAACTATATACAATGGGAACAGATCATATAAAATTACAAGAAGCAAACAATATTAAGCAAGAAACATATAACAGAAGTTTTACTAAGCATTCTACTTCAAGGAGTCTAAATAATGTAGAGGGTAGCTACAATTATCTAATCTTCAACCCCATCAAAGATCTGAGAAGGGAAGTAATATTACTTAAGCAACCAGGAAGTACAAATGAGAAACTTCCAAAATGTGCAACAGATGACAGAGACAACTGACTACCTGGGCAATCACACAAAGTCTCGTTAGCAATGTTGAGGCAACCAACTTTAGCTAAGGCCTAACACAACCTGACATACCATTTTTCAAAGGCAATGAACATTTTGTAGAACTATCCTATCCTGTCTTGGCAAGATAAGACAATTCTGTTTTATCTACTTATGGATATTCTGTATCTTTGTCAGTAGTCGAGGTATGGGCTTTTCTTTGCCCAAAGGCCAGTTCTGCCAAGAAGAAGACAAACTCCCAGTGGAGTGCCTTTGGTGCTCGACGTTCTCTCGGGAGTAGAGCATTGTTGCCAGGAGTGATTGTGTCTCATAAGTACAAAACTCTAGGTTAGAATAAAGGTCATGTTCTACAGCTCTTCAAAGAGGTCGAAGATTATACTATCTATACTAAATATAGTCTCTATGTATCTAAAAAACCTGATTATCCTAAATATAAATATGACAAACACATAATTCTCAATACCTATCTAACTTGAAGACTTAGAGAATAAACAACTGTGCAATAAATGAAGACAATGATTTCCAAATGTAAATAATGTCATTACATAAATAATATCAGAGGTAGAAATGTACATTGCAATATGGTATATATCTCAATATAACAATTGTTTCAAACAGAGGTAGGTGCATACTCTCATACAATGTTCAATATATCAATATACAAGAATCAGCACCAATACAGTTTTCTAAAAACAATAACTCACAAATATCAATCATCCCTTCAGACCAGTTACTCCCTCCTTTTATATATATATATATATATATATATATATATATATATATATATATATATATATCCACCCCTGAGGCTGTGTCCCATCATCCGGCTAGCTTTACACCCGAAATAATTACACGGAAACTGTATTCTTTTAAACACTGCCTGGCCCATTAGTTTCAGCCTCTTATTGGTTAATTCTCACATCTTCCTTTAACCCATATTTAGTAATCCATGTAGCACCATGAGGTGGTCGCTTACCAGGAGAGATCTTAACCTGTATCCATCTCGGAGAGGAGAGGCATGACGACTGCATATGGCGACTGCCTGAAGCGTCTCCCCAACTCTGCTTCCTTTCTCCCACAATTCTGTTCTGTCTACTTCGCCTACCTAATTTTCTGTCCTCTTAAAGGGCCAAGGCAGTTTTTTATTAATCAATGAAAGTAACACATAGACACTCCTCCATCATCTTTGCTCCTGTCCGGTGTTTGTAGTATGGAAATGTCTAGTGTCTGGTGTTTAGGGCATTGGCAGAAAAGAGGAAGAAGTTAAGTTTAGGGAAAAAATAGGAACAGGGAATGGAGAGGGGTATATCTGACCTATTTAAGGTCGATCCTTCAATTTGGCTCCTTAGAACTCACAAAAATGTTTTGGGGTTGTAAAAAATAAGTTTTAAACAGCAGCATATTTATATCAGAATGACTGTGACAGATATTTTTGAATAATGAAAAGTATCTTTAAGACTATGAAAGGCAGCATGAGAGAGAAATTTGATAGCATGTACTTGTCCTCACACCTTTATAACTTGCAGGTACACACCTTAATATCTTGTATTTGTATTTTGCTGAAATTTGTTTGGGAATATTGTCCTTTTAAACTGACAGAACCTATCAGCTGTCAAACTGCATCAGAGATCTTTGAGAAGGATAAAATTTACTTGAGGTATTGACTGAAAAACGACAGAGAATTTACTTGGTTGACACCTAGAGCTACTCCTCAAGGTCGTCCGTGGTCGCTGAGGGTTGTATTTGTCTTTTGCTATACAGTGCAGGGCCTGCCAGGCTCCAGACCATCCTGTGGGCTACAAAATCTGGAGGAAGACAACCCTATCTTGACCTGAGCAGCTAGGCTGTTGATTCCAGAAATTCTGTCCACTGTCTGGAGATCTTCAGTTTAGATAAAAGGCAGTTTTGCCCAGTGGTCAGCACTTGGCTGTTGAAACGAATTGTGGATGGACACTGTTTTGTGCCCAATTGTCTTCTGTCTTCTTTGGAATAAATAGAGTGCTGCTGCTAGGAGCCAACCTGTCTCTTTTTGTTATGGTAAGTTTTTTAATAATTAAGCATTTAAATGCCATATTCCCCAGATCTCTGAGCAGTTGAGGGCTGCTTACCAGGTTTAGATAAGTTATAACTACAGTAGAACTGAGTCCAAGCTTGACTGTATTGGCTCTCAACTTAACAGGTGATATTTATACTTGTAAAAGACAGAAAGAAGAAAAAACTGCTTCCAATAGAAGTTTAATAATGGTAGAACTGACAATAGTAGAAGGTAGCTTAATATATTTTAAAGTAGGGTTAGATTAAATATACTGTATTTCTGTTAAGAGACTTAAAAGTCATACCAATTTAAAACATGAGACTTATTGCTACAATGAACAGACAATTATAACATTTAACAGTAAACATGGGTACATTTAAATTGCATGCTTTTGGTGGGCCTTACCAAAGGCATGCCACTGCACAAAACATTGCAACCAAGTCAGCACCGGGGAACCAGGCAGGGAATACCTCAGTAAAGATGGCAGGAGTTTGTCACCTGACCTGGCTCTCAGTTAAGATGGCAGTGAAGTTACCTGACGTCAGTTAAGATGGTGGTAAGGTCATCTGACCTCAGTCAAAATGGTGGCGGTCATGTGTTGGATGAAGAAACCACATTTTTTGAGCCACGGGAGTTTTAAACATAATAATAAGAGAGACCTAGGGGTGTGATCCTCCCTGTTGCAGAGCCACTGCACTACAGGCCACGGCGGGGAGCAAAGGCTGGAATTGAAAACAGCTGTCTTGCAGATCCAACTAATCTTTTTGGTTTCCGTGCGACGAACGGTAGCGGTGGCAGGGATAGTTTGAGGAAAAGCGGAGGCAGCAGGATACAGGCAGAGCATTTATGGGCAAGTAGCTGATAGTTTGAGGGTTTGTATTCCAAAGCTGAAATACGTGAAAACTTGCAAAAAAAAAAAAAAAAAGCAAACAAACACTGTAGGGCCTATAGAATGATGACTCCTCTCTATAGGCAGGGTTTTAATAAAACAGTGATACCACAAAGCCTATAGAAAAATGTCTCTTCTGTACAGGCAGGGTGTCGAAGCATAACTGGTTCCAGTCTGGATGACTCGGAAGCCAGAGAGGCTAGAGGCCACTTTGAGCAGTCTCTTACAGCGGGGACCACTTACGAGTGGTCGAAAAGAAAAAGAGAAAAAAATCTGAAGGATGCCAGGCTCCAAAACAAATGCACTGCTCAGTGTGTGCAGTGCTAGCATGGGAGGACTACCCTGGGTCATCTGATCATGTTTTTAGCTATGGGAAGCAACTAGAGATGAATGTCAGTGAAGGGCTCAACCATAACTGTGAAAGCTGTGGTTGGGGGCTTTCCCCCCATTTCTAGGAACATCAGAAGACTGCCAGGAGCTCAGTGGTAAATCTCTCGGGTTTGGAGAAATGGTTAAGCTGACCAGAATGGGGAAACTTGCCAATTGAAGTCAGTGGTATGCATAGAGGTCATGCTCAGGCAGATGGAACACATAGTTGTTGTGGAAAAAAACAGGTTCCCAAGGCCAGGGTTCCATGTGTCCTCAGCTGGCCCACCTATGGGCAGGAGGGAATGTGGAGAGAGCCTGGCTGAGTCACAGAGCACCAATGTTATGGTAAAAGATAACAGCACTGGACCAAGGTGCCCATGGGCCACGAGGGGCAGTGGGCCATGAGAAGCAGCAAGTCCCAGACAAGGAGCCACGTGGTAAGTGAGAGAAAAAGATCTATTAGGCACACCATGCAGAGAAAGTGGGTATTTATTTAGTGAGTTATGGAGGGGAAAGCAAAAGGAGGGAAGGGAGAAGTGAGAACAGAGAGAAAGGCAGAGAGAGAGAGAGACAGAGAGACAGAGAAACAGAGAAAGAAAGGGGGAAGGAGAGAAGTGGGGAGAAGGGAGAGAGGCAGAAGCTGCCTCTTCGGATAAGAGACAGAAAGTGAAGAAACTCAGGCTGAAAGTGGAAGGAAGATCTGCTTGCCTCAGTGGATGGGGCACGGGAAGTGGGCATAGCTTGTCTCTTAAAGGGACAGGACAGACCATTAGACCTACAGTTTTATTTGTTTGAATACTAGATCCCCATTTGGTGGCTATTTGGGAATGGTTAGGAGATATGGATATAATGGAGGAGGTGTGCAACTGGGGGTGGGTTTTAAGATTTCAAAAGTCCCCTTGGTATATGGTTTTATCACAGCAATAAAAAAGTAACTATGACAATAACCATAAACAAATATCTATAATAACCTTAACTCTGAAAACCAAAATAGAACTCACCCGTGACAAAATCACGCTATGTTACGACCTAGTAGAACTCCATGTATTAGTTACTTTTCTATTGCTGTGATAAAACAACATGACCAAGGCAACTCAAAGAATGGAGGGTTTATTTGGGGCTTATGGATCCAGAGGAATGAGTCTATCACCATCACAGCAGGGAAGCATAGCAGCAGGCAGACATGGTTAATGAAGCAGCAACTGGAAGTGCACTTCTGTCTGCAGAGCTACAAAGAAAAAAACAGATCATGCACTGGGAAGGGTGGGGAGGTTTGGGGAATCTCAAAGCCTATCTCCAGTGACATGCTTCCTCCAGCAAGGTTAATCTTCCCCAAACAGCTCCATTAACTGGGGACCAAATATTCAAACATCTAAGTATATGAGGTACGTTCTCATTCAAACAACCACATTCTACAAAGGCAAAAATAATCTAACCAGGAGTTTTATCAGTATAATTAACTGTATTAGAATAAAAAAGAGAACCAGTGAGATGGCTCAGTAGGTCAAGGCACTTGCCATCAAGCCTGGCGACCTGAGTTTGTTACCCAGGATGTACATCCTAGGAGGAAAGAACTAACTTCCCCAAGTTGTCCTCTGATCTCCACATGTACACCATAATATTCATAATCCACATGCATACATACTTACAAAAACATGCACATACACAACAAGTAAAAATGTAATAAAATAGATTTTAAAATTATCCATGTAAACCCTCAAAGAATGAAGAATACAGTTTAATAAATAAATGTGAAAATAATAAATAATAAATAATAAAGGAGAAGATAATTCTGTCAATATGTTGAAAAGACATAAAGTGGGAAATCAACAGCTTACTCTAACAGGCATTAATAGAAATAAAAGGGACTAACAAGTATTGAAAAGATCTTTTAACAAAAATCAATGAGTAATCTTCATGCTAACCATAAAAGTGCCAAAAGCACTTCTGATAAAACCAGAAACAAGTCAGTGTCACCTATACTCTTCCCTTATACTCGAGAATACTTTCAGCCAGGCAGTAGTGGCACACACCTTTAATCCTAGCCCTCTAGAGGCAGAGGCAGGTAGGTCTCTGGGTCCAAGAACAGCCTGGTCTACAGACCAAGTTCCAGAACAGCCAGGGCTACATGGAGAAACCCTCTCTCAAATATTCCACTCTCCAACCAAAAAAAGAGAGAACATTTTCAGAGATTATACTTGCAGTAGGATAAGAAAATGACTCGTATAAATTGAGAAAAGATAAAATTATTCATTTATTCTTAATATGATTGTATGCTAAAATACAAAGAACTATTTTACAAATTGGAAAGTTAATAAGCAATTAGAAGTGGTCATACATAAGATAAGCACAAAAAAGTCAATAACTTCCTTCTATTGTAGCAAGTTTGGAAAACTGAAACACTGAGAACTCCTGTGCTACTATTTATACTATTTTTTAAAAATTTTTCTTAGAAGGACATAAATTACTGGTCCATGGGGGAATCAAGGTATCATAATGAAAAAGTGCACTAGTCACTGATTTAATCATGTAATTATCAATGTCTCTTTAATACTTACTTTTTTCCATTATATTTATTTCTCTGTTTAGGTATAAACCCAGATGAATTTTATAAATTTAACCCTTGCCTGGCAGTGGTGGCACAAGCCTTTAATCCCAGCACTCAGGAAGCAGAGGCAGGTGGATCTCTGTGCGTTTGAGGACAACCTGGTCTATAGAGCAAGTTCCAGGATATCCAGGACTGTTTCACAGAGAAACCCTGTTTCCAAAATAAATAGATAATCAAGCTATCAAACAAATCTAAATCTTTATCAAACCCAGACTTCCAAACTCTCAACTTCTTAGATCCCTCCTTTTTATATGTTCAAGAATAGCATCTAGGGCTGGAGAGATGGCTCAGAGGTTAAGAGCACTGGCTGCTCTTCCAGAGGTCCTGAGTTCAATTCCCAGCAACCACATGGTGGCTCACAACCATCTGTAATGAGATCTAGTGCCCTCTTCTGGCTTGCAAGTATACATGCAAGCAGAACACTGCATATGTAATAAATAAAGATTTATTTAAAAAAAAAGAATAGCATCTAACTTGTTTTTAGTGAGCTGTCCTACTCTCTTAGGTCACCTCTTAGGACATCTTTTATAAATCATGTCATCTTCATAGTCCCAAGTTAATTTTACTTATTTCCTTAGTTTTAAACATTTTTGTAGTACACACATAGAACAATGAATCATGGGAATCATGACCTATGCTATTAATTGCATTCTTTATATTTTAGTGATGCAGAATGACGCTCCAATGGTGTGCAGTGCATTATAGCTGTATCAAAAGCAGTGAAAGAAGAAGAAAGGGGAAGAGGAGGAGGAAGAGGAGGATGAGGAGGTTTTAGGCATCACCTATGACTAATAGCATGTGAAAAATCCTGTCAAAAAATGGAAAGATGTTTGAGGCTAGAGTTAAAAAATAAAATGAAAATGGAGGGCAGAGGAAGTGGGGAAAAATGAACAGGTAGAGATGTATGACATGTTGATGTAAGGGGTAAAGTCTGAGAATAGAACAATACGTAAACTGAGCTCCATTTCTGCTAACAGGGTGAGTGTGGGACTTCAGATAAGATGGAGGAATAGGAACTGCTACCGTGTCATCTGATGAAGGAAAAGATCAATCAATAAAAGTAATAGTAGGTTCTGTTCCAGAGAGAGAAAGAGAAAATTCACCAAGATGATGATAGACTAGCTGAAATGTACCTAGAAGCAAATGAATATGCCGTGTGGGGTGGGACAGTCATATAATCTCAGCAGTTGGGAGGCTGAGTCAGGAAGATTAAGAGTTCAAGGCCAGTCCCAATGACACAGTGACTCAGAGACCAGCCTGAGGTATATGAGATCATGAAAGAAAGAAGGTGTAAGGAGAAAAGGAGCAGGGAGAGAGAGAGGAAATGAGAAGGGGGAGAAAAGGTGCGATAGAGTTCCGGAAAGAAGCCAAGCCAAACGTAGCTCCAGGGGAAAAACTCAGTCGTGGGGAAAAGAGAATCAGAACCCTCATCGAAAAGGTATGCTAAGTAGTCCAAGGTAAGAAAAACAACTGTCAGTCCTACCTTCGGGACGAGCCCAGGGCCCTCCTAAGCCTCCAACCTAGATGCATGTTTCAAGGAGACAACCACTTCTCTGGTGGATAGGTCATAAGTAGAGAAGGATCCCATTTTCTCATTACATGACTTGGAGGGCAGTAGCCAAGCTGCCATCTTGAGGAGTAATCTACTGTTTATAAATTACCATAGGTACCTGAGAACAGGGGACACCAAAACACAAGTAGCACGTAGAATCCGAAATATCATGACAAAGAAATGCCTCACCATGACTTTATAGTACATATGTCAAAAATACAAAGTAAAATAAAACAATATTAATAGCCTTAACTGGGAAAAAGATACCTTACCTTCAAAGGTAAGTGATACAAAAAAGAATCAGATCTCATTATCAAAAAAGTTAAGAATGAAAATAGTGGGGCTGAAGAGATAACACAGTAGTTCAAAGCATACACTGCTATTCCAGAGGATCTGAGTTCAGTTCCCAGCACCCAAGTTGGACAACTCATAACCACCTCTAACTCCAGCTCCAAGGGGTCTGATATCCTCTTCTGGTCTCTGCAACCAACTAAATATATGTAACTTACACAGAAATATACATATTTTTTATTTTTAAAAAAGTGCCTTAACAGCAAGGGTTAATATATTTAAGTTACTAAAATTAATTGCCAATCAAGATCCTTTCAACCAAGCTGTCTTTTCAAAGGGATGGAGAATATGTCTATTTCAAGGCAGCAGAAATTAAGGCAATTATTGACCACTAAGCCACACTAGAGAAGAAATGTAAATGGGGTTTATAGACAGTCTCAATTATGAGAACACATGAGAGAATAAATGAACAGAAAAAAGATAGAAAGCAATCCATCATGGCCAGCATACTAAAGCAGCATACCCCCAATTCCAACCAGAGAAAAAACAAGCAAACAATAACCTATCACAAGAGCAATGAACATAATTACATAATTACAAGAATTAGAAAACTGCTCTTGATAATTGCCCTAAATAGATACAGCCTCAGCTCACCTATAGTCTACAATGAAAAAAGCCAACCATGTGTTGTCTCAAGAAAGCACACCTCCCAGACAAAGAGACCAGAGACTGAGAGTCAAAGGATAAGTCAGTCTGCCAAGAGGATGGATGCTAAAAGCCGGATGAAGTAGCTAATCTGCTGGCTAATAAAGTAGTTTTCAAGGGAAAATTGGTCAGAAATAATAACAAAGGACACTACCTACCAATAAAGGGAACACTTCAACAGTTGACCATTACAAATACAAATATGTATACACAAATGTTGGAGCTCAAAAATTCATAAAACAAATATTATCAGGATGAAAGATCACATAGGGTCCTGACTGCCCCACATGCAGGCCCCTCCCACTCCATAGCTAACCTCTCCACCTAGACAAATTCTACACATCCTTTTCTAGAGTCCAGCAGGTAAAGTCCACCTGATCCTTCCTCCACATACAACCCCAAACCCCAGATCTACCTCCAAACTCCATCCTTGGACCAGGACATACATCATACTCAACAGCCAAGTCCCGCTGGGCGGCGGTGGCGCACGCCTTTAATCCCAGCACTCGGGAGGCAGAGGCAGGCGGATCTCTGTGAGTTCAAGACCAGCCTGGTCTACAAGAGCTAGCTCCAGGATAGGCTCCAAAGCTACAGAGAAACCCTGTCTCGAAAAACCAAAAAAAAAAAAAAAAAAACAGCCAAGTCCCTTGTGTGTACCAGACTTCATTCCACCTAAACCAAATCTAACTTCTAGGCCCAACCCGATCTACGTATCCTATTTTCTGCCCCAACCTGTTCCATCCATATTAGACACACAACTAACAAAACAAATCCACATGCCCAGATCTCATCACAAAAATACAATATGAAAAGTTAAAACAGTGTCCCCCCAAACCCAACAATCATGCAAAAATGTTTTCCAATATCCTTAATGAACATAGATTCAAAAATGTTCAACAAAATACTTGCAAACCAAATCCATACATCAAAAGAATTATCCACCATAACCAAGCTGGATTTGTCCCTGAAACATAGATAATGTTTGATATATGCAGCTAAATAAATGTAATAAACCATATAAATGAACTTAAAGACAAAAATCACATGATAGCTCAATAGACGCCAAACAAAAAACCTTTCACAAAATCTATCATCCCTTCATGCTGAAAGTACTAGAGAATGTATGGTTAGAGGGAAAATACCTCACCACAACAAAAGCTATATATGAGAAACCCACAGCCAACATCATCCTAAATGGAGAGAAACTTGAAGCAACCTCATGGAAGTCAGGACCGAAAGAGGGGTATCCACTATCTCCACTCCTTTTCAATATTGTGCTCATAGTACTTGCTGGAACAGGAAAGCAAGAGACCAAAATAAAGGGGCTACAAATAGGGACAGAAGTCATACTATCCCAATTTGCAGATGATATATTACACATTAGAGATCCCAAAAATTCTACCAGAAAACTAGAAACAGCAAGCCAGTTCAGCAATGTGGAAGAACACAGAGTCAGCTCACACCAATCCGTAGTCTTTTTATACACAAAGAGCAAGCAGAGAAAGAGGTCATGGACAGAATCCCATTCACAATAACCTCAAAGAAAATAAAATGTCCTGAATAAACCTAAGCAAGGTGTTGAAAGACCTCCATAATGAAAGCTTTAAACCTCTGAAGAAAGAGGCAGAGAAAGACCCTAGGAAATGGAAAGCTCACGAATTGCTAGACTTCACATTGTGAAACTGACCATTTGACCAAAAAAAATTCACAGGCTGTTAGGGAAATAGAAATTAAAAATACTTTGATGTTTCATCTTACCCAAGTCAGAATGGGAACAAAAATCAACAAAACAAACTACAGCAAATGCTGGAGAGGATGCTAGGGTGGGGAAGAACCTTCATTTACTGCTGATGGCATCGGAAACTGGTATAGCCACCCTAGAAAACAGTAGTGAACCTTCAAAAGCAAAATAATAAATACAAGCTACCATATAACCCAGTCACACCACTACAATATGTCCAAAGTACTCTACATCCTACTCCACAGATACGTGCTCAGCCATGTGATGTGGGAGAGTCTTCTGTTTGTGTTGAAACTGCCTTGGCCCATTTAATAGGCCAGTCCTTAGGTGGGTGAAGTAGACAGAACAGGAAGAAGGAAGTGAGGGAGATGGCTCAGAAAGTCGCCATGCCTCTCCTCTCTGGGGCAGATGCCATGAAGCCAGCCATCAGGTCAGACATGCTGAATCTTTCCCGGTAAGATACCACTTTGTGGTGCTACACAGATTATTAGAAATGGGTTAATCAAGATGTGAGAATTAGGCAATAAGAGGCTGAAACTAATGGGCCAGGCAGTGTTTAAATGAATACAATTTGTGTGTTGTTATTTCGGGGCATACGCTAGCCAGGCAGCAGGGAGCCAGGCAGGAATGCAGCCTGTGGCTCCACACTACAGCCATGTCCATTGTTACTCTATGCACAATAGCCAGGAAAAAGCAGCAACCTCAACGTCCTTCAACTGAGAAATGCACAGTGGAAATGTGCTATATATGCAGTATCACATTGATACTGCATCAGAAAAATGAAGACCTGCAGGCGAATGGAACTAGACGAGAGAAGAGTGAGTGATGGGACCCAGACCCAGAAAGACACCAGTGCGTGTTCTCTCATTTGAGGCTCCTAGCTCCAAATCTTCAGAAGTGAGAGTGTAACCAGGAATAACTGCAGAAACCAGGAAAGTAAAAAGGGACCATTTGGGGGAGAAAGAGGGCAAGTAATAGCAAGGTACACGTGATCTGAAGGGGAAAGGGGAAAAAACAGTGGACCTCAATCGGGAGCAAGAGGCAAAGAGATACAGAGGAAGGTGGAAGGGCAAAAGTAATAATAAAAATGCCCAAAAATATCATAAGGACTCACAATATTAACTACCTAACTATATCTATAATACTTAGTCTATGTATACAAATACATACATAGTTTAAATGAAATTTTCCATCTAGACTGACAATGCCACCTACCATGAGCCAAAGACCACCTAACCAAAACCTCAACATGAGGTTTCAAAAGCCCTTTGGAGTTGTTGGGCAGTGCTGTCCAACAGCCTCCCCCAAACATTAGAGGCCATTGCTTTTGCCTTCGGTTGCCACACTATACATATCAGACACAGAGCTCCGAGGCCCCTGTGCTGAAACTGATCTGAAAGCGTCCTCCCTGAGCACTAGTTCTCTTGGTATCAGAAGCTGGGGCCACGTGATAGCTTCCACCTAGCTAAAAGAGAGTATGTATCTCTCAATTTCGAACAGCCAGTGCTTTTCATTTATTTTGCCATAAAACTAACGTGCACTAAAGTTTTTCCTCTACTCCAGAAGCACGTAGGCAGGCAAAGGTTATAATTATGTTTGAGGAGAATTGTGCTTTTGAGCTTTTGGTTACAGTTACTGGGTTTTAACAGCATGGCCATGTCCATGGCAAACATGATGCACCAGGCCGTCTCACCTAGACAGAACCAGCATTTATCTAAGTTGGGTAACTTCCCTGAGTGCTAAATAAACCATACATCCCTGTGATCATTTCAATTCTGATCTAGATCTTATTCTCTTAGGGAAAGAACGTTCAGAACAGCAGATTCTACAGATCTGATATGTTTGTGTCTATTTCACACAGTAATAAATTGCCATTCTGGGTTTTATTTTGAAAAGGAAGTCCCATTTTATTTGACAACATGCTATCCCCTCTGCAAGCTCAGCTAGGCTGAGTAAATGAGGAGGCCACAAGCTCAAACAAAGCTGCCTTTATTAGAGCTCCTCTTTCACCTTTCAGGATGGTAATGGTCAGCCCACTCTCAATAGGGGATCAAATTACAGTTGCAGGAACCTATGCAGACAGAGTTAGCCCTCCACCAGGGCTTCCATCCCTGGCCTTCCCTCCCAATCCTCCCACACCCCTCTTCAAGCACACACATTGCCCAAGCTCTCAACACAAACCTGACAAGGCCCCATTGGAGAGGGTGAGGCACTGTAGGTTGTAAATACCCCTTCCCTGCCCCCACCTCGCCCTCAGCCTGAGCACACAGAAGACCTAACAATAGAGCTGAGACTGCTCTGGCTTAAAAGCAAGGAAGAGCCACAATTTAAACAGACAAACCAGGGACAAACTTCAGTCTGGAATGTGGTGTAAAGGTAATGTAAGCAGCCAGCATGAAAACATAATCTTATGTTTTCGTTATGTTCAAAGCCACTCTCCAGAGAACCTAGCAAAACCAGAGAGTCAAGAACATTAAATGTATGTCACCTGCATCAATTGTCTACCCCACGCTGGAGTTTCTTTAGAAACAAGGCCGATGACATATGAATTAAAGAAAAGAAGCCTGTTTCCTGAGCCTTGAAAAGTTCGGCTTTGTGGGGAGTGGGGACGATTTAACCAAATGAGCCCCATTATTAGAAAATTATCCTTGAGTGCACATTTAGATGGACACAGATCCTAAAAGTGTTTGATGAGAAAATCGAAATAGCAGGCTATCCCCTGAGTCTCTTAACATCATCCCTAAAAGAGAAGAAACTGACTTCTCCCTGACCTGCCCCATGAGCTCCACGGACAGTCACAGACCAGGATGCTGCTCTTGCTCAAATGACTGAGAGCTGCAACCTTCCAGGGAAATGCTGGGATGTCAGGAAGTGGCCTGGCCATGCCCCACACTAGGTTTACCCAGCACTTGCCCAAAGAGTGTGTTACTCAACCTAAAATGTACCAGGCACTGGGGCATAAAAATGAATGCAGAGCACACAGGGTAACAACAAGCCAAGAATATTTCCTTCTGTGTCCGCTCTGTTCAAGAAGGGTTCAAAAAAAATCAGAGTTATTTTATGGTCACCACAATGACAATTATTATGTATATAAAATGCCTTATGTGGATGCACTGTGTCATCAAAATTAAAGGCACCCCTGAAAGGCACAATAGAACGGACTGACTACCACCAATTAACTCCCAGGGGGAAGTAGAGAAAGAAGTGCGAGAAAAGGAGAGAAGGAGGGAGGCAGGGAAGGAGGGGGAGGAGCGAAAGGGACAAGGAGTAAGTAACACGGAGAAAAGCAGCAGAGGATGCCAGGCAGGAGTGTGCCTACAACACTGGGGCTTCTCATTATTTCGTTTGCCCGGTAATAAGCAAGACACTCTGAGTCTCAAGCTCAGCATGACTTGATCTGAGCGCCTGTGTATGTGTTCATACTACATAATTGAGTTGAGGGACATCTTTCTGCTCCTCGCCTCTATTTTCTGAAACATCTCGAAGGACAGTTATTTGTGGGGGAGGGGGTGATAAGAAAATATAAAACAGGCTGACTAAATTCTGCGCCTCTCTCCCCAGCTGCTAGTTTCTTATCTAGTTCTTTTAGGCAGTCCTCCATAGACTGCATCGAGGCCCCTGTCCTCAGTTTTCATCTAACTTCTGACAGCTCTCTGCAGTTCTTATTTGCAGCCTACACGTCTTCACTGAAAGCAGGACTAATTCATTCAAATGATAATGCGGTATCTGAATATCACACAAACACTTCCAATTCCATTTATTTTAAGTGGATCTGCTCCTGCCCTGGTCCTAGCAACCCTTTTTATGCTACTCAGCATGGGCAAGAATAATTTTCACTTCATTTCCTATCATCTCATCCTCTAAAGAACTATCAAATGAGTCCCTATACATGAATGACTTAGTGTGGTGACCATTGTCCAACAACTTGAAGCCAACCAGTCCCTCGTCCTGCTACAGACATTGGAGGACATATGTGAAAACCTGAAGCCCCAACCTAAATCACAGCTAGACACAAGACTGCACCATTTTCTGGTCACATTCAAAGCAGGAGAGCATTCTCACACCAACGAGGAACATGTCATGAAGGCAGGAGAGATCATGACTGAGGTGGCACTTTTAGCCCTAGAACACTTTGAGAAATTATTTCTACAGGTCCCTTGCAAGAATGACCGAACTCTACACAGTAATCACTTAATAAATGTTAACCTTTATTATTATCATTATTATTTGTTAAATGACATTGAAACATAGAAGGATGCCCCAGCAAAATGAAAGTTAACCAAGACCCATCAACACTACATTCTGGGTAGTACTTAAAGGTACTCACATTTCTTAATTAACTGCTGCTATATGCAAGAATAGTGTAGCTACTTTGCATAGGTTCTCTCGTTCAAATCTGATAGTCAGCCTTATCTTCACCATCGCCTCTCATTCTGAGGTGGAACCATCAGACCACCTCATTTAGGGCCTAGTATTTTCCTCTCAGTACACATCAAATTAGTCAGCCGCTACATTCTCTATACTTTCCTTTTTCCAAACCTTTCTTAAAAATCACTATTAATTTTTGATAAATAAAAAACATAGATGAATAATAAGTACAAAAAGTAAGTATCACTCATTAGCTGTCATCCAAATATAACTCTTAGTACTACTGGGTGCATATAATTCCATAGATTTTAGTGTCTTTTTAAACATGATTTAACCCCCCCCCATATGTAATCATACTCTGAATACGGCTATCTAACTTACCTCGCTCACTTAACAATGTATGATGAGTGTCTTTTTCGAGCAATACTGAGTTCCATCAGCACATTTATCACACAGCATGGACATTCTTTAATCTACTTAGTCAGCGCAGTGTGTGGAACACTGAAGGTGTTCCCAATGTCACTACCTTAAGACAGTGCCGACACGAACAGCCTTGCACATACAATCTCTGGCGAATTATCCATCTATCTCCTTAGGGCAAAAGAGTTACAGATTTTAAGGCTTAATGATATGTATTGCCAAATGCCCACCACCAGAGTTGGAAAGGATGCATTTTGCCACACCATCCTTGATGACACAGTGTGGGGAGGACATTCATATTGACCCCAATTCTTGCCTAGTTAAAATACATTCAACAAGCCTTCTGCAAGGGGTTTCACACAGTTTTCCAGAATTATTTTGTTCTATTTCCCACACTCTTCACTCGAAGGAGGCTATTTTGACTACCATAAGGCTTCCCAAATTAATGCTTTTCTTACATCATTTCTCCTCGACTCTGGGCTCATGGAATGCACTAACTTTGCTACCCAATTCAGGACTCCCTTTCAATGGCTCTGTCCTCCCTAAAGCTTTAACTGACTCATGTAGCCAGCCACCAAAGCCTTTGCCTCTTCTCTGTTCTGAAGGCACACATCTGACAGAATGTATGCTTCAAATGTTCTCGGGGTTTGGTTTTTTTTTTGGTTTTTTGTTTGTTTGTTTGTTTCCTATCTCTAAAACTAGATTATAAACCAGAAAAACAGGATAGTTTCTTTCTTCTTCTGTTATTTCTTTCCAGCATTAACATAAATCTTTATTGATGATACACAAATAAAATCGATGCAAATGACAGAAAGGAGCCTACTTAGGATGAACTGGTTCACTGTCACTTATGTAGAGGAAACAGTAAAAATATCTCCATCTAGGCAGCGAGATAAAAAGCAACAAACATGTTTTCAGGGCAAGTAGTGATATTCCTTTATCCAACTTAAACCTGAAGACAAACTCGGTTAAATATCAGTATCAATGATATAGTATGATATTCATTATTCAAAACTGGCAGCTGAAAGGATTCCTTTGCCATATAAACAAGGTGGAGAAAAGAAATAGTTTACAAGGTGAGTTGCTGCTATACTACAAAGCCACCAAGTTATTCCTGGCTTTTGGGGAACATACGCTCAGTCAGTTTGGCTGCAAATTTTCCAACTTTTACTTTCACTAGAAAATCCTGGTGGCTTTCTATTCCCAGAACCTTATCGGCACACACTTGAAATTCTTTTAAAAAGAAAAAAAGCGAATCCTCACTAAAGTGATTCTGAACAGGCTCATTTTCTTCCCACTTGAAATTGTCATTGATGTTCTCAAAAATGATCAGAAGTTTAAGAATAACCTCTTTGTTCTCCTTCTTACTAAAGAGGGAGCCCAGCGAAGCTGGCACCTGAGCCCTGAGCAGTTCTCTAGTCATGGCTGGGTTTTCAGCCAGATTCAAAAGGAGTTTCAAAACCTGAAGTTTGGTTTCTTCATTTCCTGCTGAAAATAAGCGAAAGAAGTCTGAAATGGAATTAGCAAGTATGTGCTGATACTCATTAGTAACAGTCATGTTCGTAAGCAATCTGAGTCCAGCCAGCTGCACGGACGAGTTCAATCGAGAAGTGATTGTGTCGTCGCACACTTGATTCATGTATACCTTAAGCCTACGCTGATTTTCTGCATTCACACTCAAGTTATTTAGGACAATTAAAGCCTTTTCCTTCACGATAGGATCCCGCGTGTTGAGAATCTTTGCAACAATTGGGAGACCACCCAAATCCCGAATAATATCTCTGTTAAATGCATAAGCAGCATTATTACCTAGAGCAATTAAAGCTGCTTCAAGAATATAAGGCTTTTCAGACATCTCAACCAAACAAAGTACTTTTTGTAACTCTTGAGGGGACAAAACAGTATCATCTGAGTTAGGAGAAGCCCTTTTCTGGACAGCTCTCCGAGCCCTCGTAGCCCTGGCTCTCGCCCTGGCTCTAGCTCTGGTCCCTGCTTCAGTACCAATCCGCGCCCAAGGTGGGTACCAAACTATACTCTTGCTCTCATTACTGTCATCATCATCATCAGACCAGTCATTATACCTGGCCCCAGAACAGTCCCCAGCATCATCCACATCAGCAGAGCCACCCTCGGCCATTTTCTCCTTGTTCTGCTTTCTTCCTCGGGCCAATCTGTAGATGCAGTAGCAGGCTCCAGCCCCAATCACCAGGCCTGCAGTCACCCAGCCTACTTTCCTGGCGTAGCCCATGCAATCGTCCCTGACAACGGCAGGGACCAGGAAATAGAGTGGCCACTCAAAATAGGGGAAGAGGGCTTCGGGCCTGAGTGCAGGCCTATGGAGAACGCTCTTCTTCAGTCACTTCAAAGCTGCAGTAACTAGTTCTGGAGGTAAACCTAGAAAGAGAAGAAGAAAATAGGGCTTGGCTTTTTCTTCTCTTTGTGCTGCCCCATGCAGACAATTGCATGGAGGGCAAGAAAGTAGGAATTGAATTCTGGATAGCGAATACAGATTGTTGACAAAAACCTTTATCTCCCTCATTTCAGTCTCTCCCTACATGCTTCTCCCTCCTTACCCCTACCCCCAGTCACTCTTGCCTCTAAGCACAAAGTCAGTTGAAATCCACAAATTTTGCTGGGCTCTCATCTGTCAGAGACTCCTGTGTAGCCCCCATGGGATACGCACCCTTATACTAACCTCCTGGGAACAAGCAGCTTGCCCCTTCTTCCTTTACTGTGAGGTGTTGCCACACCCAACAATCTTTCTGCTCTGCAGAGATACCAGAAACAGTGAATAACGAGGGCTTGTTGCAGGGACTGTATATTTTATGCTTGCCTAATTTACCATCCAGGTTGTCAGATTTTTGTTAAAACCCTATTGTGCCATCCATCCAAAACACGCACAGACTTAGCCCCCTCCCTCGTCTGAAATGGGTGGGTGTAAGGAAATAAAGTAGGACTGAGTGAGCCTGACTAAACCCGGACTGATTTCGAACCCCTCCTCCATTCCAGGCTACCCCCATGCCCACACCGACCTCCACTGATCCGGGGGGAGAAAAGTTCCTTTCTTGCTTCAAGCAGTGCCACCTGCTACAGCAGACCTGCAGGATGACAGATCGAAAACATGGACACGAAGTGCTGTTGAATGAGGACTATGAACAAACTATCTGATAGGTTTTTCTGCCGTCATCCCGCCCCCCACCCCCCGCCCCCCTTCCTCCGCCCCCCACCCCCACCCCCACCCCTGCGAGCACATTCACACACACACACACACTCAGCGCACGCCATTTCTCCACAGTTCGGGGAGTGTGAGAAACACATTTAGACTCAAATCTAAACCTAGATTACCTTTTCTGGTTTTTCCCCTTTCTACCCCCGTCGCTCCTAGGGTCCCCAGATGGTCTTACCCTCAAATCGACCTTCACCGATCTGGTTAATTTCCTTCCTCTTCTCTTGCCTGGCGTGCGGGAGAGGCTTGGACCCACTAGACACAGAGCTATGGTAAGGAAGACACGGCCACGGGCAGAAAGACGGGAAACAGCCGCTACAGAGTGCTTGGTGGACGGACAAGTCCCCAGAGAACGAAACTCTTTCCTAATTCGGAGCCCTGGTTGTTAAAGATTTCCCGCCCGATACCCGGCTCAGGGTTTGGCTGACACATCACATTGCACCCCACGCCGGACCCCATGTCTAGTTTTTCCCCGCCGGCACAGTCTGGTGGACCAGGGGCCAACACCCAGGCCACCAGCTCCCTTTCCGGATTGCTGGCCTCCGCCCGCAGCAGATTCCCATCTCCGGATTTCTGGGCGCCTGCCCAAACACCCCCTACTCACTGTTTTGCAGCATCGAAATGGGCTGCGGGCGGGACATATATCTTGGAAAGAGGGCGGCAAGTGGGAGAGACGACGGCGGCGCCCCCGGACCTGCGACGGCCTCCGCCCTCCACCCTCCACCGCCCCTACTTTATGGAATATCCCAGGCACTGACCTACAGGGATCCGGGACAATTTCTTTTCCGCCTCCTTTCCTCGGCTGCAGGCCCGCCCGCCCTCAGGGTAACAGGGAGCTGGTACTCAGACGGGAACAACGACCAGGACAAGAAGGACTTCTGCACACGTCAGCTCTTGGTCACGTGAAAGCGACGTCATCCACCAACTCGGATCCCCACTTTCCCCTCCCACCAGCAGTGCGGCAGAAGAGGACCCGCCCCCCTTCATTCCCTCCCCCATACTAGGCCTTTTACTCTTTCTTCTTTGCGGCTAATCCCATTTTCCTCTAGTTGTGTTTCCCTTCCTTCAATTACCAAAACAGGACAGCATCCTCCCCTGGGGCTACTGGCCACTTGTACTTTTTTTTTAATTGACTCTTCCTTCCCTAGAATCCTGGGACAGCAGTTTCTCCCTCTACCTCCCCTCCTCCCAGCCATGAATATCTACCATTTCCTCTGAAATATAGTCCTAGACCTGAAACGAATAAGTCACCAGAAAAGGAAACCTGAAATGAGCATGTATCTTTTACTTTCTTAATACTTTTTTGGTTATTTTCACCTTGGCTTTCCCCTGCTCACAGTCTGCATTCTATTTATGAGGGAAAAGTACAATAAAAATACTTCCGTGAAGGAAAAAGAAGACTAGAGGTGGCAGATCAGTGTTGGATGATGGTCTCTAAAAGTCCTAACATGGCTCACTTCTTGGGAAGTGTGACTCGCTTTACTCAAAGGAATTTTAATGTCTTCTGGGGACTATCACAGAATGCAGCTGAATGAACAGAGCCCAACTTGACTGAACTAATGAGCCTGCCTGAGAATATGCAAATCTTCTGACTGAGCAACAGGTTTTGAAGAACACGAGTTAACCAGGACGAGGCTGGGGCTCTCCAAAGCCAGGAACAGGGAAGATAGAGGAGAAATCAAGTCTGTTCGATGAAAAGGTGCACAGACCGATTGTGACTGCTGTGGGATCCTGGGGTACAAACAGAGAACAGCATCTACAAATGAAATGGTGTGTTGCAGGAATACAAAGACCAAGGCAAACATGACCGAACCTGTCATCTAGCAATTAGTGTGAAGCCATTGCACTGATCAGCTTGATGGGCACAATTCACTTGCCATTTTCACTTTCAAAGACAGAAAAAGGAATGAAGCAATTACATCCTCTCATTGTCTAATTAACCAGGTTTGGTATGAGTCACTGGCTGCCCAACAAGGTGAACTTAATACATAGTACAAAAACAAACAACACAATACAATGTGTAAGGTAGCTTTCCTAAACCTAAGCTCTTCGGTGAGAAATAGCCTTGTAGTTTAGATACAAGGTTGGTATCTGAGGAGAGGTTTCAAAATCCACAGGAAAAAAACATGGGAGAAAACTAAGAGTACAAAGAGTTTAGGAACAAGCTCATCTCCAGGAAAATTTCTCACTGTAGCTTCTAGAAAGCAGAACTGAGATGTGATTTTGGATTTAGTAAACTGAACCAAATCAGCTGCATGGCTCTGTATTCAGAGGAAGGGTAAGTGCAACAAAGAGACTTAGTCATGCACAAAAAAAGGCTTCAGAGGAAAATGTTAATAGTTCCCATAAAGCACTGTCTAGAAGAAAGGAAGCGCTGGCTAAGGTGAAGGGAACATTTCATCCTTGGCAAAATCATTCCCATAATGTGTAAGAATGCTGCAAACTTCCTAAGCTAAAGGTCTCTCTTTCAGATGAATGGATGAGCTGGCTCTGATCTGATTCTAGGTTCACTAAGCTATCTTCCGAAGCTGTGACTTCCCAAGCCAGAGCTTGTATGCAGGGAAAGAATGAACAGGCAAAACAGGTAGGAACCCCTTCTGCCCCCTGACACTTGAACTTCTTAAGGTAAAGTATTCCCTTGTTACTGCTGTTGAAACATAACTTTCACTGTAGCCTATTTAACAGGAGGAGAATACAGAGGCTGATGAGCGTGACATTCAGATCTCGGTTTATATGTGTGCCTTTGAATTAGAGTTTATCACTGGCAGACGCGTCTGCTCTCTGCTTAAAGACAAAAGCTGGGGTAGATGGTGCAACACTCAAGACCACACCCTGAACTGGATATGCAACCCTATGGAATCCTGTCAGGGAAGCCAGGTGGCTTTGGTTCCAAGGGCAATATTATGTATTGTCATTTCATATTGTATCTTTCTAATGATCAGGTAATGTAGAAGTTGCAACTCAAGCATGTGGTGGTAGGCAGGTTCCCAGCAACTCAGTGACAGCTGAATAAAGGCTTGTTATGCAAATAATTAAAGGACGCTATACAATAGGACTGGAGATGTGGACTAAGTGTCCAATAACACTTGCTGTTCTTGCAGAGGACCCAAGTTCAGTTCCTAGCATCCACATGAGGGGTGGCTCACAATTGCCTATAACTTCAGCTCCAGGGATCTTGCCCCTTCTTATCTTCACTGAATGTGGAGCCATACAGACAAACAGGAATGCACACATCACATAAAAAGTAGAGTAAGAGCCGGGCGGTGGTGGCGCACGCCTTTAATCCCAGCACTCAGGAGGCAGAGGCAGGCGGATCTCTGAGTTCGAGGCCAGCCTGGTCTACAAGAGCTAGTTCCAGGACAGGCTCCAAAGCTACAGGGAAACCCTGTCTCGAAAAACCAAAAAAAAAAAAAAGTAGAGTAAACATTTTCGAAATAAATCCCCATTTCAAACAACTTACACCTCATACTAAAGAAGGGAAATGAGCGCATTGCACATTTCACATACTCTGCGTTGCCCTAGCAAAAAGATGGGCACTGTGCCCAAAGCACACCAAACAGAAGCTCTCCTGCTAAAATTTTAATCTCCAGCAAGGAGATAAAAAACCTGAAACCAGGTAAACTTATGTGCAGCAATCATCTTTCAGTTTCTCCTACCCAGATCCCCGAAAGCTAACCTTGTTCTTTAGCGTTTGCCCTCTGTGCTAACCAGACTTGGATAGGCTCTTTGCAGTGAGACAGCCTTAACTAAGCTAACATCCGGTAGCACAATATCCAACGAAAGCTTTTCAAATGCCAGCCTTCTCTCCTTTGTCTCCCTCCATAATCCATAGTGGTACCAACCACTGATTCATCTTTAATTTTGGACACTTTACAGGTCATATATTATGTGTGGCTACCAGAAGGTTTCCTTGGGAAGTGACCTTATCAACTTTTGTTTGTTTGTTTTCACAGGCTCCGAAAACATTAAGCAGCCTTGCCTGGGGACCGAAGCATTTACCCTTTTCACTTTTAAGGTGATATCTCAGATGTCTAATATGTCCTTTATAAAGTACTTATGGGTGCACATAATGGAGAATGAAGTGGTTTTAAATCATAGCCCCTGTGCTTTGTTGGGAAGAGCTATGAATTAAAGTGATAAAGATGTAAAATAACCGAAAAGCTTCATGCTCCTGGGGTTTAAGAAGTTTTAGAGAGTAGATTAAAGCGAGAAGGACCTGGTAAGCTGAAAAGGGTGGTGCTTTCTTCTGTGTTTTATACTGAAATGACTGGATGATACACCTACCAAGGGAAGGAGAGAGATTTTGTAGCAATAAAGAGAAGTAGGCGTGAAGCTATTGTCCTTGAAACTTATCAGAATGTGAAAATGAGCTCACATTGCAGAATCAACCACCTGCCTATAAAAGCTCGTCATATTTCTTAGTTCTTCTTCATGTTTATATTCAAAATGAACAGGAGTCTCTTGTACATGCTCATAGTAGCCCAAAACTAAAAGCACAGTTTGATCTGAATGGTTTTTTTTTTTTCATACATTTTCAGAGACAGAATTCACTTATTTAAGAAAATCACAGAAAGGCAGCCTAAGAGCATGGTGAGAAACGGAAGGAAGCAGAGAGCTGGAGAAAAGGGAACAAGATGTTGGTAAATGAGTCTAGCTGTTAGGAAGACCAGAGAGGAATGGCATATTCCTGAGTTCTTGCATTTGTCAACAAGGCATTTATGGATTCCCCGGCTCGCCTCCTGCAAGGGCCTCCTCCACACACAGTCCTTCATAGGGAAGGCTCTGGCTGGCGAGTCAAATTTCAATATTCTAAGAAAGAAGCAGCCTGGGGGTCTATATTTAGAGTATGACTCCCAGCAGTGAACAGGTGGCGCCTGGGGACTCACACTTTCATATTTTGTCCCTGAGTTCTGAGGGGTTTGTGGGGATGGTACAGTAAAATTGTTAGGGAAGGCAGGGAGTGAAAAGGTCTCTTTCTCCTGGGGACGAATTTAAATACTGTATTTTGTTCTTCTACCTATGAGAAGGAAAAGAAGGTGATGTCACCAGTGTTGTAACCATCTACAGTCATCCACAGACCCTCATTATCGATGTCACTGGCAAATGCTGAAGACTCACCATCGACATGGTGATAGAGTACATGAAGGGCAGAACTGCGGCCACCTCAGTAGTGGTGATGTGAACTCTCCACCTGTCAAGTATAGCTCTATCAATGGGACAGCAGAGAGTTCCCTAATTTCAGGGTGGTTCATGGGTTGGGTCATGAATCTACAGTACAGAATTTAAATTTTCTGGAATGAAAAGCAGGAAATCTGTGATGTTACTAATTTGTAAAGTTCATCTGAAACCTGAGTTGGTGTCTGCATAAAATCTACCTTTTGGGTGAGACTGAAAGTCATTATTGAACCCTGTACAAGATCTCAATTTTCTGACACCCATGAGTTCAGTCAGTATAAAGAAAGGGACAAATAAATGGATCACACCTTTATAAAATGGTCAGAACCTGACCATCCTCACCACTAATCCATTTATGTTCCGTCGATCATATTGGAAGCATGCTGGCTTTGTTTGGAAGGATACACTTGAAAACTGTAAGGCGCTATTTTAAAGCTGCTATTGAGAAGAAAATGTTTTCGATGTTGTACTAATGAACTTTGCCAAATCAATGAGATCTAGCTATTAACTAGCTATTAAAATCTTAATTTCTCTTTTTACATACAATTTAAAAGATTTGGAATTTGTTTATGGAGATAGCTTCATTTTGTCTTATGATAACAAAATAGTAGTCTACCAAATAGAAGAGATGAAATACAACATAAATGGATCAAAAGTGTTCATACAAATTCCACTCACACCTGGGATTCCTTCGCTGCTTCCTCTCCCCAACTTTGATGCAGACTGAAAATAGGAAGGAGTAGAAATTAAAGAGCGGGATGCAGGAGTTTGAAAGCCAACGAAAGGATCAGACAGTTCCCCTGAGAAGAAAGTGTGAATGCGCAGTCATTCGAGAAAGTCAAACTCAAACACGAGAAACGGTAACTTGTGGTTTCTGGTATTGCTACTGAGAAAAAAGACTAACAGGGCCCCAAGAACTGGGGGAGGTACGGAGCCTACTGGCGCCTGCCGCACTGCTTGTGGGAGTGGAAACTGGGGGCTAGAGCTCACTGGTGACGTGGCTATCACGTGACCCAGAGCCGCCTAGAGCTGAAGTCCTGTTAGTCGCCTCCGACTGGGTACCAACCCCCTATTACTCTGCAGGCGCGTGAAGGAGAAGGAAACTCGCTCGGACCGTACAGGTCGGTGGAAACTGCTTGGAAGGTGATGTGGGTGGGAGAGGGCCAAGAGCATGTCGCGTTCAAGTTCCGCAGATAGGGGCTATGTCCGTTTCTCACCTACTTTTTTAAATACCTATCCCCCGACCCGCATCCCACCCTCGCTTCTTTTGATAGGAAGAAGTGGCGGGCTTCAGGTTGAGGTGAGAGGGGTGAACGGTACTTGCACGAAATTCAAGCAAAGAAAGGATCCACAATCCGGTCACCGTGTCCTGGGTGCTGGTCAGTCCACCAAGCACTCTGTGTCTCCCCCCACACATCCCAGGTCCCCTGTCCGTTTGCAGGTCTTTGGGTCTCAGCTCAAGCCTTGGCTAGAGAGGGCGAAAATCTCTTTGACTGGAACCTTACTGCAGGTTTGAAGGTGGGATTCATCCTGAACCCAAGGAGTGGGTGGAAGAAGAGGGGGGCTGGGATCTTTACGGGCCAGGTCCTAGTCGCCCTCTCCTGGCCCCTTCTTTCTCCACACCCCCTCCCATTTCGGTGCAGGGAAAGGGGTGTGGCGGCCTTTGCTGGGGAAATGGCGGACGAGGAGGGGGCGGGGAGGCACTCGTTAGCAAAGTCGGGAGGGTGTGAGAAATTATTTTTACTCAAAAATCCCAAATTCAGAAAAAGCACCTATCGGTGTAGTTAGATCTGTCCGACTACACTTTCAGTTCTCCATTGCTGGCTACTGAGCTTTTCGAATGTCCTTTTGCCAGGCTCGGTCCATCCATCACCGTGCAGGGAATAAAGCAGAAGACACGAGAAGAAAAAGGAATTCACTGTATATTTCTGAGGTTGGTTAGAAAGCATGTTATGGCTTTTGGGTGAGGAGGAGGAGGAGGCAAAGTAGGTGGGTGTTAGAGGCGACCGCATGAGGGTCAGCTGTCCCTGTCACCTGCCTTCCTGTCACATCACAGTCTCCTCTCCTGTCTACCTCTGAGAACCCTGGAAGCCTAAAAGTAGAATCGGAGGGTAGAGATGGGAAGACAGAGAAGAATAATGACATCATTACCTAATAATCCAACTTTCTCAACAAGAATCTGAACTCCTCTCTGTGTTGGCAGGTATGAACCCAGTCACACATCAGAGCCCTAATGCTATTTCTGTCACCCTTAGAGTCACCACCAGAATCACAGAACCTAGGAGAGGCTGAAGATTACTGACCTGCACCATAGTTCACGCAACTGCTGTGAACTCGCTTCAATCCGGTGAAGAAAGGCCCTCTCCTGTCTGGTCAAAAGGCTCACACCCATTCAAGTATGGGTCGGGCCCGGGAAATGGGTTGGATGGCAGCGGGACTGATGATAGGGGCTGGCGCCTGCTACTGCATGTACAAACTGACCATAGGAAGAGGCAAGGGAAATGAACTGGAGAACGAGGAGGAAGATGATTGCAACAACGAACAGGATATGGATGAAGAGGAGGCAAATATTTGGTTTGATTTCACAACAATGGCTCGGCCCTGGAGTAAGGATGGGGACTGGGATGAACCTGGGGCCCCAGGTGGGACTGAGGACAGACATTCAGGTGGGGGGAAGGCAAACAGAGCACACCCAATAAAACAGCGACCATTCCCTTATGAACATAAAAACACGTGGGGTGCTCAAACCTTTAAATCCTTCAGTTGTGCTCTGGATCTGACCAAGTGTGCTTTCATTCAAGGAAGAAAGATGTTCACCAAGCCCACAAATGCTGGCTTTCCCCTTAGCCATAATGTCAGTAGGCACTGGGCCAGCCTCTCAGTGGTTGCAAACAGGATCCCCACCCCACAGACCACTGTGAAGGAAAAGGCTTTGTGTGTCCCAGAAAACCCGAACACCAGTATTGGAAATCAGGGCCAGATTGAGATGTCCATCGATGAAGTGTGTCGAGACACAGTGTTACATTGCTGCAAGACATTTCTGGAGCATGGCGGATTAAATCTGCTAATAAGCATGACGGTTATTAATAACATGCTTGCCAAGCCGGTTTTAGACCTGAAGTTTCCTTTGATATCCGAGGGCAGTGGATGTGCAAAGGTTCAGGGTTTGGAAGCACTGCTGGGTTTGTCTGAGAAGCCAGTGTTGGCTGGGGAAGTGCTGGCTGCCCAAATGCTGTTCTCCTTCGTGCTCCCGTTTATGAGAGGTGGGAACAGAGAGATGCTCCTGGAGGCCTTCAGAGAGATGCTCGTGGAAGCCCTCTCCACATAAGCGGCTGTCTCCAGCAGAAGGAGACTGAATCCACCCAGGGCCCCAGCAGTTTACTGAGGGCAGAGAAGCTGCAGTGGGTGTAAGCAAGGATGCAGCCTTAGCCAGTCAGCTCCTCCTTGGGCAAAAGTTCCAATAGCTAAAAGGAGGGCCACACTCTTTTGGGCCAGGCAACGGCTCCCCGGAACTGTGGGCAACTTGTGGGGTTTGTAGTCTGCAGGAAAAGTGCATTGTAAATTGCTCCCTTGCAGTCTTCCTCCTGTGGTAAAAGGTAAAGGGATCACCGCTGGCTGCTAGCTGCAGATAACGCACATCAAATCACAGCATCACCAGTGCTGTCGTTGCCCGTGGTGATCTCCCTGTCTAGGCAGGACCACTTAGCAGAAATGACACCCACATGGGAGCTCGTGTCGAACTTGCATCTGCTGCCGCTGCTAAGGTTGAAGTATTTCCCCCATTCCTCTTTCCTGCACTAGCTGATGAATGGCTAGCATGTTAATCAAAAAAATGCACCCCCTCCTGTCCGTTGTACCTACTGACCCTGTTCCACCCAAGCCCCCACCTGTGTGTATCATCAATAAACTCGTGTGCTTTGATTGGCAAGAAAATTGAAAGGGGGCACGGGCCTCATCTTTGACTTTGGTCTGCACAAGCAGGGAAGACAAAATGCACCATAGAGTCCAGCTGCCTGGGGCCCCTGCTCCCTGACAGGTGCACTTGCCAGTGCTCAAGGAGGCAGGGGCAGAAAGGGATTGCTGCACAGGGGTGAAGGAGCTGCAAGAGGGGCTCAGGGGAGGGGCAAGGGCAGGGGTAGATTCAAGGCCTGTGTGCAGATGTAGGGGAGACAACACCCTTGAAGCAGTCACCCTGGGGCCCTGAGTACAGGAAGCCCTTAAGCAAGAGGTCTTCTTGACTGGACTCCTGTGTACCCCGCAGTGGCTGTGCCACCCACCTGTGCCTATCTAGTGGAGGCTTCTCCCAGGAGGGATTGCCACTTGACTGGCCCCTGCTAGGTTCGTATCTATCTGTCCCCTTAAGATGCTGTCAAAACCACTTCCTGCTCCCTTCCTTCCCCGGGGTCCCAAGCACTGCTTCCTGGCAGGGAGAGAGGGTTGGCAGCTGCTCTACTTTGGGGGAACCTCCTTTCTTCTCTAGCCTTCCCTAGAGGTAGAGCATCCAGGAACTCCCCACAAGGATAGTGAGGCAAATGCTGTCAGTGCAGTTCATGACTTGCCTACTGAGATCCACATAGCCAGGCTCCACCTCTGAGATGCACACAGCTCTGCAAGGAAGAGGAGGCCCCTGTGCACTGAGCCATGCATCTGGGCCTGCCCCCCCCCGTTTGTGTGTCTCTCTCTGTCTCTCTCTCTGTCTCTCTGTGTCCTCTCTCTGTCTCTCTGTCTCTCTCTGTCTCTGTCTGTCTCTCTCTCTCTCTCTCTCTCTCTCTCTCTCTCACACACACACACACACACACACCCACACACAATCACACACAGACACCCTGCCCACTTCCAAACCTCTGTCTCACTCCCCTTAGCTCCTGCCTCACCAAGCCTAGCTTCCCTGCATGGTTGCCATGTAGGAGGCAGCAGAGAGCTTCCCAAAGCCATGGTAAAGCAGGAGATCCACGAGCTTCCTATGTGAGGCCATGCTGCTGCTGCTGCTGCTGCTGCTGCTGCTGCTGCTGCTGCTGCTGCTGCTGCTGCTGCTGCTGCTGCTGCTGCTGCTGTTGCTGTTGCTGCTGCTGCTGCTGCAGAACAGGTGTCATGTACTGGTTGTTGACCATGGGGTGCTGTTCTGGGTCATTGTGCCCTGTGCACCAGTGGTCTGTGTGCAGAGTGCCCTGCCTTCAGCCTGCTCTCCTCTGTGCGTCTCTTCATAGCTTCCATTTCTTCTTCTGCCTCCATAAACCATTTAGGTTCCAAGTCTCCTGTTTGTATCCTCTTCCCAGCAGCATTCCATGCTGGCCAGTAAGCTGGGGTGCCTGCCAGGCCCCTGGACCAACTCTGGGAAGTTGTCCAACCAGGAGTGGATACTGACCATCTCCAAGGTCCTGGGAAGCTGGATGAGGCCAATGGCCTGTGATTACTGCCACACCACACAGCCATCACAGTTCGTGCCTTGGACTGCCTCGGCTGGCTGAGGGACACTGTCTTGCTTCTCAACAGCTGCTGGAGGATTCTTCCCCCAGCAGGCATCCCCACCACAACCATCTGCATCCCCTTTGAGCCTAGAGTTCCACGTTTTGACTGGGTGATATGCATCGAAGGAGGATTTTGTGCACACACCTGCATCCTCTTGTCCTGGTCCAGTCTGCCTTGCCAGTGCTGTCTTCAGTGACAGCTCACTGCCAGGCCTCTTTAACCTCAGCACAGAGGCAGGGCACAGGCTCCTGTCCTTGCTGAAGCTTCTGGCCCAAATTAGCATGCGCTTCCCTACATCTCTGCACATCACAGACTCTCAGTTCCCGATCGCGTGCCGTGGTCAAGCATCTCCCAGGCACTTGAGGCTTGAACAGTGCAGCTGTCTCCTAACCCAGGGAGGACCTCGGAGGCTTCTAGCACACCTCGTGAGCAGCTGTGCCCCAGGAAAGCCACCTGGGACCAAAGCTGCTCCATCACATACATGGTCCTGGCTCATGTCGCCCCCTCCTGTTCATTTGCTGGTAGTGCCTTCCAGAAAACGTTGCTTGAGTGTTCATGCAGAGCTTTCTTGTCTGCCCCCTCATCCCTTGAGTGGTCCTGGTGTGGAGCCTAAGTAGGAGGCCAGTTTCAAGGGGGGGGGCTTCTGATTCAGGAGGAAAACGAATGGAGTCGTGAAATAATACCCCCGAGACCCCATCCTTATAGGTACAGACAACGCAAGACCAAAATAGCTCTGGATCACAAAATGTGCCTGTCTGTCGCTGGGCTTTTTCCCCACAAACACTGAACTAGGTCACCCACGCTGCCTTGCCGCCCCCGTCTACAGATCTGTACCCTGCTTGGCCTGATCTACCTCCTCTGTTGTGTGAGCCTGCCGCAGATTGCCTTCAGTTCCTGAAAGAGCCCTGGGCTTGCTGCTGCTGCTCCTGAGTACCTTCCTGTGTGGTGCCCTAGGGCACTGCTTCTCCACCCTCCTTCTGGAGCCCTCCCCTGCCACCTGTTGCTCCTGGGGATTTGGTGCATTGAGGCCCCTGCACTCCATTTCCTGGAAATGCAGGCAGGATTGCTGCTTCCCTCTTGGTAATTCCACTCTGCAACCATTCACTTTTACTTAACCCCTTTGTGTCACTGTCCGAGCAGTTTTGACTCCACAGCACACACGTGTAAATGCTTCTTTCGGACAAGCAGTCTAATCACCAAGTCCATCTCTGAACATGAATGCAGTCTGATTAAGGGACACTGGCAGGTTCTGCCTCAGCCAGCGTGGGTGCTTGCTGCTGCTTTCCGTGTGCTGATGTGTTGGCGGGGAGGGTTTCTTTCCTGAATATTAACAAGCTTCTACCCTCCAGCCTCTCAGGACCTACTCCAGCCTCTATGAAGCTCATTGAGAACCCCACTCTTTCTGATTTTAGCAACATAGCAAATTGGGCTGACAGGTCGGAGGTTCAGAAGGATACTGAGTCAGAGTTCACACAGCCCTACAGAACATGACTCTTCCCCTGCTGTGCCAGATGTGGCATTTGTCCTTTACAAAGCTTCCATTCTCCAGATATCTTTGCTCCAGACCTGGAGCTTTATTTTCCTCAATTGATACTGTTTTCAGGACTTTTGGGGGTGGTGGTGGTGGTGGTTTGGGATACCTTTTGAAACTCTTTGATTCTGGAATTTGTCCTCTTAATATTTGTGGTAGATTCCTTTTGCTACTCTTTGATTGTGGAATGTGCCCCCTTAATATTTTATCAGCTATCTTGTGCTTTATTATTATGGCTCTGCTAAGAAATGGACTGTTAGGATGGATGGTCATGATGCACACCTTTCATCCCAGGAGCTAGACAGAGGCAGGCAAATCTCTGTGAGTTCCAGGACCGTCAGAGCTGTTCAGAGAGACTCTCTCAAAAAGCAAGACAAACAAACAAACAAACAAACAAAAGCAAAAGAGAAGTGTACTGTTCAGCAAAATGGGATGAAGTAATGCAATATGTCTTATTCTTCTGCATGAACAGTTGAGGGTCCTGTCATCACTGGTTGAATGGTCCATTCATAGCCTAAGGCAGCATCTTTATCTACCAAACCCAGCATTTTGTCTGTGGCTTCCTAACATGGCATCCCTCTGAGACACACTCCTTTCTCCTAGCCTACTCTGATTGGCTTGAGGAATCTCAGCTTCCTGTGTGGCCAATGCAGGTGGTATGTGTTTTGATGAGAAGGGTTCCTTTAAGTGCGTGTGAACAGGCCTCTGCCTAGCTACTCTCTCAGGTACATTGCAGCCTGTGGGAATCTTAGGAAGCCTCATTCTGCTGACTTCAACATCGTGTGATCTCTTTCATCTACCAAAGTCATGTGTCTTCAAGACATATTAAGTTTCAAAATACCGTGCTGCGCTGCCATCATAAACATCACATATGCTATATTATAATCTAGCCTATGCAATTATGCATTTTCTAATGTAGTGTCAAATATCTACAAACACACCCCAAAATAGGACCTACATTTTTTTTATGCTGTCAGGTATATTGAAACAGCAAAGACAAATTTTGCCAGGAGCCTTTCCTTTTAAGTTGAAAGGAATACTTATGTATTCTTTCCCCATCCAAAAATAAATTTACTAAGCAGCAATTGTTCTTGGTTGATATATAAGGTCGTTATACAACATTATTCTGTAGTCAGGTTCTTTCAGTAAACTCATCATTTTTGCTATTTTGCCTCTTTATTGCCTCTGACTTCTTATGTAGATAAATGTAGTTTACAAATTATGGCAGTTTTATCTCTTGCTAGCCAATAGTTCATACATAGCTCATTCCCGTTACTTATCTCTTCACGCTGTCAAGGACCTCCAGCACAATGGCACTGATGATACAGTGCATATTTGTCTTCTTTCTGATCTTAACGGGCTATGCTTCAGTGAAATGTTGATGTCTCTTGGAGGATTTTGAATAATACGTCATGTATTTATATAATAGAATTTATAAAACAGTAAAAAAATAAATGTACTAGATATCTCTCTGTATATCGGTCTAGACAATTCCCCAGTACCTAATATTGAATGAAGTATTCAGTTTCCAAAAAGATACAACAAAATGTCATTTATATAATTTTAAATATCTGAAATAATACTATATATTACTTTGGAGATACGTATTTCTAGAAAAATTTAAAATGGGCTACTGAAAGATGTACATCAATTTACCAATAACATTTGTGTCTGGGAGGAAGTGTCAGAAAATGTGACCCTAACAATGCAAGCAGCTTAATTTTATTAATTATTCTTAGCGAATGTAAGGAAATATTGCAGTGTATTAATGTCTGTTGTTAACTATGTTTGATTTATACTTAGATCATCACAACTTGTTTTCTGAACTCTTTTACAATTAAAAAGAAATATATCTAATCTACATGGGAAGTAGAAAAACACAAGATCTCCTGAGTAAATTGGGAGCATGGGGATCTTGGAAGAGGGTAGAAAAGGAGGGGGGAGGAAAGGAGGGGAGCAGAGAAAAATATATAGCTCAACAAAAGCAATAAAAAGGAAAATAGTCTCTATGATAAAAACAGAAAAAAAAGAGAAAGATATAGCCAGATATAGCCAGGCGTGGTGGCGCACGCCTTTAATCCCAGCACTCAGGAGGCAGAGGCAGGTGGATCTCTGTGAGTTCAAGGTCAGCCTGGTCTACAGAGCAAGTTCCAGGAGAGGCTACAAAGCTGCAGAGAAACTCTGTCTCAAAAAAAAAAGAAATACATATTGTGTACCCAATACAACAACAAAAAAATAGTGCCCTTGCCTAAACATTTCCTCAAGAAACTTAGAAAAATTAACATTGAAAAATGATCCTAAAAACTTCTCTTAAAAATTAGATTGGCATTAGACTTCTTATTCATAACACTGATTGTGAAATATGAGGGCATGAATACTTAGAAATCCGTAAGAATACACCTTCTTCTCGTATCTGTCTCTAAAAGTGCTATTGATTAGGGCACTTGATAACAACCAGTACATTTTCAAGAGGCTTAATGGTAGAGCACATGCTTAGCATTCCTGAGACCTCTAAAATCTGCAGCCTAAAGGTGGGGGGAACCAGGAATGGAAGTACACAGAAAATTTACATCTTACAGATCTTCACTTAGGAAATATCTGAACATGTGCTCCGAGAAAGTGAGGTACTAATCATGTCTAAGACAAATAGAGAATACGGGAACTCCTGACCATGGCTGAGCTAGATAACGGTTGCTTTAACTACACCAAAGTTGAGTAGGATGACACAGGACTTGAAGGAAAGGATGAAGTCATGGACAGTTGAGGAACTGGGATGTTTGGAAATGACGTAGAGATTAGACAAACTAGATTAAATAAAGAATAATGAGGTCATGGCTGGTACTGTAAACTAGGTAAAATTCCCAAGGCCAGGGAGGTCATAGGTCCTAGCGCAAAGCCTACTATTCTTGTTTTGTTAAATTGTCGTGCTAGCAAACTACCATCTAAAGATTTGTGTTTATCTGAAACTGAAAAGCTTCTGTAAAGCAAAGGACATGGTCAATAAGACAAAATGGCAGCTTACAGAATGGGAACAGATGTTCACTAGCCCCACATCAGACAGAGGTCTGATCTCCAAAATATGCAAAGAACTTAAGAAATTGGTCATCAAAAGGACAAATAATCCGGTGGAAAAATGAGGTACAGATCTAAACAAAGAACTCTCAACAGAGGAATCTAAAATGGCTGAAAGACGCTTAAGGAAATGTTCAACATCCTTAGTCATCAGAGAAATGCAAATCAAAATAACTCTGAGATTCCATCTTACCCCAGTAAGAAAGACCAAAATTAAAACCACTGATGACAACTTATGCTGGAGAGGTTGTGGGGAAAAGGGAACACTTCTGCATTGCTGGTGGGAGTGCAAGCTGGTACAGCCCCTTTGGATCAGTCAGTGTGGTGATTTCTCAGAAAATTGGGAAACAACCTTCCTCAAGACCTAGTAACACCACTTTTGGGCATATACTCAAAGGATGCTCAATCATACCACAAGGACATATGCTCAACTATGTTCATAGCAGCATTGTTTGTCATAGCCAGAACCTGGAAACAACCTAAATGCCCCTCAACTGAAAAATGGATAAGGAAAATGTGGTACATTTACACAATGGAGTACTTACTACACAGCAGAAAAATAATGACATCTTGAAATTTGCAGGCAAATGGATGGATCTAGAAAACATTATATTGAGTGAGGTAACCAGACCCAGAAAGACATATACCATATGTACTCACTCATAAGTGGCTTTTAGACATAAAGCAAAGAAAACCAGCCTACAGTTCACTACCCCAGAGAACTTAGACAACAATGAGGACCCTAAGAGAGACATGGATCTAATTTACATGGGAAGTAGGAAAAAGACAAGATCTCCTGAGTAAATTGGGAGTATGGGGACCATGGGAGAGGGTAGAAGGGAAAGGGAAAGAAAGCGAGGGGAGCAGAGAAAAATGTAGAGCTCAATAAAATTAATAAAAAAGGTTTCAAAAGTTTTGTGTTTATGCCCATAGATCAGCGCCTGTATCAGCCTTACTCCACGGAGCTACCCTGCACAGTGTGCAGTGGTTAGTGCAGGGATCAGAGCTGAGAATAGGTTAACTGTGGAGTGCCAAGCCCTAAACAAGTCATATTTATTACTCTCCTCCCCAGGCTCGGGGAAACATCACAGAAGAATGCAAGGGACAGAGAAAGAGGAGGAATGTTGTGTCTTCTGGCAAGGACATGGATGTCATGAACTCACGGAGGCTGTGATGACCTGCACCAGATTAAACCCTTTAACATTTGCTGCTGGATTGTGGGTCTTATGAGGCCCGACTTCTGGCTGAGGTGCTGTTGTTAGTTAATGGCAGGAGGGGCGAGAAGAGAGAGAGTCACTTTTCTTCGGGGCTGTAGCCACTGGAAGGTTGTCCATTTTCCAGTAAATAAGCCCACACCTATGCTTATGCAAGCAATTTAGCGAGCTGTTAAAAAAAAAAGCACAAAGGCAGGAAGGGGGCTTGCTGGGAAGAAGGAAGGGTCCAGAGGAAGTGAGAAAGAAATAAGAGTGGGTGGTAGGGTGAAATACATGATAAAAAATATAATATCATATACATGTATGAAAAGTATCAAAGAACAAATAAAAAGAGGTAGAAACTTAAAATCATAGAAAGGCAAATAAAGGCAAAGAAGAGCTTCCGAGAACAATGCACAGTATCAGCTCCCAGTGAGACAGGACTCTGTCCTTTCCACTGCTTAGTTCGCTTTCATGTGGACTTGGGCTGAAGTGTGTGATTTGTGTTGGTCAGTTTAAACTTTGGCAAACATATCCCACAAAGCAGCTTCAATAGAACACTTTCAGTGAGGTGCGCACTCTTCCTCCTCTGAAACCATCCTCTGAAACCATCCTGCCCACGGTAGTCTGTGGTTGATGTAGCAATGCACAACAGAGATGAACTATTTTAACTGAAGACCCAAAGACAGAGCTACTAGATAAAATAAAGGACTTCCAATTACATTTAAATTTTAGTTGAACATCAGATAAATTTTAGTGTGTGGGTGTGTGTCTGTGTTTATCACAGATGTATGGAATATGCTTTAACTTCAAATATGAATTGTTCATCTGGAAATGAATTTTATTTTTTTATTTTTTTAAAATATTTATTTATTTATTTATTTATTATGTATACAATATTCTGTCTGTGTGTATGCCTGCAGGCCAGAAGAGGGCACCAGACCTCATTACAGATGGTTGTGAGCCACTATGTGGTTGCTGGGAATTGAACTCAGGACCTTTGGAAGAGCAGGCAATGCTCTTAACCTCTGAGCCACCTCTCCAGCCCTGGAAATGAATTTTAACTAAGCATCCTTTATTTCCACTTGCTAGCTATGACAATCGTAGCTCCAGGAAACTAGCCCCCACCTGATCTGTCAGCTGACTCTAGCCATGCTAAGTGACATCAGGAAACAGCAGCAAATCTAACAAAGTAAACCTAGCACAAATCACTGATTCATAAACTAAAAAGCAATTAGGGCTACTGCTCAAAGCCACTGAGTTTTGGAGTGGCTTCTTATGCACCAACAGATAACAGATACCCCATGCAAAATTGTGTTTGCTCCCAAAGTGTGGCTAATTGAGGCCAGAGAGTGTTTGATGGAACGTAAAGGAAAACAATCTATTGAGCTTTGAGTGTGAGAACAGTTTTTCTAAGTGACATAATACCCTTGACCTTGGAGCTTAGAATATTTCCAAGCAACTATTACAGGCTGGACTAAAACAAAAGCCAAGCTTTAGGTGTCCCTAGGAGTTGGCCACGTCATGTAGGATGGAGCAGGCTTGAAAAACTCACACGTTTCTCAGAGAGATGCAGGTAAATAAGCATAGAATAAAATGCATTCCTAATTCTGTGTGGCCGATATATGCCTTGTATTTGGCTTGACTATACAAAAGACAGTAAAAGAAATAGAACACATCTACATGCTCCCAGGACAGTCTGAAGTGACTGAGTGAATGTAAAGATCACCCCCCCACACATAACTCAGCAAAGACTTAGGTTCTGTTTGTTGGATTCCATGAATAACTGTATAATTAAACTAAAATAATAATAGCAGATTGTGTCTTTGTCAAATTGATATCTCCAGGAGTCTTAAAATCAAGGAAATCCCATCCTTCTGACGGAAACAAAGCACTAAGCTTCCCTTTTCCTAAACATCTGCATGCAGCTAAGTTCCAGTTTAGTTTTTATTGTGATCTAAAGGCAGCAAGCTTTCTACCCTTAACTGAAGCCATCGATAATCATGGAAGTTATTTAGATGGCTATAAATGCAGTTCATTCTTGAGCCATGAAATCTTAGAACCAAAACCATCTCACATAGTTTTAGAAAACTATTTCTAAATCCCCTGGGTGGATGGTAGTTCACACAGGCATGGGACTTGAATGGAGGCCTGACACAGAATGAGATACAGAAGATGAAACATGGTGAAAGAAAGAACACCCTCAGTGGAATCTTAATCATGACATGGCTATTCTGATAACTCATGGTCAATTTTAAGCTAAAATTAAGTAGAAGAGATGATGAAGGCCACTACATATTAGCAAAGGGGACAATTCATTAAGAAGTTATAAAAGGGGCTGAGAGAGATGGCTCAGTGCTTAAAAGCATGCACTGTTTTTGTAGAGGACCTGAGTTCAATTCCTAGCATCCATGTTAGAAGTCTAATGGCTTCCTGTAACTCTAGCTAGAGAGAGTCTGACATCCTTTTCCTGGCTTCCATGGACACCTTTCTCTTTCACATTTACCCATCCCCCCAACACACACACACATACACACACACACACACTTAAATACAAAATTTCTTTTTTAAAATGTTGTAAGAATCGTAATATATATGCACCAAATATTGAGGCTCATAACTTCACCATAGTGAAAAAATAGCCCACAGAATAGGGAAAAATGCCAACCATGCATCAGACAGTTTTACATATAGGTGTGCTTGTGCATCTCTGCTTATTGCACTATTCATTCACGGTAGTTAAGGAATGGACCCAGGGATGGTGAAGATAGCACAGTGGGTAAAGGCACTTGCTGCCAAGCATGACTACCTTAGTTCAATCCATAGGACTCATAAGGTGGAAGGACAGAATCAACTCTCACGAGTTGTTCTCTGACTGAAACATAAATGTTGCAGCACACATACATATGCAGAAAAAATTATGTTAAAAATTTTTAAAAAGAAATGGAACTATCCTAAATTTTCCTCAATAGTTGAATGAATAAAGAAAATGTGGTGAGTATACAAAACTGAATTTATTCAATGTGCTGGCTAGTTTTCTGGGCAATTTGACACAGACTGGAATCATTTTGTAAGAGGGAACCTCAATTAAGAAAATTCCCCCACCAGATTGGTCTGTGGGCAAGATGGTAGTGTGTTTCATTGATTGATGATTTGTGTGGGAGGGCCCAACTCACAGTGGCTGGTGCCACCCCTGGGTGGTGGGCCTGGGTGCTATAAAAAGCAGGCTGAGGGTTGGAGAGATGGGCTCAGAGGATAAGCACACTGACTACTTCTTTCAGAGATCCTGAGTTCAATTCCCAGCAATGATATGGTGGCTCACAACCACCTGTAATGAGATCTGGTGCCCTCTTCTGGCCTGCAGGGATACAGGCAGGCAGAACATTGTATACATACTAAATAAATAAATCTGAGAGAGAGAGAGAGAGAGAGAGAGAGAGAGAGAGAGAGAGAGAGAGAGAGAGAGAGAGAGAGAGAGAGAAGGCTGAGCAGGCATGAAGAACAATCATCTATGGCCTCTCCATGGCCTTGGCATTAGATACTGCCTCTCATTTCCTACCCTGCCCAAGTTCTTGCTCTGACTCCCCCAGTGGTGGGCTGTGATGTGGAACTGTGAGCGGAAAGAAACCCTTTCCTCATTTTTTTCTTTCCGAGACAGGGTTTCTCTGTGGCTTTGGAGCCTGTCCTGGAGCTAGCTCTTGTAGACCAGGCTGGCCTCGAACTCACAGAGATCTGCCTGCCTCTGCTTTCCAAGTGCTGGGATTAAAGGCGTGCGCCACCACTACCAGGTGAAACCCTTTCCTCTTGAAATTAATTTTGCCATAGTCTTTTATCAGAGCAAAACAGAAATCACAGAAACTCTAAGACATTCAGCCACAAAAGAAAATAAAATCATGACATTTGCGGTGAAATTAGGCTAAGCAAAATAAAACAGACCCAGAAAGACAGATGCCATGTATTTTCTCTTACGTTCAAAATGGATATTTAAATGTGTATTTGCGTCTGTCTGTGTATGATGATGTTTACTTATGAAAACTGAAAGGAGACCACAGGAAGGGAGTAAGTAACCTTAAGTGGGAAGATGCAAGAGACTATAATGGAATGTGTGTGTTATGAAAAAGATGATAATGGAATCTATGTGTCATGAAAGCAAAAGGGGAGAGTAATTTGAGCGAGTAGGAGACCAGCCTGAGGGGGAAGGGGGCATGAAAGTAAGCGGTGGGAGAGGAGATGAATAAGAAGAAAGTGCCATGGCATCCATGTGTGAAAATGCCATAATGAAATACATTACTTTGCATGCTGCCTTACAAAATAAAACAAATGGTTAAAATACTTGTCCACTGTATGATCAAACAAAAATAATGACACGAACATCAAGGAGAGGAGACGGGATGAATGGTGACAGTACAAATGAAAGGAATATATGTCACTTGTATATCAGGTCATTATCGGTATAAGTGGGGTTTTGGCATTTTTAAGAGTAATCTCAACAACAGGGTTACACAATTTCAAAACTATTAACATTTCTGAGTATAGAGAGATGGCTCAGTGGATAAAGCACTTGCCATGTAAGCAGAGGTGCCAGAGTTTTGATCCCCAGGACCCATTTAAAAGCTAGACAGGCGTGGTGGCCACCTATAATTCCAGTTTTTAAGAATATGTGCTGCTAGGAAGAGGGAAATTCAATAGTAAACACAATAAGTTCTATTCTTCCGTTCATAGGGCTTAATATACAGCAAGCAATGCAGTCAAACAGAAAATATAATGTAGTATGATAAATGCTATGAAAATTAAGATAGGAAAAATACTTCAAATAAAATTGCAGTGTGTGGTTTGAATACCTTTGATGGCATCTCTCTTGCTTTTACTTGGCAGAAACTCAGTTGCATGCACAGGAAGAAGCTGTTGTGATTACCTTTGTTCCTGTACCTTGTGGCAAGAAAGCTCAGGAAGACTGGTAGAAGATATGGATGGTGTTTGCCTTTCTGAGCCTAAATAGGGGTTTTGCCTGAACAAGGCCTCTCAGTATACTGGGCTCTGACTCCATCACAGTCTCCGTAGGTTTGTAAATTGGTTTCACGCTTGATAGTCTGTTCAGTTAATTTCCCAGAAATTCTCAAGCTGCATTCTCTGAGTCAACCACTAGACAACTACAGGGGCCTGAGAATGAGAGGGTGCTTGTACCTTTCGTTAATTAAAAAGAAAAAGAGGCATGCAGCAAGTTAACAACAGAAGTCGGATGGGCTCTGCTGGGTTACACAAGAAATAGAAATAAATTAGGCTAAATAAGGTATCAGAGAGACAGATCATATTTGCAGAAAGTAATTTGTCCACTTGATAACTTTAGAGAAGCAGGATTTAAAGAGAATACATTTCAGATAACCCCACAGCCACCTCTCAAAGCTGCTTCGTATCAGGTCCTTTGCCTTGATGAGCCCTCTTCAAGTACCTTCTTCAAAGCAAGGAATGAGCAGGGGATGCATATGAAGAAAGCAGAGGTACTGCATGAGCAAAGGGGAGCACGACCACAGGAAATGATGGCAGCTGAACGCATACCTGGAAAGGGTTACCTTAAAGTAGGTGAAACTGTCACTAAATAGCTCACACAAATGACGGAAGCAAGCCAGAGCTCAAGAAAGATGGTAAGAGAAGATTAAGATGACATCTTCAGGCCTTGGGGGAAAATGTGGGAAAGGACACTTAACAATCACGGAAATCATGGAGGCCAGATCAGCAGAAGCACAGGCAAGAAAGAACTACAGTAAAAATAAATGTGCCAGTTAGGCAGTTCTGAACACATATCACATATAATAAACATTACATGGACTCTGTGTGTGTGTGTATGTGTGTGAGACAGAGAGAGAGAGAGAGAGAGAGAGAGAGAGAGAGAGAGAGAGAGAGAGAGAGAGAGAGAGAGAGAGAGAGAGAAGTCTAAGGAAAAAGAAGCCATGAATTTGAAGGAGTGGGGTGTGTGTGTGCATAGAGGGGTTTAGAGGAAGGGAAGAGGCAAACAATGTACTTATAATATCAAATTACTTAAAATAAACCAATTAGTGTAAATTTTCTGTTAATAAAGTATTAAGACCAAACAAATGTCGTGATTATGACTACAGACTATGAAGCGATGCTAACCTCGATGAAGTATAAATTACATAATTAAAAGTAATTGATAGAAAGAAAAGATGAGAATTAATTCCCAATGTACTAATTTCATCTTTATAGTTGGGGTCAAGTGATGCCACATTTAGCAAATAAACATAGAAATAAAGATAGGAGTATACTGAATATTCCAAGGACAAGCACTAAGAAATAGAATGTTTAGTTGTTGTTCTTTTGAGACAGGGTTTCTCTGTGTAGCCTTAGCTATCATGGAATTTTTTCTGTAGACCAGTCTGTCCTTGAACTCATAGAGATCTGTCTGCTTCTGCTTCCCAAGTGCTGGGATTAAAGGCATTTGCCACCACCTCCAGGCAAGAAATATAATTTTAAAATTTAGATTGATTTGTTTTATTATTTTATGTGTATGAGTATTTTGTCTGATGCATGTGTGTGTGCTACATATGCACCTGGTGCCCTGGGTGTCAAATCCTCTGCAACTGAAGTTACAGATGGCTATGAGTCACCAGAGGGGTGCTGGGAACTGAACCTGAGTCCTCTGCAAGAGAAAAAAAATACTCTCAACTGCTGAGCTAACTCTCCAGCCCAAGAAATGGAATTTAATCAACTAAAACTGAGTGCATGAAAAGAGAATAGAAAGAAATAAACATATGATACCAATTATTAAAGCAGCATTTATAATAGGAAACAACATAAAGAAAGGAATTCTTAAGCATCTGCGAACGTGGTGGCTCAATCCTAGCACTTGGAGGCAGAGGTAGGCCAGTCTCTGTGAGTTTGAGGAAAGCCTGGTCTACAGAGTGAGTTCCAGGACAGCCAACAAACGGAGGGGAAAAAAAATCCACAAATAATCGAGTCACTAAATAATTAAGATATATTAATGCAATAAAACACAATTCAGCTATTAAAAATCAAGATGTTTAGCTATGCAGTGGTGGCGCACGCCTTTAATCCCAGGACTCGGAAGAGAGTGGCAGGCGGATCTCTGGGAGTTCGAGACCAGTCTGGTCGACAAGAGCTAGCTCCAGGGCAGCGAGAACTGTGACATAGAGAGCCCCTGTCTTGGCAAATAAAAATTAAACAAACAAATCAGTATGCTTGTATAGTGGGGTGAGGAATTGGCGAGGTTATTGACATACTTCTAAGTGTATGTGTTTGGCTGTGTGTGTCTAGAATGGGTATGGACACATACTGTGTCCTTTCTTTAAAAAGATGTATTTATTATGTATACAGTGTTCTGCCTGTGTGTATACCTTCAGGCCAGCAGAGGGCACCAGATCTCACTAGAGACAGCTGTGAGCCACCATGTGATTACCGAGGATTGAACTCAGGACCTTTGGAAGAGCACTGATTCATCTCTCCAACCCCATACTGTGTCTTTGAAATAATACACAAGACACTGTACAACAACATTGCCTCTTGTGGGGAAGAATTGTGGATTGCTGAAAGAAAGGAAATGGGAGATTTTGATGGATAACATGTTATTTGGGGAATTTTGAGCCATTAGGATGGTTGTGTAATTGGCATTCTTAGAGCAAATGAGGATAGTCTAAAAGAGTCCCTCACTCTGGCGATCTGGACCATTGAAAAAAGGCACCCCAGAGAACTAGACTAGACTTTTTCAGAAATCTCAAGCTGGGGGAAGGAAAAGGCTGAATGAAGCCTGGTGCTAGCCAGAGAGGGAGAAAAGGGATTTTTCATAGTGTGCACAATTTGTCAGACCATCTTATAAAAGAGAGTGAAACCCAGACAAAGGTGCTTCTATGATGGTTGGGACCACACCTTGACCAGGGCTGCTTGATTATGTGCATCCTTGCCTTCAACTTAAACTTTACTGTCATGTCAAGGCCCTGAAGAAAGATTTGGCAAAAGACCTTGTGTGTCTCTTTGTCACGCATTCCAGTGTGCTCACACCTGTTTCTGCTTTTCATTATTAATTTTGCTCTTTTAATTGGCTTGTTTAAGATGATTGGCAAGCTTGCCTTGTTAAGGCTGCCAGGGCAGAGGCTCTGGCTCTAATACAGGCAGCAAACTGTCTATTTAAACAAAAAGCACCTTTGAATTTAAAATGCAGTGGAAGGAGCTTCTTGATCTGTTATTGTCCAGGCGTGTTCATAACATGTTATGTGAAATGCCTGATCATGTTTCCTGATTATGATCATGGCTTCACATATATTTCTCCTTCTTAGGACTGAGATAAACATATAGTGCAATATCCTGATTGATGATGTGGCCCCCGTACCCCTCCTCATTCTTATTATTTATCATCAAGCATAAGTAAATAGACTAACACTCTTATAAAAACAGAAGACCTTGACTATATATCATCCATAACTTTTGAGTTCTCAAAAGTAATTTTTAAAATCCATAAATCATCAATTAGAAGTTTTTGTAATTTATAAAACCCGCCATATCTGAAACTGGCCTTGGCCCTCCTTTATTCTATAATAAGAATATTTTTCTTTATCTTATACAAGTCACAAATATTAAGAATTCAGCACTTAAAGGAAAATTCTGCCAGAGAGGAACTTTATGGACAGGAGAGAGGAAATAAAGGAAAACAGCCAATTTCATGTCTCCTGCCTCAAATCAATTTACAAATGGAAACCTTAGAAAATGTGGCTATTATATATGGCCATACATGTTCCTGAAAATTGAAGAGCATCATGGTAAGTTTTTCCAGACACAAAACTGAAATCTTGTAAGTCCAGCATGGGACAGCTCAAGCTGAGAGACAAGTCTGATGTCTTAGTTAGGGTCACTGTGGGGGCTGTGGCTTCTGGGGGAAGAGAACACTTGCAGACTAACTGAACCAAATGCATCTTTGTTACCACTTCCTTCCTCTTTGAGAGTAGCCATGTTGAAATATTTGGCCATTTCCAATTGTCACTTGCTGTTCCCATCAATAGCAATAAAAAGCACATGTATGCAAGTCTAAGAAACATAGGATTAGAGAACACATTCAAGAACATGTCAACATAAATAAAACAGGTAATTAAAAGCACTGGTCTTGTTCTTCCCTCAAGGAAGTTATTTTTATTCAAGGTAATAACAAAGTTACACCCCTTTCCCGCAAATACATTATCCCTGTTGCAACTGCATGTCTGAAGTCTTGTCTGTGTTTCCAGGAAATGGAGTGCAGGGGCCTCAATGCACCAAATCCCCAGGAGCAACAGGTGGCAGAGGAGGGCTCCAGAAGGAGGGTGGAGAAGCAGTGCCCTAGGGCACCACACAGGAAGGTACTCAGGAGCAGCAGCAGCAAGCCCAGGGCTCTTTCAGGAACTGAAGGCAATCTGCGGCAGGCTCACACGACAGAGGAGGTAGATCAGGCCAAGCAGGGTACAGATCTGTAGACGGGGGCGGCAAGGCAGCGTGGGTGACCTAGTTCAGTGTTTGTGGGGAAAAAGCCCAGCGACAGACAGGCACATTTTGTGATCCAGAGCTATTTTGGTCTTGCGTTGTCTGTACCTATAAGGATGGGGTCTCGGGGGTATTATTTCACGACTCCATTCGTTTTCCTCCTGAATCAGAAGCCCCCCCCCTTGAAACTGGCCTCCTACTTAGGCTCCACACCAGGACCACTCAAGGGATGAGGGGGCAGACAAGAAAGCTCTGCATGAACACTCAAGCAACGTTTTCTGGAAGGCACTACCAGCAAATGAACAGGAGGGGGCGACATGAGCCAGGACCATGTATGTGATGGAGCAGCTTTGGTCCCAGGTGGCTTTCCTGGGGCACAGCTGCTCACGAGGTGTGCTAGAAGCCTCCGAGGTCCTCCCTGGGTTAGGAGACAGCTGCACTGTTCAAGCCTCAAGTGCCTGGGAGATGCTTGACCACGGCACGCGATCGGGAACTGAGAGTCTGTGATGTGCAGAGATGTAGGGAAGCGCATGCTAATTTGGGCCAGAAGCTTCAGCAAGGACAGGAGCCTGTGCCCTGCCTCTGTGCTGAGGTTAAAGAGGCCTGGCAGTGAGCTGTCACTGAAGACAGCACTGGCAAGGCAGACTGGACCAGGACAAGAGGATGCAGGTGTGTGCACAAAATCCTCCTTCGATGCATATCACCCAGTCAAAACGTGGAACTCTAGGCTCAAAGGGGATGCAGATGGTTGTGGTGGGGATGCCTGCTGGGGGAAGAATCCTCCAGCAGCTGTTGAGAAGCAAGACAGTGTCCCTCAGCCAGCCGAGGCAGTCCAAGGCACGAACTGTGATGGCTGTGTGGTGTGGCAGTAATCACAGGCCATTGGCCTCATCCAGCTTCCCAGGACCTTGGAGATGGTCAGTATCCACTCCTGGTTGGACAACTTCCCAGAGTTGGTCCAGGGGCCTGGCAGGCACCCCAGCTTACTGGCCAGCATGGAATGCTGCTGGGAAGAGGATACAAACAGGAGACTTGGAACCTAAATGGTTTATGGAGGCAGAAGAAGAAATGGAAGCTATGAAGAGACGCACAGAGGAGAGCAGGCTGAAGGCAGGGCACTCTGCACACAGACCACTGGTGCACAGGGCACAATGACCCAGAACAGCACCCCATGGTCAACAACCAGTACATGACACCTGTTCTGCAGCAGCAGCAGCAGCAGCAGCAGCAGCAGCAGCAGCAGCAGCATGGCCTCACATAGGAAGCTCGTGGATCTCCTGCTTTACCATGGCTTTGGGAAGCTCTCTGCTGCCTCCTACATGGCAACCATGCAGGGAAGCTAGGCTTGGTGAGGCAGGAGCTAAGGGGAGTGAGACAGAGGTTTGGAAGTGGGCAGGGTGTCTGTGTGTGATTGTGTGTGTGTGTGTGTGTGTGTGTGTGTGTGAGAGAGAGAGAGAGAGAGAGAGAGAGAGAGAGAGAGAGAGAGAGACAGAGACAGACAGAGACAGACAGAGACAGAGAGACAGAGAGAGGACACAGAGAGACAGAGAGAGAGACAGAGAGAGACACACAAACGGGGGGGCAGGCCCAGATGCATGGCTCAGTGCACAGGGGCCTCTTCCTTGTAGAGCTGTGTGCATCTCAGAGGTGGAGCCTGGCTATGTGGATCTCAGTAGGCAAGTCATGAACTGCACTGACAGCATTTGCCTCACTATCCTTGTGGGGAGTTCCTGGATGCTCTACCTCTAGGGAAGGCTAGAGAAGAAAGGAGGTTCCCCCAAAGTAGAGCAGCTGCCAACCCTCTCTCCCTGCCAGGAAGCAGTGCTTGGGACCCCGGGGAAGGAAGGGGGCAGGAAGTGGTTTTGACAGCATCTTAAGGGGACAGATAGATACGAACCTAGCAGGGGCCAGTCAAGTGGCAATCCCTCCTGGGAGAAGCCTCCACTAGATAGGCACAGGTGGGTGGCACAGCCACTGCGGGGTACACAGGAGTCCAGTCAAGAAGACCTCTTGCTTAAGGGCTTCCTGTACTCAGGGCCCCAGGGTGACTGCTTCAAGGGTGTTGTCTCCCCTACATCTGCACACAGGCCTTGAATCTACCCCTGCCCTTGCCCCTCCCCTGAGCCCCTCTTGCAGCTCCTTCACCCCTGTGCAGCAATCCCTTTCTGCCCCTGCCTCCTTGAGCACTGGCAAGTGCACCTGTCAGGGAGCAGGGGCCCCAGGCAGCTGGACTCTATGGTGCATTTTGTCTTCCCTGCTTGTGCAGACCAAAGTCAAAGATGAGGCCCGTGCCCCCTTTCAATTTTCTTGCCAATCAAAGCACACGAGTTTATTGATGATACACACAGGTGGGGGCTTGGGTGGAACAGGGTCAGTAGGTACAACGGACAGGAGGGGGTGCATTTTTTTGATTAACATGCTAGCCATTCATCAGCTAGTGCAGGAAAGAGGAATGGGGGAAATACTTCAACCTTAGCAGCGGCAGCAGATGCAAGTTCGACACGAGCTCCCATGTGGGTGTCATTTCTGCTAAGTGGTCCTGCCTAGACAGGGAGATCACCACGGGCAACGACAGCACTGGTGATGCTGTGATTTGATGTGCGTTATCTGCAGCTAGCAGCCAGCGGTGATCCCTTTACCTTTTACCACAGGAGGAAGACTGCAAGGGAGCAATTTACAATGCACTTTTCCTGCAGACTACAAACCCCACAAGTTGCCCACAGTTCCGGGGAGCCGTTGCCTGGCCAAGAAGAGTGTGGCCCTCCTTTTAGCTATTGGAACTTTTGCCCAAGGAGGAGCTGACTGGCTAAGGCTGCATCCTTGCTTACACCCACTGCAGCTTCTCTGCCCTCAGTAAACTGCTGGGGCCCTGGGTGGATTCAGTCTCCTTCTGCTGGAGACAGCCGCTTATGTGGAGAGGGCTTCCACGAGCATCTCTCTAAAGGCCTCCAAGAGCATCTCTCTGTTCCCACCTCTCATAAACGGGAGCACGAAGGAGAACAGCATTTGGGCAGCCAGCACTTCCCCAGCCAACACTGGCTTCTCAGACAAACCCAGCAGTGCTTCCAAACCCTGAACCTTTGCACATCCACTGCCCTCGGATATCAAAGGAAACTTCAGGTCTAAAACCGGCTTGGCAAGCATGTTATTAATAACCGTCATGCTTATTAGCAGATTTAATCCGCCATGCTCCAGAAATGTCTTGCAGCAATGTAACACCGTGTCTCGACACACTTCATCGATGGACATCTCAATCTGGCCCTGATTTCCAATACTGGTGTTTGGGTTTTCTGGGACACACAAAGCCTTCTCCCTCACAGTGGTCTGTGGGGTGGGGATCCTGTTTGCAACCACTGAGAGGCTGGCCCAGTGCCTACTGACATTATGGCTAAGGGGAAAGCCAGCATTTGTGGGCTTGGTGAACATCTTTTTTCCTTGAATGAAAGCACACTTGGTCAGGTCTAGAGCTCAAGTAAAAATTTCTAGGGTTCAGAATTCCAAATATCAGCTTCTCGGTTGGTCAAGGGGTTGATTGTTCTTTATTGATAAAATAACTTCTTTGTCACTTTCTAAATCCTTTTCACAAATTATTTAATTCTACATCATCCTTGGGACTTTGGCTTTTTTTCATCCTTGTATTGAGACTAATGCCTTTCATCAGCCCTGCCTTAGCAACACAAGCTTTTGGTCTTTTTTATCCGATTAGTCCTTTGCTGAGGCTGTGGAACAGCATTCTAGCCACTTTAAGACCTGACCTGCAAACCAGCTTTTTGTAGTTCAGCAACCGAGCATATCTCATATCCATGGAAACTCACTGATAGGTCTCATTGACAATGTTATCTAGTGACAGTATTCTTGGTCCCATAATACTAGTCGTGTCTCCTGATCACAGTCTGTTAATGCCATAAAAGCAACACAGGACATGCCAACACTTAATCTCCCCGCTGCTCTCTCTCTCTCCCCATCCCTCTCCCTCTCGAGTTCTCCCTCCCTTGCTGCCTTCCTCCATTTCTCCCTTACTTGCTCCCTCATTTCACAATCTGAACTTGCAAATATTTCTCTCTGAAATTTCTTCTCACCTGTAACACCTGCCTTTTTCTGGTCCTTAAATAAAAAGGAGTGCTGGGTGAGGGAAGAAAAAGACTGAGCGAGGCATAAACAGAGTTGCCTCTGGGTCCTGTGCTCCAAGTTGTCATGACCAATTCCCATACTTTCTCCATGATGTCACACCAAATAAAGGAATTTACTTCCTCCCTTTTCTCAGATTATCTTCAGGAAAATGATCAAGAACGAGTCAAGTCTGGTTGTGCACAGAAGTCTCGGGGATGCCTCCTCTAGATTCCAGCTTTAGAAGTTGGCCATTTAAGCCCAGAGTGCTAGATGCCTGCATGAAGATATAACTAACTGTGGAGCCCATTATTTCTTACAACTAAAACACGCTCATAAAATGAGCAAGATCCAGTGATATATGTGAAAATCTCATAAGAAATACCGTTAATTTGTACACAAACTAACTAACTAAAATGAGATATTGTCAGCACACCGTCCACCTTGTCTCCCAGTGAGTTTTGGTCCTGTGTGCTCCTCCACCACTGCTGTGTTAGTTTGTTCTGCAGCTTCCCAACCCTCTTTCCATAGCTGATACTGCTTCTGTACTCACGAAACCAAAGGGAACCAGGATTAGTGGACACTAGATGTCGGTTCTGTCCTCAGAGAACCAAAGGAGACTAGGATTAGGGGACACTAGATGCCGGTTCTGTCCTCACAGAACCAAAGAGGACCAGGATTAGGGTCACAAGATGCCGGTTCTGTCCTCACAGAACCAAAGGAGACCAGGAATCGGAGACACTAGATTCCAGTTCTGACCTCACAGAATCAAAAGGGACCAGGATTAGGGGACACTAGATGCCGATTCTGTCCTCACAGAACCAAAAGGGACCGGGATGAGGGAACAATAGATGCCAGTTTTGTTCTCACAGAACCAAAGGGGACTAAGATTGGAGGACACTAGATGCTGGTACTGTCCTCAGAGAACCAAAGGGAACCAGGATTAGAGGACACTAGATGCCAGTTCTGTCCTCACAGAACCAAAAGGGATCAGGATTAGGGAACACTAGATGCAGGTTCTGTCCTCACAGAACCAAAGAAACCAGGATTGGGAGACACTAAATGCCGGTTCTGTCCTAACAGAAGCAAAGGGGACCAGGAGTAGGGAACACTAGATGCCAGTTATGTCTTGACAGAACCAAAGAGGACCAGGATTGGGGGACACTACTTGCCAGTTCTGTCCTCACAGAACCAAAGGCTGACAAGAAATCGGGAACACTAGATGCCGGTTCTGTCCTCACAGAAACAAAGGAACCCAGTATTTGAGGACACTAGATGCCAGTTCTGTCCTCAGAGAACCAAAACAGAGGAGGATTAGAGGACACTAGATGCTGGTTCTGTCTTCACAGAACAAAAGAGAACAAGGAATTGGGAGCACTAGATGCTGGTTCTGTCTTCACAGAAGCAAAAGGGACCAGGATTTAAATACACTACATGCATGAGGAGAGGGAGCCAGAAAAGGCCAGATCCTATAGCCATACTGATGAATATCTTGCATATCACCATAGAACCTTCATCTGATGATGGATGGAGATAGAGACAGAGCCCCACATTGGAGCACTGGACTGAGTTCCCAAGGTCCTGATGAGGAGCAGAAGGAGGGAGAACATGAGCAAGAAAGTCAGGACCGTGAGGGGTGCGTTCACCCACTAAGACGGTGGGACAGAACTAATGGGAGATCACCAAGTCCAGTTGGAATGGGACTGATGGAACATGAGACCAAACCAGACTCTCTGAATGTGGCTGACAGTGGAGGAGGATTGAAAAACCAAGGACAATGGTGATGGGCTTGGACTCTACGACAAGGACGGGCTCTGTGTGAGCCTTGTCAGTTTGGTTGCTCACCTTCCTGGACTTAGGGGAAGTTGGGAGGACCTTGGACTTAACATAGTGTAGAGAACCCTGATGGCTCTTTGGCCTGGAGAAAGAGGGAGTGGGGGTATGGGGGAGGGGATGGGAGGGAAGGGGGAGGAGGGGAGGAGATGGAAATTTTTAATAAAAAATGAGAAAAAATACACTGCATGCAGTTTCGGACCTCACAGAACCAACGGGGACCAGGATTAGGGGACACTAGATGCCGGTTGTGTCCTCAAAGAACCAAAGGGGACCAGGATTTGAGGACACTAGATGCCATTTCTGTCCTCACAGACCCAAAGGGGACCAGTATTAGGGGACACTAGATGCTGGTTCTGTCCTCACAGGACCAAAGGGGACTAGGATTAGAGGACACTAGATGCCGGTTCTGTCCTCACAGATCCAAAGGGGACCAGTATTAGGGGACACCAGATGCCGGTTCTGTCCTCACTGAATAAAAGCAAACTAAGATTTGAGGGCACATGATGCCGGTTTTGTCCTCACAGAACCAAAGGGGACCAGAAATCAGGGACACTAGATGCCGGTTCTGTCCTCACAGAACCAAAGGGAACCAATATTAGGGGACAATAGATACCGGTTCTGTCCTTGCAGAACCAAAGGAAACTAGGATTAGGAAACACTAGACGATGGTTCTGTCCTCACAGAACCAAATGGGATCAAGATTAGGGGACACTAGATGCTCATACTGTCCTCATAGAAACAAAGGGAAGTAGGAATTGGGGACACTAGATGCCGGTTCTGTCCTCACAGGACCAAAGGGGACTAGGATTAGAGGACACTAGATGCCGGCTCTGTCCTCACAGACCCAAAGGGGACCAGTATTAGGGGACACTAGATGCCGGTTCTGTCCTCACTGAATAAAAGCAGACTAAGATTTGAGGGCACATGATGCCGGTTCGGTCCTCACAGAAGCAAAGGGACCAGGATTAAGGGACACTTGAGGCCAGTTCTGTCCTCACAGAACCAAAGGGGACTAGGATTAGGGAACATTAGATGCCGCTTCTGTTCTCACTGAACCAAAGGGACCCAGTATGTGAGGACAGTAGATATTGGTTTTGTCCTCACATAATCAAAGTGAACCAGGATAAGGGGACACTAGATGTCGGTTCTGTCCTCAGAAAACCAAAGGGGACTAGGATTAGGACACACTAGATGCCGGTTCTGTCCTCACAAAACCAAAGGGAACCAGGATCAGTGACACTAGATGCTGATTCTGTCCTCACAGAACCAAAGTGAACCAGGAGTAGGGGACACTAGATGCCGGTACTGTCCTCACAGAACCAATCCAGACCATGATTGGGAGACACTAGATGCCGGTTCTGTCTTTACAGGACCAAAGTGAACCAGGATTAGTGGAAACTAGATCCAGGTTCTGTCCTCACAGGCCCAAAGGGGACTAGGATTAGGATACACTAGATGGCAGTTCTGTCCTCACAGAAACAAAGGGAACCACGATTTGGGGGCACTGGACTCTAGTTCTGTCCTCACAGAAACAAGGCAGACTAGGATTTGAGGACACTAGATGCTGTTTCTGTCCTCAGAGAACCAAAGGGGACCAGGATTAGGGGACACTACATGCCAGTTTTGTCCTCACAGAACCAAAGGGGACTAGGACTACGGTACACTGAATGCCTGTTCTGTCCTCAAATAATCAAAGCAGAATAGGATTTGAGAACACGTCATGCTGGTTCTTTCCTCACAGAAGCAAAGAGGACCAGGATTAGGGGACACTAGATGCCGGTTCTGTCCTCAGAGGACCAAAGCGGACTAAAATTAGAGGACACTAGGTTCTGGTTCTGTCCTCACAGAACCAAAGGGAACAAGGAATTGGGGGCACTAGTAGTTGTGTCAGTCCAGACAGAACCAAAGGGGACCAGAATTAGGGCACATTAGATGCCGATTCTGTCCTCAGAGAACCAAAGGAGACCAGGATTAGGACACACTACATGCCGGTTCTGTCCTCACAGAACCAAAGGGGACTATGATTAGGGAACACTTGAATCTGGTTCTGTCCTCACAGGACCAAAGGGGACTATGATTAGGGGACACTAGATGCCAGTTCTGTCCTCACAGAACCAAAGAGACCCAGTATTTGGGGATAGTAGATGCTTGTTCTGTCTTCACAGAACCAAAGTGAACCAGGATTAGTGGACATTAGATCCCAGTTCTGTCCTCAGAGAATGAAAGGGGACCAGGATTACGGGACATTTGATGCCAGTTCTGTTCTCACAGAACCATAGGGGACCTGGATTAGGGGACACTAGATGCCGGTTCTGTCCTCACAGAACCAACTCAGACCATGATTAGGAGATACTAGATGCCGGTTCTGTCTTTGCAGAATGAAAGTTAACGAGGATTAGGGGATATTAGATGCTGGTTCTGTCCTAACAGAACCAAAGGGGACTAGGATTAGGCAACACTAGATGCCAGTTCTCTCGTTACTGTACCAAAGTGGACCAGAATTAGGGGACACTAGATGCCAGTTCTGTCCTCAGAGAACCAAAAGGAACCAGGATTTTGGGACACTAGATGCCAGTTCTCTCCTCACAGAACCAAAGTAAACCAGGAATAGGGGACACTAGATGCCGGTTCTGTCCTCAAGGACCAAAGTAGACTAGGATTAGGGGACACTAGATGCTCGTACTATGCTCACAGAACCAAAGGGAACTAGGAATTGGGGGCACTAGATGCTTGTTCTTTCCTCATAGAACCAAGGGGACCAGGATTAGGGGACACTTGAGGCCAGTTCTGTCCTCATAGAACAGAAGAATACTAGGATTAGGGGAGACTAGATGCCGGTTCTTTCCTCACAGAACCAAAGGGAACCAGGATAAAGTTCACTAGATACCGGTTTTGTCCTCACAGAACCAGAGGAGACTAGGATTAGGGGACACTAGATGCTGGTTCTGTCCTCACAGAAGCAAAGGGAACCAGGATTTGGGGACACTAGATTCTGATTCCGTCCTTGCAGAATCAAATGAACCAGGATCAGGGGACACTAGATGCCGGTTCTGTCCTCAGAACCAAAGTGAGCAAGAATTTGGGACACTAGATGCCGGTTCTTTCCTTACAGAACCAAAAGGGGACCAGGAGTCGGGGACACTAGATGAGGATTCTGTCCTCACAGAACCAAAGGGAACTAATATTAGGGAATACAAAATGCCGGTTCTGTTTTCACAGAAGCAAAGGGGACCAGGCTTAGTGGACACTAGATGCCGGTTCTGTCCTCACAGAACCAAAGCGGACTAGGATTAGTGGATACTAGATGCTGGTTCTGTCCTTACAGAACCAAAGGGAACTAGGAATTGGGGGAACTAGATGCTGGTTTTTGTCATCACAGAACCAAATAGGACCAGAATTAGGGGACACTAGATGCCGGTTCTGTTCTCACAGAACCAAAGGGGACTAGGATTAGGAGACACTAGATACCGGTTCTGTTCTCACAGAAACAAAGGCGACTAGGACTGGGGGACCCTAAATGCTGATTCCGTCCTCATAGAGCCAAAGGGGAACAGGATTAGGGGACACTTGATGCTGGTTCTGTCCTCACAGGACCAAAGAGGTCTAGGATTAGGGGACACTAGATGCTGGTTCTGTCCTCACAGAACCAAAGGGAACCAGGATTATGGTGAAAGACCCCCAGAACCTCCCCTCAGAACCCGCATCTGGCCTGCTCCCGTGAGAACATCCTGTTTGTTTGAGAGACCCTCTGGACCCCCTCAGGACCTGCCGCTGGCTGCTCCCTTGAGAACATCCCGTTTGCTTAGGAGAACAGCATATCTGTAGTTGGCACATGTGCCAAACTTAGAATGGCAGCAGTTCACAACAGGAACAGTCGCCCCCACAGATGTTTTCCTTATCACACAGCTATTCTCCTGCCCTGGAATAGACCAATCACTGCTAGTAACCCTTTGAATAAGCCAATACAATAAGTTGGAAAACAACCTACAGGTCACCACTGTTGTGTCTGTGGCTTTGGGCTTTAAAAGATGGACTGTAACAGCTATCGGTTGTCCTTCATATCCCGAACCTGAAGGGCCCTGTCATGACAGAATAAAAATCCTCTTGCTTTTGCATCAATTTGTGGTTATGTTAATGGTGTCTGGATCAACTCCTCCCTGATGTTTGGACTTCTAGTCCAACATTTTGGTGCGTTGGCCGGGAATTGAGTTGCTTCTGGACCCATTCCAGGCCCAGGTGGAGGTAAGATCAAGAGCTCTTATTGTCTTTGTCTGTCTGTCTGCTTTGTTTCTGTGATTATTGTAGTCTGTGTTTGTTGGTATTCTAATGCTATAGTGCTGCGCAGCTTCTGAAATTGTACCTACGTAGGGCCAGTATCTGTACTGGAGGACGCTCCAGTAATCTGTAAATCTGGAGGACGCTCCAGTATCTGAAGGAGCTAAGAGTGACCAGGTCACTCCTCTAGTTCCCAGGAGGCACGACCTCCATCTGAATCTGTAGTGCTGAGCAGCTTCTGATTTTGAGTTTGGTTTTGGCTTTTTGTGTCTTTGGTTTTATGTCGTGTCTTTGTTTTTGTATATCTGTTTGTACTCGAGTCTAAATCTGGTACCATGGGGCAGTAAGTAACCACCTCTTTGACCCTAACTCTAACTTTAGAGAGAAGCTGCACAGCCAGCTGTGGAAATCCGAAAGAAACACTGGCAAGCAGTCTGCTTCCTGGAACAGCCCACTTTTGAAATGGGCTGGCCACAGGGCAAGACTTTTTAATCTGGCCAGCCTGACCCTTATGGCCACCGGGAGAGCTTGTCCAGAGAACCCCCCCTTACTCTGGGTCAAACCATTTTGTTACAGAGCACGGTGCAGGCACCATGGCCCTCTTCCCTCTGACTTTGATAATGACAGTCTGCCCCTCCCCCGTCTCTCTCCCGGCTATGCCTTGCCAAGGCTGTGCTGCTGAACTGTCCTGCTTGCTGTTGCGATTGCTGGCCGCCAGCCTGCTTTCCCCTATGTCTCCAGGGGTAGGGAGCAGGGCTGGAGGGCTCCCTGGGCACAGCCTGGAGCCAGGCCGGGGCGGGGCACCTGGCCCCAGCCGGGAGCAAACTTCGCCGCAGGGCAGGACATGGGGGGACAGGGCCAAGTCAGAGGAGGGAGCAGCCGCGGCCCCCCCCCCCCCCCCGCCTCTGCGCTCAAGTTCCCGAGCACCATGATGTCGGGTTCTCCCGGCCAGACCCCGCCGGCGTTCCCAGGCCCAGCAGCCTCTTCAACTTCTGCCCACTGCCTATGTGAAAAAGCTAGCATTTCTCAGCGCCACCTCAGCCAGGCCTGGTGCTCCCCAATCCTTGGGCTTAGTGTGAGGGTTCAAGAGGTGCATCCGTGGTAAACAATGTGGCATCCCGCAGGAACTGAGTTGAGGCTTCCAGATGGCCGACCAATCCTGACCTGACAAGTTCCTTAGAATGGATTCCTCATGGGGCCTTTGGTGGTTTACTAGTTTTCCTCCCAGCCTATTGTGTGGGTTTGGACTTACTATGGTGTGTAGGCACCAACCAAGTCAGCCATTGACCATCCCCTCCCCAGTCTCTTTTTGGGGGTCTTTGGGAATGTGCTAGCTAGGATGCTGGGGGTACTGAAGTAGGGTTATGGGAAGCTTGTGGCAGTGCATCTAGGAGCTCACTGTGGATGGCTGAGGCTGGAGCCAGGTCCTGGGAAGATCCCCCAGTGGGGTTCCCTGTGGGGTCTCCTTTCCAAAGAGAAGGCTTGTTTTCCCTGGAAACTGAGGTGCTAGGGACTGAGTGACAGCCTCCCTTCTGTAGGTGCCATGTGAAGCCTTGTGCCAAAGAACTGTGACCCTTGCCCAGGGGAGGTTGCCGGTGCTAGTGCCAGGGTCACGGAACCAAGGCCTCCTGTGGAGGCACACAAGCCAGCAAGGTCCAAGCTGTTGCTAATTCCTCCCCATGGGACCCAGTAAGCCTGGGAACCTGCAGTAGGCTATATCTCTGGGGACGGATACCCTATTAGAAAGCAAAGGTCCCCTAAAGAGCCTGAACCTCTTCATTTTGGCAGCAGGGCTGGGTGTGGCAGCAGATAGGGAGATTGCAAGTAAGTATCCCTGTGGCTGTTGGTAACCGGCGAGTGTGGATTCAGGAGTGGCAGGTAGTGGGGCAAGCCGACATTGGAAGGGCCTACCAGCCCTGATAGCATCGCTCTCCTGGGGATGCTCTGTTCTAGTCATCACGTGCTACATCCAGGGTAGAGCCTCTGGTTTAAAAATTTTAAAAAAACGTTAAGCTGAGTCACTTTATAATAATGGGCTTATAAAAAAACTTCAGATTATTGGTTTCTATATTTCTTACTACGCAGTTATCTCGTACCTATCAGCTATGCTACGTGTTATTCAGAAAGGGTATAAACTTAGTTTGCAAACTTTTAGAACGTTACCTGATAAGGTTATCACACCATATACCCAGGCAGAAATAACTTGGCTGCAAAATTTTGCTAAAGATTGGACCTTGTTTTTATGCACTAATCCCAGCAGGTTTGATAATCATTATCCTTCTGAGAAGTTGGTCACTTTTTTTCAAAAACCATCCAGTATGTTTCCCTCAAGTTATTTCTTTACAGCCTCTGACAGGGGCACGGAATGTGTTTACTGATGGGTCTTCCACCAGGAGAGCTGTGGTAGCCTCCCCTCCTGATTTTGATATTCAGCCTGTTAATGCTAAATCTGCTCAGGTTGGCTGAATTGATTGCTGTACAAATGGCCTTAGAGAAATATGCTGATATTCCATTTAACCTTTTTACTGACAGTCAGTATATAAGCAAAATTCTTGCACCTTTGGAAACTGCCGCTTATATTACCTCTGTATCTCGAGACCAGATGCAGTTATTGGCTATTCAAACTTTGCTTTGGGCCCGATCTGTTCCCATTTACGTAGGGCATTTACGGGCTCATACTGACCTCCCTGGTCCATTGAGCGAGGGGAATGCATTAGCTGATCAGCTTACTCTACAAATTTGGGGAGTTAGTCAAGAATCTTATGAAGCTGCGGAAAAAGCTCATAATCGTTTTCATCTCAATGCTGGGTCTTTAAGATTTCATTTTAAGATATCTCGGGAGCAAGCCACTGATATTGTTTAAAATGCTCTCTATGTACAGAACCTTTAACTGTTCCCCATTTGGGAGTTAATCCTCATGGGCTTGCTCCTAATCATTTATGGCAAATGGATGTTACCCATGTTCCTTCTTTTGGGCGTTTGCAATATGTTCACGTAACCATGGATACATATTCTTATTTTTGCCTCAGCTCATGCAGGAGAAAAATTACGGGATGTTAAAAGTCACTGTCTCCAGGCTTTTGCCTACATGGGAGTTCCAAAAACTATAAAAACTGATAATGGGCCAGCCTACACCAGCACTGACTTAGCTAATTTTTGCTCTGAGTTCTCCATTTCTCATAAAACGGGAATACCTTATAATCCTCAAGGACAAGCTATAGTGGAGCGAGTGCATCATACACTCAAAGCCTATTTGCATAAAACAAAAAAAGGGGGAATATGGTTCCACCCCCAGAGACCATTTATCTTTTATTTTATACATTTTAAATTTTTTGACTGTTGATGCTCAATCTCACACCACTGCTGACCGGCATTGGCAGCCAGATTCTACCGGGATGCCTCATGTCAAATGGAAGAATCTAGCAGATGGCACCTGGTATGGTCCAGATCCTGTACTGGTGTGGGGAAGAGGGGCTGTTTGTGTTTTCCCACAGGATGCTGACAATCCAATATGGGTACCTGAGCATCTGGTGCGTGCTGTGGGTTTTTCTGTTCAGAAGCCTGAAGACAGGACAGAACCAAGAGATCAAGTAGACACTGGCTTGTCAACTGAAAAGTTGCTGGGATCCTGAGGCTGTGGTGGTCCGAATGCCAAGGATTGTTCCTATACCTATCAACCCATCCCATGATATTGGCAGCTATTGCTGTGGCTGCCAGAGCAGCTAGGGCTGCTGGATTTTCCATTAGTCAGTCAGTTGCTTCTGCTAGCACAATGGATACCTTCTCAGGGCAGGTTGCAAATGCCTTGGCCATTCAAATTGAGCTAAATTTGCAAATGAATATTGCAGTTAATTTTGCTGTTGGTTTTGGTTGAAGACCACTGCTAGATTATACAGTAAAAGGCTTATTGCTGTTATTTACAGACCCTGGAGTACACAATTTACAAATTGGCTATTAAGATTATTCTAGTTTACTATACCAGGGTTCCTCCCACCAGTGCTGAGACCTTACTTAAAGGGCTCCAATTTGGGCAGACTTACTAAAGACTGAGCAGGCAAAGTCTCCTTAAGGAGTGCTTATATGTGCTGGAGCATCATCTTCATGGTTTCATGGTGCCAGAGCCATAGACAAGCTCAGGTCAATGTTGCCACGTGGCATGTCCTCTTAGCTATTGCCCCAGAGAATCTTTCAGCACAAATCTGGCTGAACTTGGTGATGGGTGACCAGTGAGCCAATGACGGGAAAGGTTTTTGGGGGGCTGCCCCAACCTAAGACAGGAAATGTGTTTTGACCTGGATGCTTTCCCATAATGGGTAAGGGGTATTGCCTGATGTCCAATGCCACCCAAGACAGGCCTAGTCATATAATTTATATAAAAGGGGGACCTGTAGGGCCCGGATCTGTCCTTGTTCCTGGGATTCATCTTGAGGACAGTTTCTGGTCAGCTAACTAAACATTCTGTTTGTTCCTGTGCTCCCTCTGCCCCGCCTGGTGATTAGCTGTAGGGCATTGTTGACTCCATCTTTGGTATGGTAATTTCCCACCTGCCTGGGCGGAAATCTTTGTGCAGCAGCGAGGTATATAAGGATTTCCCCAAAGTTGAATAAACAGCATTTGGCTGATCTCCTTTCGAATGACCCAGATCTCTTTGTGTGTTTTTTCAATCTCCAGGCCCTTGTCCGACTCGCATACGGTACAATGGCATGCAAACTGTACCGAGGGGGTAACACAGAATCGGGTGTTACATCACAGAACCAAAGAGGACCAGGATTAGGGGATATTAGATGCCAGTTCTGTCGTCACAGAACCAAAGGGGACAAGGATTAGGGGATACTAGATGTTGGTTCTGTCCTCACAGAACCAAAGAAAACCAGGATTAGGGGACACTAGATGCCCGTTCTGTCCTCACTGAACCAAAGGGGACTAAGATTGGGGGACACTACATGCCCGTTCTGTCCTCACAGTACCAAAGGGGACTAGGATTGGGGGATACTACATGCCCATTCTGTCCTCACAGTACCAAAGGCAACCATGATTTGCGTACACTAGATGCCAGTTCTGTACTCACAGAACCAAAGGGGACCAGGATTAGGGGACACTAGTTGCCAGTTCTGTCCTCACAGAACCAAAGAGGACCAGAAATCGGGGACACTAGATGCCGGTTCTGTCCTCACAGAATCAAAGGGATCTGGTTTAGGGGACACTAGATGTTGGTTCTATCCTCACAGAACCAAAGAGGACTAGGATTAGGGCTTTTCTGGGAATGGGAGTGAAAGAGCAGGTTCTACTACACAGCTTCACTTCACCCCAGGTCTTCCCACTGGCTGCAGAGCCTATTGTTTCCTTAAAAGAGTAAAAACTTCATTAGTCACAAACATCCTGAACACGACTTCCTCTTCCCTTCCTTTGGTGTGTGCTGCCCTCTAGAGACAAACAAACAAGCTAGCATCTATGTGTAAAGTCCATCGTTGTTTAGGGCTGGATTACAGGCTACAGGTCTAACCTTTTACTAACTTATGACTTTGTAGAACATTTCCCACATATCAACCCCATATTCCCAAACCAGTTCTGCCCCCTCAACTTCATGGACCATTTACAGAGCTAAAATGAGCTCGGCCCACCATGTTCCCAGGTAATCACCATTTTCTTACCAAATTATTCATAACCTGAAAAATTCCTTTTTTTCTTTTATGTGGCCATAAAAACCATCTTGTTGAGGTCAACAAGAGCTGATAGCTGGATCAAAAGAGCTTTGCCTCCACCGTTCTTCATCCACCAAGGAGCGGGCTCTCCAGTTTCCACTCCCACCATCTTTTGTCTCTCTGGTCGTGCTGGGTTTAAAGGCAAGGCCAGCACACCACACCTGGCCCTGTGTTGCTTCCGTCAGAGTATTTTACTATAGCAACAGAGATGGAACCAGAGCGCTAGGTAAAATAATACCCCTCTCCCCAGTTTGGAGGTACAGATAATGCCAGTCACAAGTAGCTTGCTTAAAGCAGAAGGTTCCAGAGCCAATAGCTGTAGGAGCAATTCAACCATAATTTTGACAAATTGATTGATCCTCGGTATGAACTAGTTGGAAAATAAAAACTCCTAGACAATCCCTCTCAGAGAAGTATAGAAGAGGGCATACTAACACAGAATGTCTCTCCTCTTCTCTCTCTCTCTCTCTCTCTCTCTCTCTCTCTCTCTCTCTCTCTCTCTCTCTCTCTCTCTCCTCTTCTCTCTCTCTCTCTCTCTCTCTCTCTCTCCTCTTCTCTCTCTCTCTCTTTATATCTCTTTCTCTCTTTTTTTCTCTCTCTCCCCTTCACTTATAAAGAAAGGGAGGTATTAAAAGTACACTTTAATTGATTTTACCTCAAAACCAAAATAAGTTTTTTCATTGAAGATAAGAAGAAAAAGAAATCCATTCACGGTTCTTGGCAAGGTGAGACAAAACTAGCAATTGTAAAGTATTGCCCTAATGATGGTCCTCTATAACGAAAGGTTGGCCATGTCATTTGATCTGGAGCAACTGGCCAGCTCCAGCAGCTGTTCTCTATCAAAACCTGAGGTGCTGGGAAGGCTCGCACCTTGGAACTTACTACTCAGAAACACAGAGGGGCTTCCCTGTACAGATGCCCACATCCATGACAAAAGCACAGGCAACTCGGGAGCAGTAATTCTGTTATGAAGAAATACACCTGTTAATCAAGAAAATGCTGTAATAAAATGGCAGTGTATAAAACTCCCAAATCCCATTTCTATAGAAAAGCAGTGCAAGATGGGTAAATCTGTCAGAAACAGGTTTATTGGAGTTGCAGAAACTAATCAAAGTTTTATGCCAGTCAGAAAAGTCAAGAGAGGATGAAGAGCTGAACTTCAGTAAAAGAACGCAGTAACCTTAAAGAAACCTGCCCATATTCCCCGACAGTGTCCCTAGTCCTAAAAATAGCAAAACAGACTATGTTATTGAAAATCTGTGACTACTGATTTCTCTTGTTCCGGTGACTCTCTGAAGAACCAGCTCAAAGGGCTTTTCTTTCATTCAGAACACTTCCAAAGATGAAATGTTTACTTTAGGGACATTCATTGAAAATGTGTAAAGGCAAATATTTTTATTCACTAATACCTGGGGTGTGGAACATCAAGTAAGGTTTAAAAAAATAGACTGCATCAGTTGAGTGGAAATCCTGGGGAAAAGGATGTTCTGAGGAAGAAGATGCTGGTAAAGCTCCAGCCAGCTTCTGAAATCCATAATGCATGCAGAGATCTAGGGGCATTATTGAGCATGGTGGCAGAAATGTTTAGTACCATCCCTCCAAGCAGAAGCTGGTGGATCTCTGCAAGTTTGAAGCCAGCCTGCTCTACAAAGGAAGTTCCTGGCCAGCCAGGGATACCTAATAAAACCCTGAATAGAATAAAAATATAAATAAAAAGACCAAGATGAGCCTAATATCTCACTTCTGGCTGACCCTTAGGTGCAGAATGCAAAACATGCAGAAGTAAAACCCAAGGAAAGGTTCTAAATTATGCAAATGAGTCTTTAAGGTGTGCCCACAACACACATGTTCATGTGAAAACAATAGCATATTTTGTTGATTTGATTGGATTTGGTTGCAAGTGTTGAAGGAAATCTCTATTGACTCAGTAGCTGAATGTTATACTAATGGAACATGCATTGAAGTGGCCTCAGACAAAAAAAGGAATATAGTTTTTTCAGACCAGTTTAGTAAAATGAGCAAGCAACAAAAATCACCATATTTCATGGCAAAATAAAGCCCTGTGAAAGAAGCATCGTCTCATTTCCAGTTGCAAAAATAAACCATAATGTGTGTTTGGGGCTTTGTTTTCATTTTTAAGAAAAAAATATATTGAAAGGCATGAAAACATGAAACAATCTGCCCAACGCACAGGAAAACAATAAACTAACAGAAGCATTCCAGAGGAAGCCTGCCACTAGACTCGTTAAACAAAGACTGCAAAGCCACGACAAAGGAAACTAATGCCGCTTTCTCAGTAAACCCAGAAATTCTACAGAGATAGAAACTGAAAAAGGAGGAAGAGGAGAAGGGGCAGGAGAATGACAGGAATGGGGGGAGGAGAAGGGAAGGGAGGGGAAAGGAACTCTGAGATCAAACATTTCAATAATTACAATAAAATAGAGTGATAGCAATGCATCTGCTTAGGCTTTAAAAAAAAGATTTGGTGAACATAAGGATGGGAAAATTGAAATTATGAACTCTGAGTAACAGAAAGCAAAGAGAAGAAAGGAACCTGGACGCAGCCTAAGCAATCCAAGGACCACCATCAAACAAACACATGCATATGGGAAACTCTGAAGGAGGAGAGAGAAATGCAGTTCTATTACTCAGAAAATGAAAGGCAGGGTATCTCGCACGTTCAAATCCAGGCTGGGCTTCAGAGTGAGTTCAAGGTCAACTCTGGCCTCTTAGTGAGATCTTTCTCGAAGTAAAAAGTACAAAAGAGGCTTGGATATGTACAGTTCCATCTCTTGCCTCATACGCATGAGGTCCTAGTTTCTACACCCTGTATAAATAAGTCAGTGTTCTTCTTTATTTGGAAAATTCTTCAAACCATGATGTTTTAAACCTGAAAACTAAGAGGAATTTAAGAAGACCAAAATAATTGAGAGGGTAGACCATGATACTGGACTGGTAAACTAAACATCATGAATACATTTGTTAGCCAAACTTCTCTGCCGATGCAAATAATTCCAATCAAACCAAATTAGACCAAATAAAGGATGCCCATGTTTAATAGATTACCTTACTCCCAGGTGATCCCGGAAAAACAAGGCGAGGAAAACAGAGAGAAGGGGAGACCACACAAAACCCAGAGACCATGTGTTCATTCTCTGGAGGGCAATTTAAATAGCCTGTGGGAGTGGTCCTGACCTTCCCTGGGTCGGGGCTATCGTTTGGTGGGCTTTCTTGATCCTCCCTGGGAAGGAGTCACCATTGGGCAGGCTTTCTTGGAGATGGGCTTTGGACTGAGGCAACTCCCCAGGGGAGGGGGCTTATGCCAGGAGCTGGGGTGAAGCCCCCAGGCAAACAATCCAGACTTTTTGTATAAAGGGGTATTAGGGAGCTGGGGTGATGCTGCCAACCAAACCACATTAATTTTTAACACATTGGTCTGTGGATTCAGTGCAATCCCAATAAAAATCCTAAACTGTGTGTGTTTAACAAACATTAAAGTCTATGTAGAAGGATCAGAGTGATATAGCCTTGGCCTAGCATGCCTGAGTCCCTGCATTCAATCCTCAGTTCTCAAAGCAAGAACCTTATGTGGAAATGGAAAGGGCCAAGAATAACCAAGATAATCTTAAAAGTCAACAATCAAGATAATCTATAGGATCAAATTTATATTATAAAACTACATTAACTGTGACAAGATGCAAGAGCATTGGTGTAACGATAAAGGAATAGGAAGTCTAAAATACACACACACACACACACACACACACACACACCAACATAAGCAACACAAAAGTGACTTGGGAATGTAGTGGAAAAAGAATGCTACCCTCCAGAAACAGTTCTGGGTCAAGCAGATAGCCACTCAGGAGAAAAATACAATCAAGATGCCTTACAAAATAAACTGCAAGTGAATTATAAAGCCAGATTTGAATGGCAAAACAACAAAGCTTCTATAATATAATGTATATAATCTTCATGGCATTATAATATGGGAAACTTTTGAAGAGACTACAATTCAATGAAGAAAAACACTGATAAAATTTCTCATTATTGAGGGTTATTTCTGGGCTGAGCATGATGTTGTGCACATGTAATCCCAGCACTCTGAAGGCTGAGACAAGGGGATATCATGTTTGAGTTTCAGGCCAGTTTGGACTACATAGTGAAACTCTGCCTAGAATGGAAGGGAAGAAAGGGGCTGGAGAGATGGCTGAGCAGTTAAGAACACTGGCTGTTTTTACAGATCATCTAGGTTTGATGGCCAGAACCCACATGGTGGCTCACAACCATCTGGTAATGCCCTCTTCTGGTGTCTCTGGGTACCACGCACTCATGGTGCACAGACATATATGCAAGCAAAATATCCATGCACATATATACGCAAAAAATGTTTTTCAATGAGATAGCTTTCTATATATCAAGATAGAGATATGATATGTATGTGAAAATCGAGCAACACAACCTAATACCAATACTTGATAAAAATGATTTAAAACTACTCATATCTTCAAGATTCAACTATGCTTTAGTTATTATATTATAGTGTCTATTCTTTGTAATGCACGGATTGACAGCATACATATTATATGTTGGGTAAGAGGACTAGCCAACAAATTTTATAATACTCAAATGTGCTGATTAGCACATTTATCGTAATGCTTCCTGAAGGGAAAATCGTATATATGAGCACTTCAATTGCTGACTCCAAAATTTTGGTCCAGACCACTTTCCCAAACTAAATAATTTTCAAAGCCCTAAGTGTAGTGTATCCTATCTTGTGGTCCTTATAGAACCCTTCATAATGGACTCATAATGTGGTAGAAGGAGGGACCCCTAGAGGGCTGCAAGAAAGAAAAACAAGAAACAGCCACGCGGTCTGGTCAGTGTCCAGCACAGGCATGTGTGCAAGCTGTCACGTACTCGACTGACCACATAGCCCCCTGAAGCCCCTTGCCTTTGCCCTCCCTTCTCATTCTAGCAATAACTGCCTCCTACTCTAAAATAGCCAAATCACAATGTATTTAACTAGAAGACACAAAAATGTACAAAAGCCCCAATCTTTGAATAGTGAAGGGTTCAGAATTTTGAGACTAATATGCCCTGGGCCTTGCTGTACACGTAGAGTGAAACTGTTTCCCAGAACACAGCCTGGGCGTTTCTTCCCTTGGTCTCCCACAGCAATCACAACACTGTGAGCATGATGGCATCTCCTTCCTACTTCAATTTATGTGCCATCCTAGGCCCATTTGACTTTTGCCTAATCCTGGAGACTGGTTAACTGCTTTATTTTCTAGCCAGAAGAAAGAAAACAAAGATTCACATGCTTGGACATTCCTAGAGCCCAAGTCATTGCCACCCTGTTTCCAGTTCCAGCTAGAGTTGTCACATGACATGGTGCCACCTAACAGGTAATGGAGGCACAAAGCGAGCCTGAACCCACCCGTGGCCATACACAAAAATTAATGTCCTCTAAGGCAGACTTTGACCAAGAGATCAGATGCTTGGGAAAGGTGACAGAGGCTTGGGAATGTGGCTCAGTGGCAGAGCGCTTTCCTGACTTTATCAAAAGCCCTGGATTTTCTCTCTAGCACCACATAAAATAAACACATACTCACTTTACATTTCCTGCCTCTGACCCTGTTCTTGGGAATCACAATTTCGTCAACTGTGCTTTGAAACATTATGTCTAGACAGTAACTAACTTTCGTGCTTGCTTTTCATCTATCCTTACCTTACTTCCCCTTTTCCTTTACTGGTATTTCTTCATATTGCATATCCGACTAAGGTGTCACCAGGTAAGGTTTTGTTTCTGGCTCTATTTTCAAGTCCTGAGCAAAGAAACCACCAGACTTTTAATTTTTAATGAAATGAGTTCTGTGGTAAAAGACAGAACTTCACTGTTCCTCAAAGGTAGCAAACATAAAAAATAAGGTTTCTATTATGGAATAGAGCAACATGTCACAAAAAGTCAAAGACTTATGAAATATAAAAAACCCTCCATAGAGTAAGCCCTTTGTCCGGGAAATTGTATTGAAAACAGATGTTTACTTATAATATACATGTTTAGATATAACCAAGATTTTATTTTTTATATTTATCTTATTTTATGTGTATGAATATTTTACCTGCATGTATGTCTGCATCATGCGCATGCCTGGTGTCCATGGAAGCCAGAAAGGGTGCTGGGTCCCCTGGGACTGGACTTGCAGATGATTGTAAGTCATCATATGGTTGCTGGAAATCACACCTGTGTCCTCTGGAAGAACAGTCAGTGCTTCTAACCACCGAGCAGTCCCATAAGCAATATTTTCAATAAAAACATTAAATACTTTTATAAAAATAATAGTATATTTTATGAAGTCCTGGGGATTCTATAGTATGACCAAAACCTAGAAGCTGAAAAGAGAAAATAAGGAAATGTCAGTCACTAATCACATTTTCAGGAAAAAGAAAACATAAGCAAAGCTAAATGAAGCAGTTCTCCACCAAGCCTCCTACTTTGATGGGAGCAATATCTATCGAAATTGCCCAAATTCCAGGCTGTTAAATAAACAACCTTCTATGAAGATGCTGATCGTAATCTACATTGATCTTAGGGAGAAAATGTTATATAAGCAGGAAACATTAAGAACCTGTTGTGTTTATTAACTCTATTTCGCACAGTAATAAATTGCCATTCTGGGTTTTATTTTGAAAAGGAAGTCCCATTTTATTTGACAACATGCTATCCCCTCTGCAAGCTCAGCTAGGCTGAGTAAATGAGGAGGCCACAAGCTCAAACAAAGCTGCCTTTATTAGAGCTCCTCTTTCACCTTTCAGGATGGTAATGGTCAGCCCACTCTCAATAGGGGATCAAATTACAGTTGCAGGAACCTATGCAGACAGAGTTAGCCCTCCACCAGGGCTTCCATCCCTGGCCTTCCCTCCCAATCCTCCCACACCCCTCTTCAAGCACACACATTGCCCAAGCTCTCAACACAAACCTGACAAGGCCCCATTGGAGAGGGTGAGGCACTGTAGGTTGTAAATACCCCTTCCCTGCCCCCACCTCGCCCTCAGCCTGAGCACACAGGAGACCTAACAATAGAGCTGAGACTGCTCTGGCTTAAAAGCAAGGAAGAACCACAACTTAGACAAACCAGGGACAAACTTCAGTCTGGGATGTGGTGTAAGGGTAATGTAAGTAGCCAGCATGAAAAAATAATCTTACGCTGGAGTTTCTTTAGAAACAAGGCCGATGAAGTATGAATTAAAGAAAGAAAGCCTGTTTCTTGAGTCTTGAAAAGTTCGGCTTTATGGGGAGAGGGGACAATTTAACCAAATGAGACCCATTATTAGAAAATTATCCTTGAATACACATTTAGATGGACACAGATCCTAAAACTGTTTGATGAGAAAATCAAAATAGCAGGCTATCCCCCGAGTCTCTTAACATCATCCTATAGTGGCATATTTCACTTGTGTTTTAATAAATAAAGCTTGTCTAAAGATCAGAAAAGTAAAGCAGCCACACTGGCCAGCCTTCTAGAAGACCAGGCCGCAATAACACACACCTTTCATCCCAGTAGCCACACTAGTTTGCCATAGAAACCGCGCATGCCTTTAATCCCAGCACTGGAGAGGATTATAAAGCGGGAGGAGACAGCTCTCAGTCACAGTCTCATTCTGAGATTCCTGGAGGCAGGATCACCATTTCGAACCAAGGTGGAGGTAAGAGCCAGTAACTGTTTTGCTTTTCGGATCTTCTGGTTGAATCCCAATTTCTCTCTCTGAGTTTTTATTAGTCGTACTTCATCATCCCTAAAAGAGAAGAAAGTGACTTCTCCCTGACCTGCCCCATGAGCTCCACAGACAGTCACAGGCCAGGATGCTGCTCTTGCTCAAATGACTGAGAGCTGCAACCTTCCAGGGAAACGCTGGGACGTCAGGAAGTGGCCTGGCCCACACTAGGCTCACCCAGCACTTGTTGGATCCAGCTTATCCTATAATCAACCTGAATAAAAATAAAAAAAAATAAAAATGAAACACCAGAGAGAGATTAACCAAAGAATAATTATTCTTATTTGAGAGTAACAGGGGACGTTACCACTCGAACCCACAGAGCACAGTACACCGTCTGTGCACAGAGTCTGAGGCGAGGCAAGAATAATTCCTGGCCACAGTGATTGATAAGAAGTGTAGCATCAATCGAGTGTTGAGCAGAGGGCTCCTGGGCAGGCAACCTTCTTAAAGGGCTCTTTGTGTCAGCTTTAGCAGCATCTACATATGCCTGTGACACTTATTCTGGGACAACTGTCTGTAAGAATCCTTCCCTAATAACCTGTCAGCTCCATTGACATTTTATGAATATGTCTATAAGGACCTCCTCTTTAATCCTGACATAGGTTCACCAGCCTGCTCTCTGAAGCTGGAGTCCCACCTCCAGGCCATTTTTCCACCAGTCCGCCCTCAATAATTTTCAGACCCTTTGTTTCTTATTCTTCAAACTCACCCTTCCCCTTGAAACATTCCCAGGGCACCACTGTATACAGTAGTTTCTGCTGCCTCTTAGCACTGATAGGAAGCGTTTGCCCATGACTAGAAGATATTCCAGATTTTATAAACATACAAAAATAGTCTTTAATTTTATGTATTCTCTCTCTCTCTCTCTCTCTCTCTCTCTCTCTCTCTCTCTCTCTCACACACACACACACACACACACACACCTTGAACCCAAGGACGAAGACAATGCCTTTTCTTTTCTCTGTTGCTTAAACATAACTTTATTGATAAAGCACAACTTTTAGATGAACAAATTTAAATCAATACAAAAGTATAGCTCATTTATGACATATAGTTACCTCACTGTCAGTTTGGGCAACCAATAAAAATATCTCCACCTAGGTAAGCAAGTTGAATTCATATATGCTTTCTTTGTGTAAGTTCTAATGTGTATTTGGCATATTTAAGATGGCTCAGTCTAAAGCCAACATCAACGGCTCTTGATAATCTGTGATGCTCACTCTCCCTAAATAGCAGCTCAGAGAATCTCTTTGCCACGCAAGCACAATGAAAATCGGAGACGTTACAAAGCACATTGTCCCCACGTGCAGACTGAAGAAACATTACATCAGCAGGGCTTGGGGCACACGACCAATCACAGTTTGGTTAGCACTTTGAGAACTTTCACTTTGACCACCAGATCCTTATGATTGGCTAATGCTCTGATTTTCTTAACACAAACTCCAGACTCCTTGAATAAAAAAAATAGCGAGCTCCTGCTGAATTCTTTCCGTGAGGATGCAAGCCCTTCGCTTTTTATGTTGTCATTTATATTCTCAAAAAGGGTAAGGATGTTAAGAAGAATCTCTCTATCCCATTCCTTGTTAAAGAGGGAAATCAATTCTGACGGTACTTTACAACTGACCAGCTCTCTTGTCATGGCTGGATTTTCAGTAAAGTTTATAATTAGTTTCATAGTCTGTATCTTGGTGAAGTGATTTCCCAGGAATAACAAGGCAAAAAAGTCTGGGAAAGAATAGGAAAGCAAGTGCTGGTAATGATTGGTCACAGTCATGTTGGTCAGCAGTCTTAGTCCAGCCATCTGCACGGCTGAGTCCAGGCGACAGATCATGGTGTCATCGCACACTTGACTGATGTAAGTCTTAATCTTGCCCTGATTTTCGGAATTAACACTCAAGTTATTAAGGGCATTGTAAGTCTTTTCCCTAATAATGGGGTCTCTTGTTTTTATCAGTTTTGCGATAATTGGGACCCCACCCAATTCACGTATGGCATTTTGATTAAATGAATATGCTGCATTGTTACCCAGTGTGACCAAGGCCACCTCCTGAGTAAAAGGGTCATTCGTTCTCTCCAAGATGTTAAGGACCTTTTGAAGGTCAGGAGCACTCAGAATATCATCAATTTTATAGGGAAAGTTGAACTTGCCCCTGCGTACAGGCCACGTTGTGGCTGGAGTCTTGGTGCTCTTACTTCGATTCTTTTTCTTCGGTTTTCCACTTGCCCTGCTTCTAGCCCTAGAGCCACCCCTGCCAGGGTGGCAACCTCCACCCCTGCCTCCTGGGCAGGGTAAACTCGATGTCAGGGTCCTTCTCCCATAGATATTACTAAACTTGATCCCTCTGCCTGCCTTTGCACTTGCCTGTTCCTTCAGGATCTTGAAAAGGGCCTTAGCCTTAGCTTCTAGGCCACCTCCACCCTGGGATTCTGGCTGTGCTTCCTTCTTTACATCTGGACCATTCTCAGGTCCCACATCTACATCAACCTTGGCCTTTGAGCCATCCTGAGGTTTGCCTCCTGCCCCCACCCCAACATTAGTCTTAACTCCTTTCTCAGTGTTGCCCCCAATTTCCAGTTTGTCACTACAAGACTCTTCCACCTCTTCCTCCTCCTCTCCCTCCTCTTCATCATCCCACAGTTTCTCATTCTCGTCTTTTCCCCAGGTCAGTCTGTATACACAGTAGCAGGCACCAGCCCCAATGACCATGCCCGCAGCCACACATCCAGCTTCCCGGGTGCGGCCCATGGTACAGCTGGGGTGAATTCCTTAACCTGGATATAAAGCTGGCTTGCTCTGGTCCGCAATATTCCCAGGTCAGGGGTAAAGTCTTCCGATTTTGTAGGTACGAGAAGCTACAACAGCAGATACAGTGAGACCTGGAGGGAAAGAAGATTTCAGACTTGTGATTTATCCAATTGTGCCTTTGTACATAAGTAGACTGGATCACTTGCCTGCAAACATACCAACATACAGAGATAATGGCTGGCATTGGGGACTTGGTATCTTTTTCATTATTACTTTCCTTTATCTGGAAGCAACTTTGGGAGTTTTCCAGACACCCAGATTCTCCAATCTTATGTTTTTCTACCCATCCCAAGAATGCTAAATTGAATAAATTGATATGTTGTTTATGATCTTTACCCTTCTGGATGTCCTGAGTCAGGGTCACCCTCACAAATACTACCAGAGATCCCAGTAGTCCCTTCCTTCTTTCCAGCTTCTTGCAGATCTGTAAGCAAAAGAATACAGAGGTCTGACCTGAGAATTCAAGAACCAGATAAATCACACCGAACACAGGATATATATTCATCTTCCAGGCCCTTGCCCTTCGCTGCAGTCCTTCTTAACCTCTATTACCTTCCTCAGTGCACAGGAATGTGGCATTATCTCCTTTCTCCCCTTCAGTGGATGATCAATCTCCTGCCCCCTCCCTACTACTCTGCCACTTCTTCCAAAGATGACAACATGCACCCTGCCTTGTAAAGAAATGGACAGCAGTACCTAGAAATCAGAGAGACTGTAAGTACATCCACACTTGCTTCTGCCACCCCAACGATCTTAAAGACAGCCTCTCACTCGATTGGATGATTATATATCGCTTTCCACCGCTCTGCGAGATTTCTTTCCTCCCTCATCTCAGTTTCTAAGTTCACCAAACTTAAGCACTAACAAACTGGGTGCCTATTAGACCAACACCAAGGACACTGTACCACACAGTATTTTATAATAATGTCTTCCCCATCTGCAACCCAGCACTCTACAGTTATTCCCACCTAACCATCTCCTCAGCTTCTTATCTGCAAAATGCTTCCCTTGGTAAGCTCAGGACTAAAGTAAAGAGATGCAGGGAAAGTCTAAATCCACTTGAGTTCATTGTCATCATTATCGTCTATCCCAGTAGCCCTCCCCCCCCTGCACCCCAAACAATGTCATCACGTTTCCTCTGACCTACTTGATTCTGGAAATCGTTCCTGCCTCCCTGCTTCTCGTTCGGACTGGTCTTCAGGAACAAGATCCAACAGATACAGGCCCCTAAGCAGAGACAGAACACAAAACTTAGACCGTCTAAATGCCAGCGTTCCCAAATCTGGGACCTGGTTGATCAGACAGCTTTCACGTTTTTATTTCTCACCCTACTCCCAGTTCTCTGGACTCCTCTGACACCACCTTGGCTCTATACTACTACATCCTGGCATTCCTTTATGCGGTGGTCGGCCATTTTCCCAGCAAAAACCACACCCCTTTGGGAAGCGCAGGGCTGGAGGCGGGCCCAGCGAGTAAGGAAAACTCGAGCTGTGGAAGATGACAGATCTCTTATGTTCTCCCCAACCCAACCCACCCCCAAAGATAGGCATTTTTTTCTGTAGGACTATGAGAACTGTTCTTTTTCCTGAGGCGGGGACATGGGAGGACAGACACATCGATTGCTAGAGTCAATAATGATCCCAAGCTATGATAAAGCTCTAAGCCATCACCCTTTTACAGTCCCTGGGCAATCTCAGCTTTAGACTGACATGCAGAAATTCGATGTCGATTATCCCTTAGCTCCTAAAGGTACTGCACTCTACTTAATAACAGAGAATAACAGTCTTCACTGCTTCTAAATTCTGTCTTCGTGGATGGATCCATGCACCAATCCATAATAGTTGCCCTTCCAGATTCAGAACATTCCAAAGACCGCCCCCCCCCCAGCCCCAAACCCTAATCTGGGGTCTCCCCTGAAATCTCTCCCTCCAATGTCCACCGTTTTTTGTTTGGGGTATTTGGTTTTTTGTTCTAAGAGGGTCCGAAGACATTGCAAGTGCGTGAAGAAAGCAGACTGAGTGGCTAGCATCTCTGTCAACAGCTACCCACAAGAGAGCGATCCCAGACATCCCTCATCGGCAACACAGACCTGTTGGGGTCCAGGCAACTTCTCCTGCTTCCGCAGCACGCCTGCCCGCTCAGCAGTAACACAGAGAGAGCAAACACCAAACGTAGACCAGAATTAGAACGATGTCTGCACACGTCGGCTTCTGCTCACGTGAAGGTTACGTCACCAGTGAGATCCCGACACCAACTACACTCCCACCAACACTGCGACAGGAGGCAGCATTTCCCCTTCTTTCCCCGCCACACCAGGTCCTGCTATTCATTTCCTCTTTGTTTTGTTCCCAAACTAGGAGCTTCTTTTGTGGTTAGAATTTGCCTTTCTATGGTTAACACAGAGGCTACATTGGCCTTTTCTTCCTCTTCTAGGAATAATCCTGGCTTTTCTTTATTACTGCCTCAAACGCTTTTTCCATCATCCCTCCCCCTTTCAGCTGGGCAAGCCTAACGTTTCCCTGGGCACTCCTATACCAAACAGGATTTCAGAAAAGGAGACAGGGAGTAGAATTATGTTTCTTAACATTTCTGCCCACTTGTTAAAAATCAGCTTTACTTTTACACTGAGGATATAAAATTATGTTTTTCATTTGTGTGAAGAAAAATTGAAGTAAAAGAGGAGAACCCAGGGGACCTAACTAATTGCAATATATATGCAGTTATCACACAAACATTTTCTACTGATTGCAGACAAATAGTTGCTTTCAAAATACACTAATTTGTTTTTAAAATTAAAAACTAGAATGTTTTGAATGGCTTATGAATATTCTAAGAAGAGATGGCTAGTTGTCTGAATTGACCCATTTTATACAAACTGCTCCATTTTTTTTCTACTATTGCCTCAACTTGCAATTTGGTAAAATAAAAGCAACATAATCAATCCTAACTTACTTAATTAAAGTAAAATATGTATTTAAGTACCCAACATCTTTACTGCTTGCTACAAGAAAGGTTTGATGGCGCTAAACACCTGCCCCTGGATTAGATTGCAGTCTACTGAAGCTGAGACAGCTGAGAGTGAGAGAGGATGGGGGGGATCCCATTCTCCCTGCCTTACCCAGTGAGGAATGTGCTACCTCCTACATTCCAGAGCCTCTCATTCCCTGCATTCGAGCAGCTGTTTGTTGCTCAGTCCAAACACACACACACATACCCATGCATACACGCATGGGTAACTACAATAATATATGCCACCTTTATTCAGATAACACACTTAAGTAAATATATCTGGCTCCTTCAATACCTTTTTCCCCAAATTCCCAATAAGTATCTACGCATTGCACAGGAGATCTTACTATTTTTGCCTCCCTCTCTGCCCTTATTCATGGTGCTCCTGGTCCTGCTGCTATCAGTACCTGAGAACAGCTTGCTAGGCCTCTCTGGCCTCCTGAAGTCCCAGAGATCCTGGAAGAACCTAAGCTTATTTCAGGGTCACTGCCAACAAGTTCACAGTCACATTGATGACTGCTTGGCCAAATGTATTCCCAGGCCTACTGCCAGCACTGACCACACTTAACCTAGAGCAGGCAGTTTCATCTGGACAACTGTTACCTGAAGTTGTGTTGAGACTCTGTGTTGTTCATTTAACAGGGAAAAGAATCAGAGCTTTTACCAGACACTTACAGAATTACAGACAACTGGAAAACCCCTAAACCCAACCACTCAGAAAAATATAGATACATATCTCCTCATAGACTTGCTGATCCTATGTACACTAATTTCCTTTAAATCTGTGCAAAAGTGTAATACTATAGAGACATTCCTAGTTCTTTCCTTGTGCAAATAGAAGGAATTAAACGACCTACAGAAAGGAAGTTGATGCGGCACTTCCAATAAACCTGCATTTTAATTTGAGAAGTGACATCTTTTTAAAATGGAGCCTTTCTGTAACACATTTATATCAAGAAAACATAAGGAACTCAAACAATTCAGAAATAGGGGAAAATAAAATAGATAATCCAACTGTTTAAATAAACAAAGAATCTGAACAGACATTTTTACTTAAAAAAGATTGAAATATCCAACAGATTATATGGAAAAATGCTCAGTAACAAGCTGAGACATCACCTCATTTTAAGTATGAATTGCTCTTCTCCAAAAGAGAAAAACTACTGGGAAGGATGTTGAGAATTTGAACCCCGGTACAGTACTCTGCTGAGGAATAGAAAATAGTGTAATAATTATGGAAATCAGTAAGAAGTTGTTTCCAACAGTCAAAAAATGTAATTAATTATTGTCTTAGTTATGTTTCTATTGTGATAAAACACTGACTAAAAAATATATAAGAAAAAGCAGTCAGCAAAGTCATTGTATGTTATTTAAAAGCAAACAAAAAAGAACACTTACTAACTTCCAACTTGAGGAAGAAAGTGTTTTTCCATGTTCAAATTTTCAGGTATTTGAGGAAAGCTAAGATAGGAGCTCAAGACAGGAACTTAGAGGCAAGAACTAGCTGAAGCAGAGAACATGGAGGAGTGCTACCTTCTAGTTTGCTCTCCATGGTGGGTTGGATCCTCCCACATCAATCAGTAATCAAGAAAATATCCCCACAGACATTTCTCAGTTGAGCTCCCCTCTTCACAAATATTTCTAGATGTGTGTCAAGTGGACAAAAACAACTAACTAGCACACATGTGCTCATATATACATGCACACACACGTGTGCGCACACACACACAGATATACAAGGGAGAGAGAGAGAGATTGCAAAGAGATAAAGATATGTCTGCCTGCACTCTGATGTTCATTGGAGCATCATTCACATTAGCCACAATATAGAAACAACTACCAGATGAATGAGAAAAGAAAATGTAGAATACACAGCATGATAGCAGGGTATTCAGCCTTAGAAAAAGAAGGGAACTTGCCATATGTGATGATATGGATAGCTCTTAGAAAGATAATGTTAGGTAAAACAAGCTGACAGAAGGACGAATAGTGTGGGATCCCACTTCTAGGCAGGATCTAAAACAGTCAAACTCATAGATTCCGAGAGGTTGTCAAGGGCTCGTCAGAAGGGAAAAATAGGGAATTGTTCTTAAATAGGTAAAATGCTTCAGTTACACGACATGAATAAGTTTTAGAGATCTACTTAACAACATTGTGCCTAAAATGAACAGAACTGAAAATTATGAACAATACATCATGGATAATGGCTTCTTCACTAAAACTGTGAAAAGCTGACCAAAAGACTCACAGTCAAAGGAAAAACACCTTTGTCGCATTTAGCCAAATAAATGTGAATTTTATATATCACAAGTTAAAATAGAATGACTAACGTGGATTTTGCAATTTTCTCACAATTTTTATTTTCTCTTTAGCTGATTAGCTACTAGTCCAAATTGCTGTTTTCTGCTGCATTCCCAGGAACTATTATTTGTACATTTCAATGTTATACTATTTAGCAAAGTTTCCTGTTATATATTCTTATTGAATCATAATATTTTAAAATATAAAATAACTTTTTGTACTATTTAATTCATTTTGCTTAGTTTATTTAAAATTAATTTTAATAATCCTATTTAAATTCTCATGCTTTTGATCTTTTCCCATTTCATTTTCAGTCTTTCTATGTCTATTTTTATGTGTCTTGTAAAGCATAGTTTAGTTTTTTATAAAATCAAACTGAAAGTACTCTAGTTGGGGGATTCAGCCATCCATATTAATTATAATTGCATATTTGAGGCCTTATCCCTGACATCTTATGTTGTGTTTTCTATTTTGTGTAATTTTTTGTTGTTGCATCTTATGGGGTCTTCCTGATATGTGCCTTTCCCTTTCGCCACTGAAAGCTTCTATACTACAGAATAATTTTATTGGTAGTTACAATCATTCATATATATATGTATATATATATTAGTAAAAGTGTATATATGCTTGTAATATTATATTTAATATGATATTATATACATACATACATACATACACATAATTTTTTGGTTTTCCAAGATAGGGTTTCTCTGTATAGCTTTCACTATCCTGGAACTTTATCTGTAGACCAGGCTAGCCTCAAACTCACAAAGATCACTCTGCTTTTGTCTCCTGAATGATGGTATTAAAATCATGCACCATCACTTCCCAGCAACAATTATATTTTCATCAAGAACGTAAGCATATTTCTCCCAATATCACAATTTAATCACTATCAACAACTACCCTAACCTCCAACAAGATATGATTTTTAAAGATTTGTTGTTATTATTTTTAAACATATTTTCTCCCAATATCACAGTTTAATCATTATCAACAACTACCCTAACTTCCAGTAAGATATGATTTTTAAAGATTTGTTATTGTTATTATTATTATTATTATCATTATTATTATTATTATTATTACTGTTGGAGGTAACACATGTGTATATGACTACAGGTGCCCTCAGAGGTCAGAAGTCTCTGATATCCCTGGAGCTAGAGTTACAAATAATTGTCAGTGGCCACAAATGGGTTCTGGGAACTGAACTCAGGTACCTGCAAGAGCAGTAGTTGCTCTTGATTGCCGAGCCATTTCTTCAGTTCAAGATATGTCTTTTAATATGCTTTTGATTGTATCCTAATTCCAATTCCAAATTTGTTTGTATCATTTTGAGTATAGAGGCATAATAATATCATTATATTATTGTAGTACATCATTATAATTTTAGAAGTTCTTTCTCAACAATTATATCAAGCTTCATAGACTATTTCTGTACTGGCTAGTTTTGTGTGTCTACTTGACACAAATTAGAATCATCAGAGAGGAAGGAGCCTCAACTGAAAAAATGCCTCCCTGAGATTCAGCTCTCAGGCAGTTTCTCAATTAGTAATCAATGAGCAAGGGCCTAGCCCATCGTGGGTGGTGCCATCCCTGGGCATATGGTCCTAGGTTCTGTAAGAAAGAATGAAGAGAAAGTAGCAAGAAGGATAAATAACACTGTGGATGTTTGAAGAAGCCATAGGAAGGAAATTTTATTAGGCATATTTGTAGATGCTCTTTTAATATATTTCTACACTCTGAAAATTTTGTTGAAATACAATTCTCCTTCACTTTCCTTCTCTAAAGCGTGAAACATATATAACATACCTCAGGAACACTTGCCCATCCATATTTATTGCTTCATTGATTGATACAAGTAGTCAAAGGAACCAGTCTTCTTGACCATCAACAGATGAATTAATAAATAAAATGTAATACATGTACATGGTGTGGGAAGTTCTTCTGTCTATGTGTTGCTTTTATTGGTTAATGAATAAAAAAGTTGGCTTGGACTGTGATAGGTTAGAGTAGATCTAGGTGGGGAAAACTAAACTGAATGCTGGGAGAAAGAAGGCAGAGTCAGAGATGCCATGTAGACCCACCTGAGACAGACGCCAGGGACAGAACTTTACCCGGTAAGCCACAGCCATGTGGCAATACACAGATTAATGGAGATAGGTTAATGCAGGATGTAAGAGCTAGCCAATAAGAAGCTAGAGCTAAGGGCTGGAGAGATGGGTCAGTGATTAAGAGCATTGCCTCATCTTCCAAAGGTCCTGAGTTCAATTCCCAGCAACCACATGGTGGCTCACAACCATCTGTAATGAGGTCTGGTGCCCTCTTCTGGCCTGTAGGCATACACACAGACAGAATATTGTATACATAATAAATAAATAAACAAATAAATATATTTTTAAAAAAGAAGAAGCTAGAGCTAATAGGCCAAGCAATGATGTAAATAATATAGTTTATGTGTGGTTATTTCAAGGCCGAGCAGCCAGGAGCAAACAAGTAGCCTCCTAAAACATGTACACAATGAAATTTTATGTGACCTTACAAAATGAAATCATGATATTTACAAGTAAGTGGATGGAAATGGAAACTACATTAGTCAAAGAAATCAAGATTCAAAAAAAACTACCATATTTACTTTTATATGAAGAACTGAGATTTCAAAGTGTGTGGGGGGAGGTGATGTTAGGGGATCAGGAAGAGGATGAAGGAGTCGTGAAGGAAATGGGAAACAGAGAGGGTAATGGAATACATGTGACAAGAAAGGAGAAAAGAGGGTTTTCTAGAGGCAAGAAGGGAACCAGACAGACAGGAACAGGGAGAAAGGGGAAGGCTGGAGGGAGGGAAACAGGTAAGAACCAAGTACAATGATATATATGTGTGAAGATGTTGTGATGACACCCAGTGCTTTATATACTTAGCTGAAAAACAATTTAAAAGAAGTGAAAGAGACACAATTTTGACCTTACAACTAACAAAATTTTAATTATGCCCTATTCATATGATTTAAGTAACAATATTGTTTTATCATCAAGTAATTAAAATAATAAAGAATTTCAAAAAAGTAAACTCAAAAACACATCATTGAAATGAATATATTCAGAGCTACAAGTAGGAGCCCACATTCAATTTGGGAGTGAAGAATATTATGCTAGGAAGGATCAAGTGTTACTAGAATTGCTTCTCTTTAAGGAACTAGGAAACCAGGATTAAGCATAGTAGCACTCGCCTTTAATCTCACCACTTAGGAGGGAGAAGCAGACCTATCTCTGTGAATTCAAGGTCAGCCTGATCTTCATAGGGAGTTCCTACATACTGAGACTCTGTTTCCAAAAGAAGACAAAGAGAAAAAAAAGAGAGAGAAGGAGGGAGGGAAGAAGGATGGGGGAGGGAGGGAAGGAGGAAGGAAGGAAGGAAGGGAGGGAGGAAGGAAGGAAGGAAATTGGAAACCTTAATATCACGTTTATAGAGGGTCATAGATATTAGTGCCACCATCAAAGATGTGATGAATAAGTAGTGATTCCCTCACATTCCCATTTAGCTTACTTATATGAGTCTTTCCCTTCTACCAGCCAGCTCCCAAATAATGACACAGAGACTTCTTATTAATTATGAAAGCTTGGCCTATAGCTTAGACTTGTTCCTAACTAGCTCTTATAACTTAAATTAACCTGTTTATATTAATCTATGTGTTATCATGTGGCATTACCTCTCTTTCGTCTTGTATCTCCTGCTTTCTGTCTGTGTCTCCTGGTATTTCCTATGTGCCTAGATTTCCCCCCTCTTCTTTTCTCTCCCTGGAAATCTACCTAGACCTCCTGCCTAGCTACTGGTGGTTAAGCTTTTTGTTATACCAACCACAATGGAAACATCTTCAGACAGTGTGCAAATGTCCCACAACACTTAGCCTATTTGGCCTATGCAGAAAACAAATCTTGGAAAATGACAGCAGACTGTCCTAAAGTAGACTAAGTGACGACTGCAAATGCAGCTGCTGCTTCAGGTTTGCTCGAATTGATTGAGGACATTAACTCATCCCTTGGAAACTTGTATGCAGCTATTCATCTAGAAAATGCTATTTTTTTCAAAAGTTTGAAAAGACTACCAGAAATAGTCTTTCATCTGCCAAAGAACAGAACTACACCTTAACTAACTGTTTCAGAGCTAGGTCAGCTCGGCCGTTTTGTTTCCTAATTTTATCTGCAAGGGCCTTGGCCTCCTTTCTCTTCCAAATCTTACAGCACTGCTCCATCATGTTGATGACATTGGGCAGATCAAACAAAGTGAGGGAGAAATGGCAATGACTCGAGACTTAATTGAAAAGGCACTTGCTTTGTTTGCTTGGGACTTAGTTAGGGTTACTATTGCTATGATGAAACACCATGGCCAAAAGCAACTTGAGGAGGAAAAGGTTAATGTGGCTGACACTTCGCCATCACTGTTCATCACTGAAGGAAGTCAGGATGGGAACTCAAATAGGCAGGAATCGGGAGGTAGGAACTGATGCAGAGGCCATGGAAGGATGCTGCTTACTGGCTTGCTCCACATGGCTTGCTCAGCCTCCCTTCTTATAGAACTAAAGGTGACATCACCCATCATGGGCTGAGCCCTTTCCCAACAATTACTAATTTTAAAAATTGTCCTACAGTCGGGCAGCGGTGGCGCACGCCTTTAATCCCAGCACTCGGGATGCAGAGGCAGGCGGATCTCTGAGTTCGAGGCCAGCCTGGTCTACAAGAGCTAGCTCCAGGACAGGCTCTAGAAACTACAGGGAAACCCTGCCTCAAAAAACCAAAAAAAAATTGTCCTACAGCTGGATCTTATGGCGACCTTTTCTCAGTTGGGGCCCTTCCTTTCAGATTACTCTAACTTGTGTCAAGTGGACCTAAACAATTCAGCACAGTTTATTTATTGTTTGTTTTTGAGACAGAATCTCTCTATATAGCCCTGGCTGTCCTGGAACTTGCTATTGTAGACCAGGCTAGCCTCAAATTCAAACAGATCTGCCAGCCTCTTCCTCTTGAATACTGCAATTAGTCCTCTCAAGCAACCAACCCAGCTATCTTAATTTAGAAACATGGAAATAAAGGCTTACTTTTCTTAAGAAAAAAAAGAAGAAATGGCATTTTCATGTTGAGGACTGAATAACGAATTCAAGAGCTTTCAAATGTTCTAGCGATCCAGTGACCATATGAAAGTGTCTCCTTTAAGGTGGATAATACGTGATGAACATGGCCACTCCCACAACTGAAAAAGAGCCACAGCATCCAACGTTTTAACTTCTTATTTTTGAGGTAGCATATTCTTCATATGCATGTGTTACTGTGTCACATTACCTGAATAACCCTAAAAGGCTATCAGTGTTGAGTGAGGGCCCACAAAAGAAAGATGGACAACAGATCCACACCGTCAGGCAAGCTACTCTGGTACCTGAAATCTACAATCCAGCAGGTCAAGTCGTGCTCCAAATTTTCAGTGCAGATATAAGGTTTGGGTTTTGGCTTGGTTTGGTTTTTGTTTTGTGGGTGTTTTGTTGTTGTTGTTGCTGCTGCTGCTGCTGCTGCTGTGATGTATTATAGACACACAACAGTCCAAACTCATGCAGCTTTGGGAAAGAACCCTGTGACCTTCTGCAGATGGCAACTTTTCTTTAAAGAAATGGATTCTGACTTGTCAGTGGACCTTAATGGAAACTGAATATCAAATCACAGAACACCAAGTTACAATGTAACCTGAATTGCCCATTGTGAACTGAATGTTGTATGACCTAGTATGCTGCATCAAAATAGGGCTCCAACATGCCCATAAAGTAAAAGTTATATGAGAAGGTTGGTCAAATGTTCATGGTTCTCGCTTCTAGTAAATTCATTACATTATCTTTCCTAGCCTGTAACTGGCCTCATGGAGATTTCCCTACAATTGACTGACTGAGGAAGAATAAAGTCTTGTCTAGGTTACAAATGGGTGTGCATCATCTTCAAGTATCCCCCCCCATAGGTGTAAGACATTATGATCCTGTGATGGTTAGGGTTCATTGTCAGCTTGACAGAATCTAGACTCACTTGGAAAGGCATCTCAATGAGGGTTTGTCTGGATCTAGTTGTCCAGTGTGCATGTCTGTGTGTGTGTGTTGGGGGGGGGGGTATCTTGATTATGTTAATTGAAGTGAGAAGACCTGCCTACTGTGGGTAGTAACATTCCCTAATCACAGGGTTTCTGAACTGAATAAAAAAGAGAAAGCTAGCTCAACACTGATCTCCATTATTAATCCATTGTTCTGGAGTCTTAACTGTGAATGTGATGTTGGCAGTTCTCTCACGTTCCTGCTGCTGTCGCATCTTTGACACGATGGACTGCCACTTGGAACTGCGATCCAAATAAAGCCTTTCTCCCATGAGCTGCTTTTGTCAGAGCATTCCTTTTTTGTTGTTTTTGTTTTTTAATATTTTTTTATTTATTATGTATACAATGTTCTGTCTGTGTGTATGCCTGAGGGCCAGAAGAGGGCACCAGACCCCATTACAGATGGTTGTGAGCCACCATGTGGTTGCTGGGAATTGAACTCAGGACCTTTGGAAGAGCAGGCAATGCTCTTAACCTCTGAGCCATCTCTCCAGCCCTGTCAGAGCATTTCTATCACTGCAACAGTAAAGGAAAATTAGACAGCTCCATTCTCGAACAATCTCTGAGGGGAGTTATGAAGTTAAGTTGTAGGTAGAACTTAAGCAGTGCTTGTGGTTGTTTCTTTTTCTCAGAAAGAAAATGACGGCCAATACAAGCTATTACCAGTGCTCTCTGGTACCCTCTAGAATTTGACAATAATACATTATTGCTGAAGATACCACATGTTTGAGTCATAGAACATGGAGAAATCAGTCTGGTACTCAACTAAAGGCTTCATTGCTGCTCATTAGCTTCATAGTGCTCGTAGGTGCCATGATCACTATGGGGAGGGGGAAAGCAATTATCAGTCACACTCAGATGTGACTCCTGTGGCCTGAAATAATGACTGACCCTACACACAATATCCCCATTATTGTAATAGGGGCATGAACGTTAGTGGAAGTTAACTAATCACTTTCTGATGAATCTAAGGTTTGCTCCGTGAAATGAAACCCATTCCCGGCATTAACGGAGCAAGAACTTTTGGCTAGATAGGTCATACCACAGGAAAGAACTTAATATTGCGATTCTGCTAACTGATATACTATTAAAACAACTCCTAATTACTTACTGCTATGCATATAGATTAGAACATCTCTCATCTTCATCAGAGAAACTTCTTGCAGTAAATGGCAACTAACATTAAGTCGTCAACATGCCAAGAATTAGAGACTGTGCCATGCTCAGTCCTAAATGGGACATCTATGTAATACTCCTTACCCTAAGGCTCAGGATCATTGAGGAAGAGGGGGTAGAAAGATTATAAAAGCCAGAGGTGTTGAATAACTGCAACAGAACAGTACTTTCAGGCTATAACAAGACACTGTACATGTAAACTCATAACTACGGGGATAACATGTGAAAGGCCTATACAAGCTCAAGGAAGACAGATGCCAGCATGAGGGTAGTGTGACCATGAAATCTCACCACTGCCCGTGGAGCTATTAGCATTTGATAGCTGCTGAGTGGAGGAGAGTCACTTTTCTCCAATGTGAGCAAGGCCCCCAATTCTTCCAATCAATTTAGCAATACAAATTGTACTTGATAGGTTTGAAAAAGAAGAAAACCTGAAGTTGGGTAGATAGGGAAGTAAGGGTGAAGAGGGTGGATCTGGAAAGAGCTGGGCAAGTGGGGGTGACTATTATCAAGATATGATTATGACATTCTCCAAGTATTAATAAAAATATTTAAATAAGTAATGAAATTTTTTAAAAGAGAGAAAAGGAAAATGGCCATGTGATATATTGTGTTACAATTTATGTGTTTCCATCGATTTTGCTGAGTGGTAGGAACTTCAAAGAAACACAGTTGGAAAATTGATGGCTAAGAATTCTGGGGACATGTATGTACATAGGCCTTTCTCAGTGGGTAGAGATATGAAGATATTTGTGACCCATGTGAACATTCACAAAAGGGTGACCTCAGCAGAGAAAGGCCTTAATAATCAGTGGACATTCCGATCTGTTCAGTTGGTACCAATCAGCCTCTTTCTGCAGCTCTCTTACACGTTTTGCAATAAGCTTATTCACAGAGCTGCCACTGTGATAAACATGGGCTCAGCAACACAGGATTCTATTCCCAGAGACCGACCTGCTATAGCCACTACTGATTGCCCAATCCTTATGTACCGACGATGAGTCCAATGTATGGCTTCTTCCCTCAGAATAACCAGCCAGAAAAAAAAAAAAGAATAACCAGCCAGATACCAGGTGACAGGCTTATTACATTGAACTATAGCCATCATTCTGAAAGAGCATGTATTTTTATTCTTACTGGAGCAGATGCTCACTCTGCATATGAATTTGTCTTCCCTAGTTTCAATGCTCCTGCAAAGCAATCATCTGCAGACTTGCAAAATACCTCGTGCATCACTATAGTATCCAACATAACATTACTTCTAATCAGGGAACTTACTGTACAGCAGATGAAGAATAGCAACAGGCTCATGCTCGTGGAATTCATTAGTCTCATGCCAAAGTGGAATGGCTTTTTGAGGATTCAGTTACAGTACAAACTGGGTGGCATTTCCTTACAGGTAATTCCATATGAGAGTAATATTATCCAAGGAGCTGAATGTGCTGCAAATCAGTATCAAATTTATGGTGCTGCTTTTCTAATAACCAGATTTCATGGGTCCTGGAATCAAGGAGGGACAGTTCTGTCATCTCTATTGCTCCGCTAGTAAATTTTTTGTTTTTTAAATGCTATATCCTGCTTTCAGCAGCAAACTTAACAGTGACTCCAGTGAACTGGGCATTATAACTGCCACCTACAACTTCGGCCTCCTGATGTCTCTGACTCAATAAGACTTGTGATAATACCTTGTGTTGTTAATCCTTATTAATAAGGAATTGGATGAAAAACTATAGGTAATCTAATCCACAGAGGATTAAAGGCTCATACCCATCAAGAATGAAGGTTTAGGCCACCTCACCTAACCAAGAACCATTGCCAGTTGAGGTACTTACCAAGGGCAGAGAGAGAGTAAAGAATAGGTAGTTATTGAATAGTTATTGAATCTGGCAATAACCACAACTAGTTGCAAATATGTTTGGCTTCATCCCTCCTTTATTATTTTTATCGTACAGCATAAGATTTATTAACTTTATATCCTGCTATTTAGGTTACAGGATATCAAAGAGAAGTGTAAACATCACCCAAGGACTTTGTATACTCTGGAAAAAGCCTCAGTGCATTTTCAGTGATACAGAGGATTTTCGTATTATATTAAAGAAACAAATCACTATAATGGCATTTTATTTATGTTTTAACAAATAATATTAAGTTCCTGTCCATAGTCAAAACATCCACTTTATTTGAGCTGGAAAACTCATTAAGTGAAAAGCAAAACAGTTTTTAAAAATAGGCTTTTTTCCCATACATAGAGGATTCAGTTCTTCAGCCAAAAATATAGTTCTCAAAAGCATTGGCTTGGAAATGTTATTCTACTTTTTTAAAATAGTATTTCTCTTTCATCCACAGTTTCAATACTGATATTTCATGGATCTGTGAGTAGATTTTAACATTTACGTTAGTCGTGTCCTACTGCAGTTCAAAAATATAATGCAAAGTTCCACGGGTAGGTTTTAAATAGTTTTGCCATAAAGTATTGTGATTATATATTTGTATATTATATGATATAAATTAAGTATCACTGTTATTTTTTATATTATTATTATATTTATTTCTTTGCATTGATGTTTTGTCTGCATGTATGTCTGTGTGAGGGTGTAGAGTATGCTGTTATTGAAGTTCCAAACAGTTGTGAGCTGCCATGTGGATACTTGGAACCAAACCAAGGTCCTCTGGAAGAGAAATCAGTGCTGAGCCATCTCTCCAGCCTCCAATATATTTTTACTTTATGATTTGTTATCGTCATTAATCTCTTTATGACACTTAATCAATAATATACACATAATATATGCTGCATATATTTATATAGTATGTATATGTGCAAATACATGTAGTATTGATGTTGTTTATGGCTTTAATAATCCACTGGTATCTTACAAAAAAGTCCTCTGTAGATTGATAGGTGGCTACTGCCATATGATTTCTAATTAGGTGCTTTCTTCCCACTTCTGTGCATTTATTCCTATGAAACATGTGTTAGTCATATTAAACTTTATTATAGTTTCTGCATAGCTAAGTGGTTAGACCTGACAATGCCTTGGAGTAGCCAAGCATCCTCTGAGATTTTAAATCATGACTTATTTTATACTGACATGTTTCTGCAACCAAAACCCAAAAGTAAATTACTAATTTCTTTCTGAAATATGTCATCTTAATTCAAAGTGTGAGTGTTCAGCTCCAAAGTAAGTAAAAGTCCAGGAAGAATAAAATCAGGAAAAATAAAATAAAACTGGTTTTATGACAGTTAAAAATGTGCCCCCTAGGCAAAGTATCTCTGTATAAGTGCTCAAATAATTACACATACTTTGAAATTTTTATGCAAATTTTAGTTTACAGATAAGTTTTTGTGTATTGTGGTGAAAGCAGTGTCTCAGAGACACTAGGCCCACCATTGCACTCATGAACTCAGCATCTGTGGTTACCTGCAGACCACTGGGTCCATCAGCAACCCATCATGGATAGGGAGGGAGCTCATGAGCCCTTCCCACCTTGAAGAGCTTTGGGGCAATTAATGGCTGCTTGGAAAGAAAAAATTATTTTTTTTTTCAGTATTTTTTTCAGTATTTTTTTTCAGTAATGCAGTCACTGGTAATTGCTTGTCCTCGAGTAATTAACAACACACATGCTCATGTAACTACCTAATTTAACTCAGTGGGTTACAAGAAAACAATAATAAAATAAAGACATGAAAGTTAGAGGGGAACTCGTTGAAGAGAAGGGGTTCCGCAGCAGGAAGGAGATGAGAGAGGGTAATGAGGAGAGGAAGTGACCAAAATACATTGGATTACATGCATGTGTGAAATTGTTTAAAAGTAAAAAATAAATTTTAAAAAGGTATAGCCATGCTGGGCAGTGGTGGCGCACGCCTTTAATCCCAGCATTTGGGAGGCACAGGCAGGCAGAATTCTGTGAGTTTGAGGCCAGCCTGGTCTACAAGAGCTAGTTCCAGGACAGGCTCCAAAGCTACAGAGAAACCCTGTCTCAAAAAAAAAAAAGTCTAGCCACAACAAGATATAACTATTTATGAATAGACATTTTTACTAATCACCAGATGCTGTCAAAGGCATTAATGGAATATATACTGAATCATTTCTGAGTCTTAGACATATAATACCTCAATGTTAAAAAATTTTTTGAGGGGCAGAGAAATGACTCAGCAGATAGAGGTGCTTGCTACCAAGCCTGTTGACCGGAGTTAGATCCCTTAGATCCACATGGTAGAAGGAGAGAACCAGTTCCCACAAGTTATCTTCTTACCGCCACATTTATGCCATTACACACACACACACACACACACACACACACACACACACTTTTTAAACTTGTATTTTTGAATGTCTGGTAAGAATTAAACAATTTTTTTCATAGACATGCTAACATGTTAAAGCTAAAAGCCACTTCACAATCTCTTTTTTCCAGATACATAAGATTTTTTTAAATGACCTTTTAGATTAGCATTAAAGATAATAGTTTTTGTTGTGGCATTTTCATATGTAAGCTTCATATCCCCTCCTCCACCAGCCTCCCTACACTTACCCACCAAAACTAAAATTGTTTCTTATGTATTTGGCTGTGAGTGAGGGGTGGGTGTGCACACCACAGCACTTGTGCGGAAATCAGAGGACAAGTTTTGAGGAGTCAGTTCTCGCCTTCCACCTTTACATGGCTTCCAGGGACTGCACACAGATGGTCTTAATCCCAAAGAATGGAGGAGAAAGACCAGCAACTCAAATCATCGTGCCCAAATTAATTAAAGTAAGTTTTGTATTTGTGTACATAGGCTGCCTCCCCCAAAGGCAGGGTTTGAGAGGTCAGCATTGGATGTGTGGAAGACAAGCCTTTTATAGCTCAGGGGTAGAAGGTTTTCAAATTGGGGATTTGGTGCACAAAATAGGCAGGGTTACAGGAGTAGAAGATGCATAACAAGTTAGTGCTGACGACCTCCTGAAACAAAGACATGGTCGCAAAGTGGGCATAACAAGGTAGTCATAGCAAGGTCATCATAGGTGGTCATATAACCTTTGAAACAGAGATAGGGTTGCAAGTGGTTATAAACAACTTTCGAAAGAAAGACATGCTTCTGTTCTTGTGACAGGCAGTACAAAACTATTTGTAGTTAAGGTTGCTTACATGTGGGGCATAGCCCAATCCGTGAGAAACAGAGGTTTAATCATAAACAGGAATGAACCCAGTTTCTTTACTATAAGATGGCTTTTAAGCCTAAGATGGAGGCAAGCTGGTTCTTCTATTGCTCTTGTGCTCTTCTAAAAGAAGACACCAAAGTGTTGACAGAGATTTCTGTCCTGCCCGGTCCTGCAGTCCCAAAGAAACACACAGAGGTCTACATTAATTATAAACTGGTTGGCCTATTAGCTCAGGCTTCTTATTAATTAATTCTTACATCTTAAATTAGCCCATTGTCTGAATTAGCCACGTGGCTTGATACATTCATCAATGAGGCATTCTTTGTCTTGTGTCCTCTGAGTTTGAGTGACAACTGCAAAACTGACCTTTTCCTCTTCCCAGAATTCTCCTGTTCTTGTCACCCTGCCTCTCCTTCATGCCTGGTTGCCCTGCCTATACTTCCTGCCTGGCTACTGGACAATCAGCATTTTATTAAAACAATACAAAAACATTGTCCCACAGCACCAAAGAGCTCCTTTTCTCTCTCCCCCACCTCCTCTTTTGTCCTGTCTTTCCCGAGTGCGTCAAGAAAAGGTTGTATTGAGGACTTGGCGAGAAGGCAGCCTTGAAGAAAGCCCTCCCTAGAAACTGCTGACATCTTGACTTCAGACTTTCCAACTTCCAAAAATCAATTTCTGTTGTTTAAACTACCAGTTCATTATGTGTTGTTTTAGTAACCTGAACAGATAAATACAAAAACATTATGCTAGGTGAAATCAGCTGATCATAGAACAAATGTATGACCCCACTTATATGAAGTTCCTGCAGTAGTCAAATTTATAAAAAAAAATAGAAATATTTATATCCTTTATCCACAACTCCAGATTATCCAGCCCTTTCTTTGAGGGGAAAAATTAATTCACATGATTCCCTTAAGAAGCCCTTCTTGTCCAGGAAGGAGGGTTGCATTTTCTTTTTTATAAGTGATAGTAAATGTTTCTTCACATGTGCATAATCCTGCAAAGGCCAATAAACCAAACCTTAAACTAAGCCCTGAAACCAAGGCTACTACTGAAACATTAAAGTAAAACCTAAGGATCTGAAGCCAGTATTGAATGCAGACTTGGCTATGAGACCTCTTAACTCTCACGGAATGTTGTCCACTAATGTCTAAGCCCCTCCCTCCCTCACCATTACACTTAAAACCCTTAGGGCTGGTCATAGAAGCCTTAATAAATTCCATGCTTGTGCTCTCTTTCTCTGTCTTTTTCTCTCTCTCTCTGTTTCTGTCACTCTCTCTGTCTCTCTGTCTCTGTCTCTCTGTCTCTCTCTCTCTATGTCTCTCTCTCTCTCTCTCACACACACACACACAATTATTAAGGAACACATGGATGCCTGTGCCACGTGGATTTTGATGCTCATTGTTAGCACAGTGTAACTCTTAACTCTAAACATTTACAATTTGACACAATGTTTGGGCTCTAGGGAAATGCCTCTTTATATCTAAACAAAAGGCAACTGTGTCCAAATGGCATCAAGATTTGTGAATTATGTCACTCTTCATATAAAAGATAAGCATTATTTCATGCTGCAGGAAACAAAAATTCAAAAGGTGAAAGATTTAAGGAAAATACTAGCTAACTTTCTGAAACCAAAAATTTATGAACATGATGCATTTTTGCTTAATAAACTATCATTCCCTAGTAATATACAGTGTCTTTTTATTGTTTCTCTGCATTTTCCAGCTTTTCTTGCACAATCAAAATTGGTGCAATATTTGCAACATACGGAGGAAAGTTGAAGAAAATTTTGCAATATTAAACAACCTGTGTAACTCTTGATTTTAAGACCTATACATAAATCAACAGACAGACAAATAGACAGACAGAAAGACAGATGACAGATAACATTGGTAAAACTTTATCAAATTGTGTTCCCCCAGAAAGCAGATTGTGAGATGATATTTTGAGGGAATACTGAAATCAACCATTATGAGAAGGGAACAGGAATAAACTATAAGAGAAATCAAATTTCATTGCACAGGTAGTGGAATTTCTCAGCGCACTCTGTCAAGAATTCTGAAGAATGGGATAAAACTTCATAGATGCTCCAAATTGAGTCCTGGCATCATCAGTGGGACACTTTATGACAGCATCAGAGGGTCACTGGATATGTGCCATCCTGCAAATAGGATCTACTCATAAATTAGGAAACACTCTTCAGATAAGGCCGTCCCCGGAGAGTGCTGGCAGCTACGTTCTCTTTGGTGGCAACATTTCCAACAAATGAAGGGAATTTTAAACAGTACCACACTCTTCTTCTTGTAAATTCTAGATCCACTTCGTATAAGTTCTGTGATCAGTTCATCAAGGATCAGGTGAAACTAAGGACAAAGTACATCCCCCATCTCTGCATTGTCTCAAAGCTACAAATAGCTATCTCTCTTTGTTGCTATCAATTATAGATCAACATTATTCTTAGACTTTGTGTTATGTGACCAGATTTTCAGTTCTTGAACACAGCCCTCTCAAGCTAAAGTTCTTACATTGTCTGGTACCTACACAATAAGCTTACTAATCTATGAACAGCACTTGGTTTTTTTTTCCTTTCTTGGAAAGTTGACTTTTTAAAGATGTATTTATTATGTATAATGTGTTCAGTTTGCATGTTTGTCTGCAGGCCAGACAAGAGCATCAGATCTCATTATAGATGGTTGTGAGCCACAATGTGGTTGCTGAGAATTGAACTCAGGACCTCTGGAAGAGCAGCCAGTGCTCTTAACCTCTGAGCCATCTCTCCAGCCCCCGGGATGTCAATGAGGCCATAGGCAACAAGGCAAAAGAAAGGTATTAGAATAGCAATAATAGATGTGTGTGGAAGACCTGAGATTATTAGGCCTTCTACATTCACGGGTATGACGTGGCCCAGCTCAAATTAGCCATTTGATTTCCTGTAATCATGCATGTATTCCGTCTCTACTAGCATGCAGTAGCATACCAGGCACTGTTTTGAAAAGGTCTGCTATCCTCCCCTGTATGTAAAAGGGCTCTGCTCCAGAAACTCAGCTAGACTGTAACTTCTCCACGAATGCTTTCTTTATCAACACACGCAACACTGATACCACATACTAGAGGATCTGTCTTTTGTGGGGGCCAAGTGTCTGGACTTCTTGAAACTTTACTTTAAAACCTTCTTCCACTCCAGGCCCCACTTAACGTTGGAAGTTTCTTTTGCTCCCCAATATGCAAACTGAAACAGGGAGGAATGTGCTCCTTCCAGAACCTAAGAGGCCAGTCAGTCAGATGCTGAGCTGCTTTCTTTGTGAAGAACTCTGGGAATTTGTCCCTTATGTAGCAGGATTCCTAACATTCCCCAGACCACTCAATCACTAAAAGACACACTTAATATGGTCAGTCTCTGGTCCTTTCTGGTGTTTGGCTCTTATCTCCTATAGTGTATGTGTCTTGCCAAGGCCACCAACATGCTACCTCTTTTGAAAGCATTGTCCAGACTCCTTTAGACTGTATTACAACAGAAGATATGAGAGTTAGCAAAGCCTTGGGGGAAAATGAGAAATGGAGGGTTGCCTACTCTATGTGAGTACAAGCATTTTTTGGTTTTAATGATTGGAAGACAAGCATGTTTTTTCCAAAGAACTGAATGCCATATGCAAAGACCATGATAATCAACTCTAACCAAAATGCTACATATATCTGATATGGGTTTGGAGTTGCCTTAATATTTGGTTGCGTTGACAATAATTTACTATCATCTTCCAGGCACCATCCACATTTTGCAGGCCACAACACTGACTAATTAAAAGAAAGCATAATGGAGATTGCATCTCTATATTTTCTAGGTCTTTGGAAGAGGCACGAAGTTGTGCCACACCCCCTCCAGGATGCTATAAATACTAAGTTGGCTAGGGAAAGCATAAACAATTTCAGAAGCAGTCACTTGGTCTTTTCCTCTACTAATAGCACTGCTCCAATAGGCCAAAGAACAATGGGGCTGGGACCAAATAAACCTTCAGAGATCACGAACGTAGCCCCTGGGTCAGGCTCTGAACTCAGTAGACCCTACTGTGAGAGCTGGACCTGCGACTTGATCTCTTTAATACCTAGAGTCCATATTCTCATGGGAACCTGGGTACTATAATGACATTTTGGGTCTCTAAGTATCCGTAGCAGGCAATTGAAAACCAATATTTGTCCTCAAAATATTTGGTCATTCGTCTTTCCTCAGCATGTAGTTACCTGAGTCATCGCAAAGAACTTATGAAGCATTCCTATGAAGTCCTATGAAGGACATCAAGAGATAGTTATTCCAATAACATAACCTAGAGCAAAAGCTCTCCATAACTTAGGACCACAAACTGGACAGGGACTAGCTTTTTTATTGATCTTATTGAGCTCTACATTTTTCTCTGCTCCCCTCCCTTCTTTTCCCCTCCCCTCAACCCTCTACCATGGTCCCCATGCTCCCAATTTACTCAGGAGATCTTGTCTTTTACTACTTCCCATGTAGATTAGATCCTTGTATGTCTCTCTTAGGGTCCTCATTGTTGTCTAGGTTTGGGACTAGCTTTTTATTAAAGCAACTTTCTTCAGACTCCCAACCACCTTTGATTTCTTTTGAGTAGCTTATTAGCTGATTATTGACTGTGTATGCCTCATTAATCATGTCTTAACTGCAGTAATATTTCATTTGTACTTTAATAAATAAAGCTTGCCTGAAGATCAGAGAGTAAAACGGCCCCCACTGATCAGCCTTACAGACCAGGCAGTGGTGACACACACCTTTAATCCCAGTAGCCACAGAAACCAGGCGGTAGTGGTGCACGCCTTTAATTCCAGCCCTAGAGTGGACTATGAGATGGGAGGAGACGGTTCTCAGACACAGTCTCATTCTGGGGATTCCTGGATACAGGATTGCCATTACGGAATGAGGTAGAGGTAAGAGCCAGTGGCTGTTTTGTTTTTCTGATCTTCAGGTTGAACCCCAATTTCTGTCTCTGGGTATTTGTTAATTGTGTTACACTTAACCGGTTATCCGTCTGTAGCGCTGTTAATCATCCCTATGGGTCTGTGTAAGTTATGACACTCGACCCCTTGCTCTCATCTTTCAAGGCGTGTTACATTCTCCTAACCTCTGAAAGCTAAGGACATCCCCGAAGGATCTATTGTCTCAGAGTCATCAGCATTTCTACTGTTACTCCTCAACTCTTAGCACACTCTTCTTCTCTGAGCCCAGGCCCCTAGAGGGGAACATCACTGAAATAATCCTCATAGCTTTGCTACCAGTGTGCACTTGGAGTTTTCCAGTAGAATATAGTCCTTGGGAAATTTTTCTTACATTATATAATACATTTTTCTATGATTCTTGTTTATGTGATTGCTTTAACAATTTTTATTTTATGTATATGGGTTATTTGTCTGCATGTATGTCTGTAGCATGTACATGTTGTGCTTGGGGAGGCCAGAAAAGGGGGTCAGATTTCCTGGAACTGAAGCTACACATGGTTGTTAGTCACCAAGTAGGTGCTGGTAATTAGGCCTGGGTCCTCTGGAAGAGCAGTCAATGCTTTTAACCTCTACAGCCTCTTATCTGAGTCTTTAACCCATTCTCCCAGAATCCTTGATGGCAATATGTCTCAATAGGAGCTTTTGTTTTCCCATACTTTAAGGAACGATCTGAGCCATCAATTCACATCATGTCCCAGATCTTTGCTAGAGTTTTAAATCTTGCAACCACTCTTCAATTGATTTATTTTCCCATATTCCATTGTGCTCTAGATCCACTAATCATGCTCCTGAGATTTCACACCTGTGCACACTCTCTCAGTACCTACAGGTACTGCTGATAGCTAGTCAGATCTTGCAGCCACTTTCTCCCATATTCTCTTTCCTATCATCTTATAATTTTCTATACACCCAGGAAGGTTATACTGTGATTTAGACCTAGTTACAGGCCCAGTGGCCAAGATGAGAAGTAAGAGCAGGTTCCAAGGTCAATCCATGCCATCTTAAAGAGGAAAGGCATGCTTAAATCTTCAAGAAAGGTGACGTTCCAGACTTCAATAGTCAAAAGTGAGACAGTTTTGAATAATTAAAGAATTTAGAGAGATGTAGGAGATGCAAAATATTCAATGAACAACAATCAAGGGGTTCCATCCTATAAGCCACAAGGTCATATTTCTTTTTAACCAAGGCTTGGGTCTAACATAAAAGATTTGGTAATGATTTTAACTTTCTTTGAAGCTTACTTTTTAAAAATAATTCCCGTGCCTGCTCTTCATATTTCTCTTCCTGTACATTAAAGCTCATACAATCTGTGCAGGAAGCTCTCTTACTTTTGAATCTAGCTATTAGGTTTTAATTTATTTAAGTTACTTTTCCAGTTTTTTAAATGACAATCAAACGTAATAGCTTTCCCTATATATAAAATTTATACCATGTTTGTCAAAGTACTTAAAATTTTATTCTTAGATGTATGTATTTTTATGTGTTTGAGGGTTTTGTCTGCATGCATGTATGTGGCCCATGTACATGTCTGGTGCCCACAGAGGTCAGAAGAGGGCACTGAATCCCCAGGAGAAGGACATACAGATAGTTATAAACTATCACATGAGGGCTGGAACTGGAAATCAAATTTGGATCCTCGGAAAGAACAAGTGCTTTTAATGAGCCTTCGCTCCAGCCCCACTTTTCACGTTTTGACATATGGTACCAGACAATACTCCTTCACCAGCAAACTCCTTCTAGCCATTCCTGTGCCACCTCATTCCATATTTGTACCTACGTAACTTTCCACCAATGATGGGGTTCATGCTGACAACTGGTCAGCAAGAAATCTGTCTAGAATAATTCCTTCCAGTGTTTGCTTTCTTGAACAGCTTCTTGTATCAATTTTTTGAAAGTTTGTTCTCCAGGGAGCAGACAAAGACAGAGAATAGCATGAAAGATTTTATTAGGGAATCCCATAGGATAAGCATCCACTGAATGGAAAAAAAAGGGAAGAAGGGATGGACAGAGGGAGCCAATAAGCTGTCTCAAGTCATGTCTATCAGTCATTGGACACAAAATGCCCCCAGGAAGGGGGTATGATCTTGGGGAGGTGGCTGTCTTCAAGTGATTCATCTCTGGAACTGCAATGACAGCTGAGAGCTTTCTAACATCACTCCTAACAAATGAAATGAACACTTTATTCCTATAGGGGGATCAGGCAGCAGATAATAGAATCCATTATAATGTAATACCATTTTTTAAGACAGAGTCTCTCTACATAGGCCTAGCTATCCTGGCACTTACTATGTAAACCAGGCTGACTTCAAGCTTGCAGAAATCCTCCTGCTTCAGCTTCTGAGGTACTAGGATTAAAGGTGTGGGCCACCATGCCTAGCCTGTAATACCATTTCTTTACAGTAAAATGTTGGTGTTTCTCAAACAGTAGATTTGAGAACTGTTTGGTTTGGTTTGGTTTGGTTTTTATAATGCCTCACTATTTTGTCCAGCCTTTCTGATTCAGTCATCTGGCTAGCTAGGACAATAAGTATATGCCACTGAACATGAATCAATAATACTTACACTTTACATAATAGAGAGAACAAAAATTTTAAACAGGTACAGTTTTATTTAAACCTTTAAGTTATACCTTCCAAATATTTAGATATAATATGTGAACCTTGCTCCCTCAGCCTGACCCAACGGTGAAGTCAAAATGACAAATTTGTGACATCATAATAATTTTTTTTGCCTCCAGGAACAAACTGTGAAGCCATTAACACAGGATGGTGACTTCACTGCGGGATCAAACAGAGCAGCTGCCTACAGAGGAAAGAGGGAGCATTCTTATTCAAACACACATAGATCTTCAATAATAACCAGAGAAATTCAGAAAATTACTGTCAGAGTAAATTGCATTTTGTATAAATGCCAACTCCTTTCAAGTCTGCCCCAGCATGATCATCCTTCTATGTAGTGCTGCTGCCTTCTCTCCTAAGGGACCTTTGGCAGAGTCGACTTTTGTATTTCATGTATCATTAAAATGACTTAAATGAGAAAAAAATAATATGTGAACTTTTATTTAGCCTTTTGCTCTAAGGTTTTCAAATGTGACTAACAGTCCTACCCATCCAAAATAAATTCTTTGATCTTGGGATAAACTATACAAGAAATGTCTATTCACTATATAAAAATGATAAAAATACAGATGAGTTTTAAGAAAAAAACAGATGGGGCTGAAGAGATGGTTTATCAGTTAAGAGTACTTGCTGCTCTTGCAGAGGACTTTGGTTTGGGTCCCAGCACATACATGGTAGCTCACAACCATCTGTAACTCAAGTTCCAAAGGATGCAACACCATTTTCTGACTTCTGAGAGCAATAGGCATACACATGGTGCACATTCATACATGTAGGTAAACACTCACACATATAAACATAAAGGAAACTGTGACGGCAAATGTCTTTAATCCCGGCACTCAAAAGGCAGAGGTAGGTGGATCTCTGTGAGTCCAAGGACAGCTTTGTCTACATAGCGAGTTCCAGGACAACCAGGTCTACACAATGAGACCTTGTCTCAAAACTAAATAAAGAATAAGTAACTCTTTTTTAAATCTTTAAAACTGATTAAAAAATCTCTCATCAGTCTAATTCTCATAAAAATTATTAATGTTCTCACAATATATGACAGTTCATTTCAGAGGCCATTTTATTGTGTGTGTATGTGTTTATGTGTGTGTGCATGAGGAAACCAGAGGTCGTCTTGGGTGTCTTCCAAGTAGACTGGTTCTCCTTCCTTTTGGGGGGGGCAGTGTTTTCAATACTAATTTACTTTCTTAAAATTCATGTATATGTGTATATCTGAAAGCACACCATAGGTGTGTGGGTTCCCATGGGTGCTGAAAGAGGGTGTCAGATCCCTTGAAGCTGGAATTTCAGATGATTGTGGACTACCCTGCATGGATACTGAGAAATGTTCTCAGGTTCTTTGCAAGAGCAACAAGTACCGTTAAGGCTAAGCCATCTCACCAGTCCTCCGCATTAAGTTGCATTGTTGTGTTTGTTGATGTTGTTGTTGTTGTTGTTTAGGGAGTGACACAGTCCCTCCCTAAACCTGGACCCATTGATTGTCTAGATCACCTGAGCAGCAAGCCCCAGGGATCATCTTGTTCCTGAGTCTGCAGTACAGGGATTACAGGAAAGATCTGCCAATTTAGCTTTCTGCGTGAGTACTGGAGATCCAAGCTCAGGTAGGTCCCCATGATTGCAGCAAAAGCCCATCATTGAGTCAGTCTCCCCAGTCCCTTAGGGATCATTCAAATGCACATTTTTTTCTTCATGGAAAGAATATATGCTTTTACAATCTGTTTTCCTACTGAGAATTACATGCCGAGTTCTCTGCCCTAAATGCAGATGTCTATTTGAAATAACCCTATACTTTTTCACCCTTCAAAACAGTTTGAAGATGTACAACTTACTGCAAGCCTATTATTTTATTTGCTTCTAAAGATAAATTTCTACAAATAGAATTATTGGGTGAAATGGCATACACAGGGTTGGTGAGACGGCTCAGTGGGTAAAGGCACTTGCTGCCAAGCCTGACAACCTGAATTCAATCCCCAGAGCTCACATGGTGGAAGGAAAGAACTAAATCCTACAAGTGACCTCTGCATGTGCACCGTGGCAAGCTCCTTCCCCCAACACACACACACACACACACACACACACACACACACACGCACGCACGCACGCACGCACGCACGCACGCACGCCGGCATGCAAACTTAAAGATAATGCAGCTTTCTATAAACTGCAAGAATCCCACATACATCCTCCACCCTCAAACTAAACAAAACTGTTTTTAAAAAGCTATTTTCCCCTACTAATTTCCTTTTCCTCATTTTCTTTTGAATATAAGGAAACTAAGGCAGTAGATAAGGACCGAAATGCTCAGTAGCATACGCTATATGCAGCCAGCTACATAGTCTGAATGCTCACACACAAATATAGATACCCTTGCCAGTACTGTGGGGTAGAAGAAAATTGCATCTCCTCCCCTATGGATTCCAACATCACTCTTGATGGTACCGTGAAAATCTACTCCAACCAACCTTACTAAAGAAATCCTGATATAAGGACTAAAATTTATTTTCCTTTCAACTATTTTTTCTTATTAATTCAAAAAATTCTTATGCACTTATATAGACACCAAAATTGGCCATGAAAGAGTGCATGCGTCCACAACCCTGAAATAAAACTGATCCTCTTTATATGTCCCCAGAATAAGCTGGAGTACTTACTCAGTACAAGGCTTTCTGACCCCAGGCACAGTGAGTGACTCAGGCCTACACTCCCAATGCTTGTAAAACTCAGGCTCAAGGATTACCTGGAGTTCAAGGGCAGCCTTGTCTACATAGTAAGTCACAGAAGAGAAGTCTCACTTATGTTCTGTCCTTACGATCGCCATAGGAACTAATGGCATTTCAGATGTTTATCATCTCATGCTTCCCCGATGACGGTAGCTCCATAGCTCGTTTCCCTATCTCTCGTCACCAGTCCTGTCCTCACGCCAATTTGGACTTATCCTGAACACAAATCGACCACATTATTTTTCTTTCATCCTCTGACCGCGAAAGTCCTTGCTGTTTTCAGGGATAAATATAACGTTCAGACACTTTAGCAATCAGAGGTGCTCCATAAAGAATTCATGCTAACATCTTCCCTCGTTTCCCTCCTCTCGTGGCCTTCCTGCATAATTCTACCCAGGTTATCCCGAGCTGGCTGTTCCATTTCCTCGCCTTTCTTCCGCCAATTCTCCCTCCTCAGATGACCTTTTTGACCTTCCATGGTGTATTCTTCAAGCACAGCTTGCTTAAAAAGACCCCCTTTTCCATAAAGCATTCCCTGAGCACTGATGCATCGTGCAGCAGTTTCTGCTGGGAAACTTCAGATGGGAAGCAGCTGTCTGGGGCCGGAAGACTCCCGGTTTTACTTCCATGTAACCTTATCTTTCTAAACAGACCATAAGCCCAAGGATGAAGACAATAGCTCTTTTTTGCTTCTTAAAACACACAACTTTATTGATGACACAAAAATAAAGTCTCAAATGTATAAACATAAGTCCACACAAAGGACCGAAGATTACCTTACTTATGAAGAATCAGTTCCATTTCTGCTCATGAAGCATACTAAAAATATCTCAATCCAGACAAGATAAAAATTGACATATGTATTTCCAGAACAAGCTTGAATTCATTTGGTGTCCATAAAATTGTCCAGCTATAGACTCTCATAGGCAACATTTAGTTTCAAAGTTCTAATGCGATTTACAATGTACAACATGTCCAGGGTATGAAATTAAAATGTTACTCAAACTTTAAGGGGGAACACATAGCCAATCAGAGTTTATTTATTAACACCTCAACTCTTTCTTTCACCTCTGGGTCACTACAGTCTGCTGCTAAGGCCCTAAGTTTCTTGGCACAGGCTTTAGGTCGTTGAAAGAGGAAGAAAAGGGAACTTTTACTGAACCTGTCTTGGGGATAAGTTTTTGCTCTTTTTTTAAAATGACGATTTATATTTTCAAAAAGTAAAAGGGCATTAAGGATATTCTCTTTTGTCTCCTTCTTGCTAAAAATGTTAATCAGTGCTGTTGGTGCATTGGCAATGAGCAAGTCTTTTGTCATGGATGGATTTTTAGAGAAATTCACAAGCATTCCCAAAACATGGTCTTTAGTTTCTCCACTTCCCATAGCCAACAAACGGAGAAATTCTGAAATATAATTGGTAACCATATGCTGATATTCACTAGTAATAGTCAGGTGTCTTATCAGTCTTAGTCCAGCTACTTGCACATTTGAATTTAAGGGACAGGTGACAGTATCTTCACATACTTGACTTAAATATGTCTTAACCTTTCTGTGATTTTCAGCAGCAACTGAGATGTTATTCAAAGCATTTAAAGCCTTTTGCCGGACAGTAGGATGGGGATTACTCAGTAAGCTTTGGATAACCGAAATTCCACCTATATTCCGATCAATTTCCTGGGGATAAGGATAATCAGCACTGTTATACAGTGCGTTTGTGGCTATTTCATGAACAGAAGGATCTTCAGTCATTTCAATCATGCAAATGAGTCTTTCAAGATCTTCCGGGTCCAGATTAGCATCCCGTCTACAGCGGCAGTTGCAAGAATGCACCTTGTCTCCGGCACCGGCTTGCTTTCTGAAGCCATCTTCACCTAGAAAGCTGCTTTGGTGTAATAGCTTGCTTTCTGAACAAACTATAGTTCCATCCCATACACCCATTCCTGCCCCAGGGACCATGGACGGATAAATGTCGCTTGGTTCAGCTGACCTTTTGGCTTTCACCTGAGATGTAGATTCATCACCATCACATCTGTTTTCATTACCAGTACAGAACCAAGACCATATGTCAACTCCATCAGCAGCAGCACACTTATCTTTAGTGCTGGCCTTATCCCCAGTCCCAGATTCAGAATTGGCATCATTTTCATTTGTAGATCTGAGATCATTACTGTCCTCATTGTCAGCCCCAAACAAGTTTCTTAGACTGATCTCTTCAATACCAGGGCTGGATTCTCTACTTAGCTCGTCCTCTTCATCATCATCATCATTTACATTCGTAGAAAAAGTCCAAGACCCTAAGCCAGCCTCTACCTCTGTCCCAAGCCTAGACCCTTTCGAGGCTGCATCTCCATCCCAGGACCAAAGCTCCATTCTGGTTTCAGCCCCACCCTCTGCAACAACTCCAGCCCCAGCCTCAGCCTCAAGCTTAGACCCTTTGGTGGTTGAGTCTTCCTTCCAAAACCAAAACCCCATTCTGGTCTCAGCCCCTGTCTCGGCCATGACTCCAGCTCCAGCCTCAGTCTCAATCCCAAGTCTAGACCCTTTAGAGGCTGCTTCTCCATCCCAGGACCAAAATTCCATGCTGGTCTCAGCCACAGATTCAGACACAGCCTCAGTCCCTGCTCCAACTCCAGCCTCAGCCTCAGCCCCAAGCCTAGACCCTTTAGAGGCTGCATCTCCATCCCAGAACCAAAATCCCATGCTGGTCTCAGTCACAGCTTCAGCCTCTGCCCCTGCCCCTGCCCCTGCCCCTGCCCCTGCCCCTGCTCCTGTCCCAATTCCAGCCTTAGCCTCTGCCTCAACTCCAAGCTTAGACCCTTTAGTAGCTGCATCTCCATCCCAGAACCAAATTCCCATGCTATTCTCCGTCCCAGCTTCAGCCTCAGCCTTTTCCCCAACTCCAGCCTCTGCCTCAGCCCCAAGCCTAGACCCTTCAGTGGCTGCATCTCCATCCCAGGACCAAAACCCCATTCCGGCTTCTGACCCAGCACCTGCCTCAACTCTAGGAGCAGCCTCAGCACCAGTCTCAGACTCAGCGGCAGCCACAGCTGCTGCCCCAGCCTCTGTCCTAGTCTCCACTCCCACCTCTGCCACAGGCTCTGTCTCCGCTCCAGCTTCAGGCCCAGCTCCAGCCTCAGTTCCAACCTTGGCCTCTGTGTCAACATCAGCCTCATCTCCAGTCACGGTGGCAGCCTCACCTCCAACACATGCGCCTGTCAAAGCCGTCTCCTCAGATCTGGTACAGGACTCGGTACTTGGCTTCTTTTCATCAGTCAACCCAGAACTAACGAAGTTTTTTTTACTAGTCCCTGACGTGGTGGAGTCGCTGGTCTTGTTTTTTAAACTAGCTACAGGCAAAATAGTAGCCTCCTCTGTCAAGCACCAAGACCCTATAAAGGCCTCACTCCCAGGCCCAAACCAAAATCCTTCATTGGCCTCCACCTCAGCACTGACAAGGAATCTCCCATTGGCCTGGTCTTGAGTGTCTAGCCTAGATCCTCCACTGGCTTCATTACTAGACCTAGATCCAGGACAAGAGCTTCCTCCACATGCTTGGTCTTCAAATTTAGGTTTAGTCTGATCCACAGACCCAACCCAGGACCCTCCAACGACATGACCACCAGCTCCACCCCAAGAAACTCCTCCACTAGACTGAGCCTCAGACACAGCTGGCCTGGACCCTGCAGTGGTCTGGTCCCCAGCACCAGTCCAGAATCCTCCTCCCATGGCCTGATGCTCAAATCCAGGTTTGGAACAGCCAACAACCTGATCACCAGTCCACGACACACCACTGACCTGAGTCCCAGTGCCAAGCCAGGACCCACTACTAGGCTGGTTCACCTGCACTGGCCTCAACCCTCCAATAACCTGACCACTGGCCCCACTCCAGGGGCCTCCTCCAATGGTCTGATTCGAAGTGTAAGTGCAGTACCATGTACCGGTCTGATCTCCGGGGCCAGGCCAAGACACTGCATTGGACTGGTCCCTAGACCCCATCCTAGATTCTCCACCAGACTGAACTACTCCACCAGCAGTCAGTTCTCCAGACCCAGGCTGAGCTTCTGCACTGGCCTGGCCCAAAGGCCCAACCAAGAACCCTCCACTGAGTTGGCCTCCAGAATTTGCCCATGATCTTCCAGCAGACTGATCCTCAGGCACTGACTTGGACCCTGCAGTGGCCTGGCCAATAGTGCCAGTCCAAGACCCTACATCACCGGTCTGGTTCACAAAACCAGGTTTGGATCCACCATCAGACTGACCACCAGTCCCAGTCCAGGACTGGTTCCTAGCGCCAGCCCAAGACCCACTAGACTGGTCTGCAGCCCCTGCTGTAGATACGCCACCAGCCTGGTCCGCAGTACTAGGCCAGGCTGCACCACCAGATGGAGCTACGGTCCCAAGCCTGGATGCTGCACTGGCTTGGCCTGTGGTCTCAGCCCAAGACCTTCCACTGGACTGATCCACGGGTCCCAACCCGGACTCTCCACTGGGCTGGACAACAGTTCCAGCCCAGACCGCCTTCTCACTGGCCTGATCTTCAAACCTTGGCTTGGCCTCACCACCAGCCTGATCAACAACAGTCCCTGTCCAGGCCACCGTATTGGTCTGGTCTACAGGACCAGTCCAGTATCCAATATTAACTATGTTGCCAGGTCCAGCCCAAGACACTCCAGCAGCCTGGTTATCAGCCACAGTCCAGGTCCCAGTAGTCTGGTCAAAAACCCAGGACACTCCACTGGCCTGGACTGCAGGCCATGACCCATCACTGACCTGACTCACAGCCCAAGGCCCTGCAATGGCCTGGTTTCCAGAGACAACCCAAGAACCTGCACTGATCTGGTTCTCAGCCCCAGTCCAGGAAACTGCACTGGCCTTGTCCCCAACCCAGACCCCTTCATTAGCCTGAGCTCCTGTCCAGAAACCTCCACTGACCTGGTCACCAGCACTTACCCAGGACCCAAGAGCAACCTCATTCTCAGGCCTAGCCCCAGTCCAAGACTTGATGTTCGTATCATCGCAAGCCACGGCCCAGGAACTAACAACACCAGACTTATCATTAGCCCCAGTCCAGGGTCCAACACTGGCTGCATTCTCCTCCTCGGTCCAGGACACACTATTCTCCCAGTCTCCATCTATGGTCTGAAATCTAAATTTGATCCACTGCTCAGCAGCAAGCCAGTCCTCGACACCAATCCCATTCCAGTAATAATCGTGCATGTTAGGCTGAGCAGCTACCACGTTCACCATTTCTGTGGTAGGCACAGCACCTGCGACTGGCATCGCATAGATCCTATTGTCTGCAACCGGCATCGCATAGATCCTATTGTCTGCGACCGGCATCGCATAGATCCTATTGTCTGCAGGGGCTGCTACCTGCAAACTGGACACACCCTTATTCCTAGCTCCAAGCAAGGCTGCGTTCTGGGAACTGACCACAGCCTGGGGCTGAGCAGAGCTCCTCGTCCCTGTTTTGGCTCCTGATTTAGTACTAGCATTGGACCTAATCTTATTCCTGGCACCCAGCAAAGGTTCATTCTGGGAACTGACCACAGCCTGGGACTGGACAGAGCCCCTTGCACCCAACCCAGCCTCTGCTTTAGGCACCGTGTTGGCATTACCCCTGACCTTATTTCTGGCACCAAGCAAGGCCTCAGCCTGGGAAGAAGCCAAAGCCAGTATTGTACTTGCCCCAGAATCTGCCTTAGGCACAGAATTGGAATTGCCTTTGACCTTATTTCTGACACCAAGCAAGGCCTCAGCCTGGGATTGAACAGAGTCCATTGTAGTTGCCCCAGCTTCTGTCTTAGGCACGGCATTAGAATTACCCTTAGCCTTACCCTTGGAACCAGGTAAGGTCTCGCCCTGGGAATTGGCCACAGCCTTGGCCTGGACAGAGCCCACTGTACCTGCCCCAGCATCTGGTTTAGATACAGCACTAGAATTTCCCTTGACCTTAGTCTTGGTACCGGTCAAGGCACTACCCTGGGAAATGGCCACAGACTGGGGACAGGCACCCGCCCCAGCCTCTGCCTTAGGCACAACATTGGGATTGCTCTTAACCTTATTCTTGGCACCAGGTAAGGCCTCACTGTGGGAATTGGCTGCAGTCTGGGACTGGGCAGAACCCGTAGTATCTGGCCCAGCCCCTGCTTTAGGCACAGAATTACGATTACCCTTGACCTTATTCTTGGCACCAGGTACGGTCTCACCCTGGGAACTGGTCACAACATTAGCCTGGGCAGAACCTGCTGTAGCTGTCCCAGTCTCTGCCTTAGGCGTAGCGTTTGAATTGCCCTTGGCCTTATTCTTAGTACCAGGCAAGGCCTCATTCTGGCAATTGACCGCAGGCTGCGGCTGACCACAAGCTTTCTGGTCTGCCTTCGCCCCTGCTTTAGAAACGGCATTCGAGTCACTTTTGCTATCAACCTTGGAATCAGACGAGGCCTCGGCTTGGGTTTTGGTCCCAGCTTGAGGCTGCGCACAAGTTTTCACGTCCGTCGCAGCTCCCGCTTTACACTTGGCTTTGGCTTTGCCTCTAGCCTTCCCTTTAGTACTAGGTAAGGCTTCACCCTGGTTCTGGGCCACAGTCTGAGCTCCTTCCTTAGGTGTGGTATTGGCATTGTCCTTAGGCTTGATTTTGTCGTCAGGCAAGTCTTCACCCTGAACATTGACCACGGGCTCGGGCTGAGGACAAAAAGCCGCATCTATACTAGGCTCTGCCTTGGCCCCGTCATTGGTATCACTTCTGGTTTTCTCCCCGGTGTCAGGCAAATTGTTTTTTGTGTTTGCCTTGGCCCCTGCTTTAGCCGTGCCATTGCTATTACCTTTGCTCTGAACCTTGACATCAGGCATGGCTTCCGTCTGATCGCTGGCTACAGCTTGAGGATCTGTATCAGTTATGTCTGCGCCAGTCATTGTCTTAAACACAACCCTGGCATCTTCTCCACCATCGATCACGGCACCAGGCGTTGCCTCAGCCTGTATGGTGGCCACAGTCTCGGGCTGTATTATACAGGCTCTCATATCTGCCTCCGCTGCACAAATGTCATTTGGATTATCACAAACCTCATCCCTTGTCCCTGGCGAGGATTCAGCCAGAACGTTGGCAACAACATGAGGCTGAGAAGAAGCCTCTGTGTCTACCCCAGAGCCTGCCTTAGATGTGGCTTGGCCGTCCCCCTTGTCATCAGCCTCATCAACCGACATGCCAGCGTTTTGGATTATGGCCACAGTCTGAGGCTGCGCAGAGGACTTCATGTCTACTCCAGCCACTATGAGGGGCATATCACTGGGATGTCCATCACTGTCAACTGTGGCATCAACTCTAGCCTCAGACTGAGTCCCAGTCACACTCACAGGCTCTTCCAGTGCTCTTACTGTGGCTTCTGCCACGATTCCAGTCTCATTCCTGGTTCCAATCGTGACTACTTCCTTGGTCACTGCCAAGACCTCACTCTGTGTCACTGTTACTCTGTTAATCTCTGTCTCTTTTTCAGTGAATGTACAAGCTTCTGCTTTGGTCTGGGTCATTGCTTCTTTCTTGACCTCTGCCCTGTCAGCCATTGCCCAAGCGTTAACTTTGGTCTGAGTCACTGCCTCTTTCTTGCCTAATTCCTCAGGCTCACCATCAGTTTGTGTGACTGCCTCTTTCATGGTCACCTCCTTGGCTTGGACTGTGGCTTCAGTGAAAGCCACTGCCTCTGTCATGACCATTGCTTCCACCAAGGAACTGGTCCCAGAATGAGTCTCTATCTGTTCCTCAAGCATTGCCTTGGCCTGACAGTTGATACTGTGGCTAACTAGAACAGGGATCTCGGTGTCTACTTCAGCCACGGGCTCATCTCCTTCTCCAGTTCCTGGTTCAGTCATGGCTCTAGTCTCAGTTTCTGTTCCAGCCATGGCTTCATCCGTGGCCAAGGCCTGGTTCTGTACCCCAACCACACTCTCCGTCTCGATTCTGGACCCATTTCTGGCAAATCTGCTCGCACTCTGAGTTCTTCCCTTGGTTAATCGGTAAATGCAGTAACAGGTACCAGCCCAGATCACTAGCCCTGCAGTTGCCCAGCCCACGTCTATAACGCGGCCCATGTAATCACTCCTGCTAAGGCAAGAGCAATGTAGAAAAGGGCTTACTCCGGCTAGGAAAGAGGGTGGTGTGTCTGGGCAACGGTGCTTAACCCCTTAATGGCCAGTAGAGCTGCCACCGGAAGTAGACCTAGAAGTGGAAGAAGGAAATGAATTTAACCATCTCTTCTAACTCTACGGCATTATATAGATAGATACAAACAGGAACAGGAAAGCATAGAAGCAATGTACTTGTTGGGAGAAGAGGAAGATCAACCAACTTTTTATCATTCATTTCATTTCTCCTACCCTGCCCAGTGCCCAGCTATTTTCATATGCAAAATAAATTGTGTCAAGGATGGCAGAAGGGCTGATGATGAATGGATAAAGAACAGAAACTCCCAGAACTAGAGTTTTAAGGTATCTATTCTGGTTGTCGTTATGCCTGGTTCCCACTCATACGAACCTGGAATGAATGAAGACGTTCCCTCTTCTATCCTTTCGCTTGGTGAAACACCCCTAAAGCATACGTTTAGACCTAGAGAAAGGGCAAACAAAGGGAGAGATCTAGAGGAGTTTGTTTTTCATGGAGCAGCATATTATTAGCAATTTACTCCCTCAATTTACCGAATGTCCTTGGGTGCTATCAGACTCTTTGCCATATACTACGATCAAGGTAAGGGTTTGGGGTAAATACCAGGAATGGCGAGAAAGATGGCTGTGAAAAAGAAGAAAAAGCTCCTCCAGCTCGTCGCCTGTGGAATGCACACTGGTCTCCACTAACACACATCCGAGGCAGACCTAGACAATTCCCACCCTCTTACCAGTTATACTGATGAGAAAAAAATTCTTCTTTGCTTCCTTGCTTTCAGTGATCTCAGACTCCGAAGCAGACGTGCAGGAGGATCTAAACGCAAGTAGATAAGCAGGAGACAATGGCGACTGCGTCCTTAGCAGAACAGACAAGCACCCTAATTGTTAGCCCCAATGTCTGCATCGCCAGGGTCCTGGTCCATTTTAACAATGTATCCGGTCTTGTGATCCCATCTCTAGCCTTCTTTGTCACAGCCCAGTCCGTCCTCCCTCAAATATTCCCACCGTTTTCTTTACTGCAATTAACAGGTTGTATTGCAGCATTGTGGAAAGCAGCCATATGGAGACAAGGCAGAAGTGCCAGCCACTGAAGCCCTTTCAAGCTCAGCCCACCCTCTTTTGTCATCCCCAGCCACTACCCACCTTCATACCAATCTCCATAGTTCCAAAACCGTCTCCCCCTCTTTCCTTTGCTTTCAGGAATAAAAAGTCCTACTTCAAAATGAAAAGCCCTGGGAACAGACAAAGAACAGGGAGAGGGTGAGTGCTTAGTGCTTTTGATAGCCTAGCATGAAACATCTGTGTCCCCCGGTCCTGCCTTTCATCATTTAGAGACTCAGGCATAACCTAGGGCTTCACCTACACTGCAATAAATAGCACAGAGAGGGAGAAAGGAAAAGGAAAAGGAAAGGGGGAGAAAAAGAGAAATTTTATTTTTTAAACCACCTGTAGGATTCTAGATCTTTCCTAAAAAGTCCACCATTTTCTTTATCAAGATGGCCAGGTAGGCATGACTATCTGAAAATTGGAGGATGGCGTAAGAGATGGAGGCCCCAGATCCCATGATTCTTCAATCATAGCCTGCCATCTGCTTCCCTGAAAGCCATCCCTAGGAGTCTCAGCACACGATACAAGGTGTGGAGGAGGGCTTTTGCTTCTGCAAAATCATTATCCCATCCCCCCAAAGGCTATATCAAACAATAGTACCATCATTTTACACAATAATTTCCATTTTTCAATATTATCTGACACAAATCAAAGTAATCTATAATACAGTTTTGTCCTTATTGGTATTCGCCATAGAATTTAAGTGAAAAGCCTGAAGCCCGATAAGGAAACAAAGCTTAGGTAAAGTTCTCAGGCTAGCCCCACCCCACATCCTAATCACATATAAATACAATATATTCAGATACATATATATGCGCACACACAAATATAATAGTGCCTACGTGGCTGCATAGAATCCATACAGAACTTCAATGGTTCAGTATTGGTGCTCACACTAACCTCCACTGATCCTGTGCAGTTCTCTTGTCTCCGTCTCCGTTTTTCCCTCGCCTCAGCCACAAACAGTGCCACACCGAACTATTGTCCAAAAGGAGAGAGTAAAGGTACTGAGTGCTTAGGCCAGCACCAAGGCCACGCATCCCAACAGTCTCCTTTTTGGAATCCGGTTGTCAAACGTCCCTCCCCTCGTTCTGAGACACCACCCCTACCGAGCCCGCGGTCCAGGCACTAAGGCCCACCATTTTCTCAGCAAATGCCACCGTGGCGCGCGTCCCTCCTCTGAAAGGAGCAGGAAGCCCGCGGACATGTGCGGGCGCCCATTGATGGAGTTAATTAAAGAGGATGGACATCTCCCTCTGTATTTCCCTCTAGAGACTCTCCCCACCAGCGGCCCTGTCAAAGCACAGGGTTCCCTTGCGCAGATTCAGCCAGGGGCTGGGGGACGCGGGAGAATCGGAGGGGAAGGCTCCTTGAACTTGATCCAGCATGGACACCCCCCTCCTCAACCCATCTCCAATACGCCGCCGAATCCGGAGGCTGCGGCTAGCAGGGCCGTGGCGCAGCGGCCCCGGGGCCCTTACCTGATCAGCTCTCCCCGGGCCCGATGCCAGCCCGCCGCGCGCAGGGCAACGGGAGCTGGTAGCCAGACGCGAGTGACGACTGCACCCAAGGCTGCGTCGCTCTGCAGCTCCAGGTCACGTGAGGGCCGCACGTCATCGCTCGCCCTCCTCCCCACAACCCCCCACTGGTCGGAAGGCAGTCAACAGGACCCCCATCAGCACGCACAAGCACCCCCCTTCCTCCGGTCCAAGCGCGGAGCCCCAGCGCACCTCGCCCTGTCACTCATCTCCGCGCTCTCCAATCTGAGCGCCCACAAGTGTCATCACCATCTAGCGGTTGGAGTTTACCGGTCCCTGGTTACTAGGAAGGGTCTGTACCCCCACCCACTCTCAGGCCTTGGCTGTAGCCTTTTCTGCATCTTTGAGGAATCCTTTCTTTTCCTCTCAGGATACAATGCCAACGCTCCCCACCCTCTCTCTATACAACCTGCCCTCCCTTAGTAACAACCCCACCACCAAATTGCCTAGAGACAGGAAAACCGTGCAACCAAAGCCTTCACTTTCTTTGTCTGTATTCCTTTTTCTGCTAACGTCATTTTCTCCCGTGATAGGAAAATACAGTAAGGACATTTTCATTTGCCATGAAAATATTCAGGTTGTAAAAATTTTAAAGACTCATCCGTTTACACAATTTTATGACACTTTTTAAAAAATGCTTCCTGGTTGCTATAAACGACTTCTGAGCTTTGAAACAAATGCAATTACTGACATTTTAAATACAGATTTTTCCTAAACAAAGCCAGCCTGTTTTTCAATGCAATCGGCAAATTAATCTTGAAAAAGATGTATGGGTTTCAAGACTTGATATTTTTACGGAAATAATTGAAAGCTTTTGAAATTTTTGGCTGTACTTACCTTTGCCTATCAGGCACCTGAGTTCTTCTTCACGGAGGACTCTGGATAATTTAAAAAGGCCACACTCGGTTGAAGCCAGTGCCTTACATACTAGTGACTGACTTCAAAGATTAACCTGTTTTGTAGCCCTTAATGGGCTTTTTTTTTTTTGATTTTTACATCAATCTCACCACACCCACAAAAGGAGCAACTGCTATCATTAGATAGAAAGGAGGGTTAACAGGTGGAATTTTTATCCTATCGTGGCACTGGGGAGGTCTCCCCAGGTTCTGCCATTTCTGTTCTGTCTGTCACCGTGTTGGCGGCGGTCGTTCAGCAATTTCCAGGGCATGAAGGTCTGCGGATGACTGCATACTGTTAGAACACCATGGCGGTGAGTGTTCTTTCCCCCCTCCCCAATGGGAGAACAAAGTCCAGGAATCCAAGCAGTCCCCAAGAGAGGCTTTTCCCCGCTGCCTTCCTAAATAACTTTAGTGCGCCACCCTCACAAAACCCAGAATTAAGGAACAAAATATGCAGGAGAGTCCCCAGGCGCCCACCTGTTTCCACCGGGGAATCATACTCCAAATATAAATGCCCAGGCAGTCTCTTCCTAGAATGTTGAAATACGACACCCCAGCTTGAGGCTCTTCCTGGTGAGGGGCCCCTGTTTGGAGGCAGCCCTTTCAAGAGGTGAGACAGAGAGCTTATAATGCCTGAAGATATTACTAATGGATTTTCAGAACTCAAAATTTACTTTCTCTACCGATGAAAAGAATTCATTGATTGATTAACGTAAAAACTTAAATCTGTGTTCATGTTTTAAAAGACGCATAGGCATTGGATGGCAGAAGAGTGTAATTTAAATATCTTTACAAATCATTAATAAAATAACCCAAATAGAAAAAAATGCCAAAGACTGAAACAGATTTGTTCACAGAGGAGAAATAAAAAGATGAAAATATCCAACAAACATATATAAAGATGCTTGTTTTTAAAAATATGTGAATCAAAACAGCTGTGACTTACTGTGTTTCAGCTATGATGTCAAAATTTAGAAATTCAATAATACTATTGAATGTTTTATGTGAATATGGGAATTTCTATACTCTGTTGGAGATGGATATTCTAATTCGATCTTTTTATGGAGGGCAATTTGGTAAAATCTATTAAATGATAAAATAACAGCCTACAATTCTTTCCTGTGGTAATTCTATTTTCTGGTATTTAGTTACATGTATTCTTACAGAATGACATTGATACATCCTGCCGTACCCGTCTATGATATTCCTTGCAGTACTATTATTAAAGAAATAAAAAATGTACAATGAGCTGGAGAGTTGGCTCAGCAGTTAAGAGCACTTACCGCTTTCCCGGAGGATCTGAGTTCAGTTTCCAACACCCACATCATGTGACTCACACACCCAGAAGACTCACCGACCTCTCTGGCCTCCAAAGACATGGGCACACACATGGCATGCCCCCACATAGACATACACACACACACACACACACACACACACACACACGTGCGCATGCGCGTTTAAAAGTATTATGAGTTAGAGAGATGGCTCAGTAGTTAAGAGCACTGGCTGTACTAGGCATAGTATCCCCCACCTTTAATCTCAACACTCAGGAGGCAGAGGCAAGTGGATCTCTGTGAGTTTGAGACCAGCCGGGTCTACAAAGAGAGTTCTAGGACAGCCAGGGCTGTTATACAGAGAAAGCCTGTCTAGGAAAAAAAAAAAGAGCACTGGCTGATCTTCCAGAAGACCAGGGTTCTATTGCCAGCACCCACATGGGGGCTCACAGCTGTGTGTAATGCCAGTTCCGGGGATCTGACTCCCTCACACAGACACAGATGCAGGCAAAACAATCAATTCTCATGAAAATAAAAATAAGTAAATCATTTTAAAAGTACCAATAGGGGAGAGATTAAGAAACTTATGATAGATTTTTATGTGGATGATTTTTTTTTAAGTCCTCATATGCTGAGGACTATGTATGCTATGGAACTAATTCTATTGTTTACGGTTTACTTCTTATAAGTACAAGTAAATAATTTTCCCTTATTTATTTTCTTTATTCCTTTTGAGATAGGATCTCACTCTGTAGGCCAGGCTGGTCAAAAATTCATATCAATCCTCCTGCCTCAGTCCTCCAAATGTTGGAATTTTAGGTTGTACCACTATGCTTAACTCTGATTTTTACTTTTTGAGACAGGCTCTTACTATGTAGGGCAAGCCAGTCTCAAATTCATGACTCTTCGGCCTCAACTTCCTGATCTGGAATTACAGGCATGTGTTACCGCAGCCAGCTTAATTTGCATTTATTATCTATTGTCCTGACCACCACTTCATATGCTAGCTGATCACTTACACTTCCTGTCTGAAAATGTTACTCATGTCTTTCTCTGTTCACCTACATTTTCTCATGGATTGTAGCACTCGCACATTTCTGTCTATTAGTTATTGTGCTGTTATACAGGAAGCTCATATAGTCTCTCATTCTGTCACTATCATCTTAAATTTACAGCACATTTGACATTTGATTATCAAATATTTAAACTGTCTCCTGTGTGGCTCCTGGCACTATATAAACACACCCAAGCGTCAGCACCATTCACAAAAAGCAGTCCATTACTGCCCCACCTAACTTTAAAAGATGAGGTAGCCTATGTGAGATCCTCATTTGTGGTCAGATCTGTTTCGCTGGATTTTGTGTTCCACTGATATACGTATCTCTTACTACCTTATAATTGGTGAAGATTCCTAGCAAGTGTTGGTGTCTGGAAAAAACCTTCAAATATTGTGCGTTTTGGGGACAAAGTCTTACCATATACTTTTGGCTGGCGTTAAACTCAGAGATCTGCCCTTCTCTGCCTCCCAATTGCTGAGACTAAAGGGCTGCACCACCATGCCAAGTGTAGGTAGTTAATATAGTCACCTCCTCAAACATTTATCAAAGAAGTCAGCTAAAGTCTTCTCTTTTAGCTATTTGAAGTGCACAATGCATTATTGTTACCTACAGTCGGTCTAATGTTCAAGCATGCATTACCAGGGTTTATTTCTCTATGTAACATTGTACCGTTTGGCCACTCCTTGCCTATCTTGACCAGCCCTGTCCTATCTAATTGTTCCTCAGCCACAAGTAAACATTGTTTTACTCTCAGCTTACAAAAGAAACTGTTTAATTAGGGGTTTGCTTACAGTTACAGAGAATTAGTAATGAAATTTTGTATATTATTTTGGAAAACAGTATGCATGGTCCTGTAAAAACCTTAAAAATTGATATTTATCAGTCTCTTACACAAGGCAAGGATGTTATGGGAATATTTTTATCTTTCTGTTAAAAATAGCAAGTACAATTTGACAGTACTATAACAGCTTATGCCTCAAGCACTGAAAAAAGGAATACAGAAGAGAGCTAAAACACCTGCTTACCAATATCTTAAAAGGTACATTTAGAGTCGGGTGGTGGTGGTGCACGCCTTAAATCCTAGCACTCCAGAGGCAGAGGCAGGTGAATCTCTGTAAGTTCGAGGCCAACCTGGTCTATAAGCGCTAGTTCCAGGACAAGCTCCAAAGCTACAGAGAAACCCTGTCTTGAAAAGACAACAAAAAAGGTTACTTTTATTTACTTTATATTTTTAGATTTATTTAAAATCTAAATAAATAATATAATTTAAAATTTATATTTTTTAGATTTATTATATGTGTGTATGTGTATTTTGTCTGTAGGTATGTATGTGTACCATGTGCATGCCCAAAACCTGAGGATGTGGGAAGCAGGCACATGGTTCTCTAGAACTCAGTTTACAGATGGTTCCGAGCTGTCATGTGGGTGCTGGTTACTGAACCTGGGTCTTCTGCGAAAGCAGTAGGTGCTCTTAATCACTAAGCCATCTCTCTAGCTCTATGTTTAATTTTTATGTGTATGTGTTGGTGTGAGGCTTCCATGGCATATTTGCGGAGGCCGGAGGACAGCTTTCAGGAGTTGTTTTGCCTCTTCTACCATGCGTGCTCAACAGTGGAGCTCAAGCCAGCAGGCTTGGCAGTGACTGCCTTTACCTAAGCCAGCTCACAGACCTGTCTCACTCTGTTAGAAAGGTAAGAAACAGGATATGGCTTAAGACTGCATCAAAAACTGACTATCTGATGTAAGGATGCTCAATCAAGATGCTACTTCTAGGGCTAGAGAGATGGCTCAGTGGTTAAGAGCAGTGACTATTCTTCCAGTAGGACCTGAGTTCAATTCCCAGCATCTATATGGCAACTCACAACTGTTTGTAATCCAGCTCCGTGTGGTTTGGTATCCTTAAGCAGATATACATGCAGGTAAAACACCAATGCATATTTTTTAAAAAATGAATCATTAAAAAGGATGCTATTTCTATCATTTTGCCTATTAGTTGTAAATAATTTTTGCATGGTATACTAAATGTTCTAATAAGTATTTTTAAAGGAGGGTCGCCGGAGAGATGGCTGAGAAGTTAGGAGCACCGGCTGTTCTTCTAGAGGACCAAGACTCAATTCCCAACTCCACAGTGGTGATTCACAACCACACTAAACAGCAGTCTCAGGTGCTCTGACACCCTCTTTTAGCTTCCACCAGGACCAGACATGCACATGGAGCACAGTCATACATGTAGAGAAAACACCCACACACATAAAACAAACAAGTAAAATGTAAGCTAAGAAGTGGGGAAAAACAAATTAAAAATATAATTACCTAAAATTTCAGCTGTTTGCTATGTTCAGTATATCTCCCCCAAATGAAATCAGTATCTAAAAGAGGCTACCTCCATGTTTGTTGCAGAGCTACTCAGAATAGTGATGATACAAAATCAAGCTAAGCAGCCATCAAAGGATATATGAGTAAAAATGTGACAAATATAGGTCAAGCATTATTATTCAAGGATGAAAAAGGATTTTGTTCGAGGCCAGCCTGATGGTCTACAGAGCTAGTTCCAGGGCTACACAAAGAAACCCTCTTGATGTGGGATGTCCTTCTGTATGCTGCGAAGATGTGTTGCTTTTATTAGTTGATGAATGAAGCTTCTTTGGCCTACGGCAGGGCAAAATATAGCTAGGAAAGTCATACTGAATACGGGGGAAAAGAAGATGGTGCCAAGAGGGACACCAGCAGCCACCAGAGGAGTAAGATGCCAGAGCGTTCCTGGTAAGCCACAGGGCATGTGGCTGTATCCAGATTATTAGAAATGGGATAGTTAATATGTAGAGCCAGCCAGTAAGAAGCCTGAGCCATCATCCAAGCAATTATAATTAATATTAAGCCTCCAAATGATTATTTCATAAACAGCTGTGTGGAGCAGCAAGTAGGAGAGAAACCAGCCCGGTGGGACTGAACAGGACAGAGACACCTCCAGTTATACCCTCTCTCAAAAAAGTTAGAGAGAGAGAGAGAGAGAGAGAGAGAGAGAGAGAGAGAGAGAGAGAGAGAGAGAGAGAGAAAGAAAGAAAGAAAGAAATTCTCCTCAAGTAAGAAGGTTGTGACACTCATCTTAAATTCCAGCACTCAGAGGCAGAGGCAGATGGATCTCTGAGAGTGCATGGCCAGCCTGGTCTACAAAATGAGTTCCAGGACAGCCAGGCAGGGCTACACAGAGAAACCTTGTCTGGCAAAACCAAGAAGAGAAGAAAGGAAGGAAGGAAGGAAGGAAGGAAGGAAGGAAGGAAGGAAGGAAGGAAGGAAGGAAGGAAAGAAAGAATCCTACTCGGGTTCTTTGTTCATTAGGACCACAAAAGACTCTATAGAGGAACAGAAAATGTAGAATGAATTTATTAGGACGGCTTACAGGCTGTGGTCCAGCTAGTCCAACAATGACTCCCTATGAATGTAAAGTCCAAGAATCAAGTAGTTGCTCAGTCCACGAGGCTGAATGTCTCAGCTACTCTTCAGTATACACTAGAATTCTGTAGGCTCTGTGCCAGTGAAGTAATGGATTTGCTAGCAAGGTGAGAGCAAGCAGACAAAGAGAACAAGCTTCCTTCTGCCATGTCCTTTATTTAGGCTGCCAGCAGAAGCTGTGGCCCAGATTAAAAGAGGATCTTCCTGCCGGAACCTCGCAGATGGTAGGCCACGAACCTCGTGGTAAAATATAAAGTACTAGAAATGGGTTAATACTAGATGTAAGAGTTAGCCAATAAGAAGTCGGAGCTAATGGGCCAAGCAGTGATTTAAATAATAGTTTCTGTGTGATTATTTCAGGTCTGAGCTGTCGGGAAACCGGGAACACACTAGTGGCCTTATTCCAACAGGTTAATTTGAGATACAAGAGCTAGCTATTCAGCTAAAAGGCCAAGCAGTGCTGCAATAAAGAAAAAGAGCATCTTCCCACCTCAGAAGATCTGGATAAAAAGTATATCTTCCTATTTCAAAAGATCCAAATAAAAAGTGAGTCTTCACCTACTACAAATAATTAATTAAGAAAAGCACCTCACCAGTGTACCCAGCCAAAGCCATCGTAAACATCGTAGTCAAAATAATCCTGAGTGAAAAGAATGAAGCTGGTAATATCACACTAAGTTCAAAATAGTGTTGTACATAGCTATAGTAAGCAAAACAGCACAAAAATCTCATTAAAATAGAAAGGTGGAGAGTTGAAAAACAAGCCTATATATTTACATTCAATAAAATTCAGAACAAAAAAATTGTGATGGTTGCAGGACAAGGAAAAAAACTATTTAATAAATGGAAAGCAGGATCCATACAAAGAAGAATGAGATGATGTTAAAAAAAATAGGTTAAATACTTGAGTGTAAAGCCTGAAATTATAAAATTGTTATAAAAAATAAGCCAGGAAGGATATCATGTGACATCATTCTGGTCAAGGACTCTTTTAAACAAAATCCCCCAAATCACAAAAAATAAAAGCAAAAATAATCAAATGATATTGTGTTGTCTAAAAAGCTGTTATATCATAAAAATATCAACAGAGTGAAAAGACAATATATATAGGATGGCAGAAAATACCTTCAAATTATACATCAAAGGGTTAATATTCAGAATATATGAGGTATTCAAACTACTAATAGCCAAAGTGATTTCATTGGATTTGTTGATTAGCTTGGGGAATACTTGAAATCTTAGTAACAAGCTATTTTGATCCACAGTCATGCAGTATTTCTAAAATTTATTCATGAAACTGGAGACGTGTCTCAGCAATAGATTATTTGCCTAAAATTTATTCACTACCGCTTTTGTTTCCTTCAGGGAAATTGTATGGTCTTCTTCATATTGATTTGACACATTTTTTAGCTATAATCCCAGATATTTTATAGTTTTTTTTGTTAAGATTGTGAAATGTGGCTTTTTGTGTGCTATCTTCTCCCATTTTTTTGGAAAAAATTCTAATGTTTTTAGAAAAAATATGCTTGCTTATTATGAAAAAATAATGTAGTGCAATGTAACACCAGAATTAAAGAGAAAATATTCCTTGGAATCTAATAATGTAAAATAACTCTCAAGCATGTGTCAAGCTTCTCAGGCACATGATGTGTGATTTTCTGTTTTGTTTTGTTTTGAGAGAGGGCTTCAGTATACAGCCCTGGCTGGCCTGAAACTCACTATGTAGACCAGGCTGGCTTCAAAATCAAAGAGACCTGCCTGATGTGTTTAGGTTATATGCAAATAATACATCATCTTACATAAGGTACATTAGGATTCACAGATCTGAATATCTGTGGGAGTGTCCTGGAGCTTTTATGTCCCTACGGACTGCATATGCCTGCATATGTGTTCATGTATGTGTATATGACATACATATACCTGTTTCATTTCTTTCACATTTTCATGTCCAGTCAATATTATTATCTCCAGGCATTATCTTTCCATAATTCAATTTCTAGTCGCATATTTGTTTTGTGTGGTGTTTCTGATTTATTATTTCTGAAGCTTTTTTCTGTGTTTTGGCCATACTGGAACATGTGTTAGTTCTGGAAAGGGGTTTTTCAGTTTGGTTCTCTGGTCCACTGTCTTTCTGCTCACCTAATTCTACGATTTTCACATCTCATCTTTGAACTCTAGTTTTAAGTCCACATTCATCTCAAATTGCTCTGTAGCTCACAGTACTTGCTGGACATTTCCATCCGCTCTTGGGGGTATTTTCTTCTTCCTTAGACTCATTGTTTTTTACCTGTTAAATCGAATCCAGAGCTTCAGAGAGGTGAGAGCAACGTTCAGACCTTCCACTCTGGATTCTTTCTGCTTCTAGGCTGGACCTTTCTGAAGATATCTGTGGAATAGCTAGCTGCTCATGGTTTCTTTGTTGCTATTGAACTCCAGTCCCCTTCACTCCACTCTTGAGGTATTTTTGCTTTGTGCTGGGGCTTTATTGCTGTTGTTCCTTTCCCCCGTCCCGTTCCCCCACCCCTGCCTTTTTTATTTTTTAAAAACAAGAGAGGTTCTCTGAGATGGCCTTTTCCCCCTATTCTCACACAAGCAGCTACTTTTAGTATAATTTCTAGTTGTTTATGGCTGGTATATGCTATGCTTTCTAAATTGTGATGTTGTATGGAACCTTACAAACAAGTCTTTATTATTAGTTCTAAGAGTTTTCCAGGCATGGTGGTGTATACATTTAATCCCAGCACTTGAGGGTGGAGGCAGAAAGATCAAGTGTTCAAAGTCTTCCTCAGCTACATAGTGAGTTGCAGCCTGGGATACAAAAGACCCTGTCTCAAAACATAAAAAAGAAAGGTTTGTCAACTGACTCTCTGATTTTCTTAAGAGACATTATATTGTATATCGATAACAGACCAGTACTTCTTCTTTTTGATATTTTATTTCACTCATAGTCCTTAGGGTCAGACATAGCCTTTTACATACTTTATACTGTTCATTTATTACTTTTTTTCTTACTGCATGCAACAAAGCCTCTAGGAAAATGTTGAATAGTAAAGAGATTATATACATCTTCATAATCAATCTAAATTCTGATTAGAATGGGAGTGCTTTGAATAGTTCATCCTCAAGTACGATTCTGTACATCTCTTATGCAAATCATTTGCCAAGTTAAGGACATTTTCTCTGTTCCAGGAACGCTAAGAGATCATTCTCAGTAATGGATGCTTAAGGCTGTCAAGATAACTTAGAGGGTAAAGATGCTTGCTGCCAAACCTGGTGATCTGAGTTTAAGACCTGGGATCCATATGATGGAAGAAGAGAAATGACTTGGCCCATTTTCCCTCTGACTTCCAAAGGCATAGATATACACATTCACACATATTTGGCTCAGTAAGCCTCTCTGCCAACACAATAATCCAAATCACACCAAATCAGACCAGATTAGAATCAGCCCAGGTTTAATGGATGCCAGCACTCCCGAATGCCCCCCACACACACCCCGGAAAACACGGAGAGAGGGAAGGAGAACCGGAATGACCATGTGTTCATTCTCTGGAGGGCAGTTTAAATAGCCTATGAGAGTAGTCCTGACCCTCCCTGGGGAGAGGTCACATTTTGGCAGGCTTTCTCGGAGGTGGAGTTTGAAATGAAACAACTCCCAGGGAAGGGGGCTTGAAATGGAATTTTTCACTCAGCATTCCAAAATGGATGCCGGGAGCTGGAGTGAAGCCCCCAACCAAACATTCCAGACTCTTTGGATAAAGGGGTGCCAGGGAGCTGAGGTGAGACTTTCAACCAAACTTTTTTTTTTTAAAGAATGGGGATGCCTAGCCGGGCTGTGGTGGTACACACTTTTAAACCCAGTACTTGGGAGGTGGAGGCAGGCAGATCTCAGTAGGTTTGAGGCCAGCCTCATCTACAAAACAAGTTCCAGGACAGTCAGGATGACTCGAGAAAAAAAAAAAAAAGGAACTAAAAAGAAAGAATGGAGATGCCTAATTTCAAGAAGTGGTTTAATAATTTTGTGGTACATATTGTGGTGGTCCTATTTTTAAATGACTTTAATCTTATGCATTATAATTTTACCACACTTGAATTACCTATATAAACTTCACATGGTAATGATTATTGTTAACATCTATTGTTAGGAATTTTTCCTAACGCAAGCTCTCTGCCAACACAAAAATCACAATCAAGCAAAATCATAACAAGCCGAATTAAGAAATATCCAGGTTTAATGGGATTCTTGCACTCCCAGGTGGCCCCCAGAGGGAACCGGGAGGCTGCAAACTCAACGAGGGGTGTGGGGGGGGGGACAGGACGGGACACCACATGATCCTCTTTTGGGAGTTCAATTAAATACCCTGTGGGAGTGGTCCTGACCTGGGGTTAGGACCTGGCATGTTGGGATTTGGAGTCCAGACCAATACAACTCTCAGGCCTGGGGCTGAGAACTATGCTCCCAACTTAACACCAATTAGATTTCAATTTGCTAATACTTAGTTTCATATTTTGTCAGGTATTCACTGACAAAATCAGTTTATTCCTTTTTTGTTTATTTTTCGATTTTGTTTGTTTGTTTGTTTGTTTGTGACAGTTTCTCTGTCCTGGAACTCACTCTGTAGACCAGGCTGGCCTCAAACTCACAGAGATATGCCTGTCTCTGCCTCCCCCCCCCCCCCCGAGAGCTCAGATTAAAAGCATGCACCACCACCCCAACCCCCGCAGTTTATACATTTCTTTTTGGTGTACTATACTTTTCCAATGTGGATGTCATCCACAATGAATTAGCTGAAATTTTATTCTATTGTCTATAAATAGTTTATATAGTAATGAAATTTTTTTGACTCCTTGCAAGTTGGAAAAGCTAACCTAAAAGAGAATTTTGGAGTCATCTGCAGCTTCCAGGCTGCACTCAATTGCCCTGTGAGTCTTCTGAAATTCAAGGAGACTGTCGTCGGGATGCCCTACTGTCAATTCTTGCATTCCAACTGCAAATTCCTGTCCTTTGTGCTGCTGTGAGCTGCCCATTAACAATGAATGACACACTTATGAGGGGGCAAGACTGGGAAGCAGAAGTAGTGCCAGCATCTGGTAAACCTCCATGGAGCCATGTGCTCATGAGGCAGGTAGAGCTGAGAGCTCATCCTTAAGACTTCTTCCTTTTACACCTCGAATCTTCGTTGTTTGGTAGGATGTTCCTTAATGTTTATTTTTCTGTTCAAATTTTTTAATTCTTCTTTTAGATTATTTTATTGTTTGTTTGTGTGTGTGTGTGTGTGTGTGTGTGTGTGTGTATTTGCATGTACGTGTAGGTGCCTGACGAGGCCAAAAGCGGACTTGGAGCTAAAGTTGCAGGGGATAGTGAATCAGCCATGTGGGTGCTGGGAACTGAACTGCAGTCCTTCATAAGAGCAGCAGTAGGCGCTCTCAACCACTGCACCATTTCTCTAGCCCCAATGGCTTTGTTTTTACTATTTAAGCCAATTTTTTATTTTAATGTTTTCATAATATATGATTCATTTTTGTCTGAAATTTCAAGTTGGTTAAAAAAAAAAAGCTTGTGATTTTTAGCCAGGTGTGATGGAGTACACCTTTAATTCCCACCACTCTTGAAGCAGAGGCAGGTCTCTGAGAGTTTAGCACCAGCCTGGTCTACCTAGTGAGTTCTAAGACAGCCAGGGTTGTATTGGAGACTATGTCTTAGTTTGGGTTTCTTATTGCTGTGAAGAGATGCCATGACCACACCAACTCATTTAAAGAAAACATTTAATTGGGTCTGGCTTACTGTTTCAGAGGTTCAGTCCATTAACATCATGATGGGGAGCATGGCAGTGTGCAGGCAAAGGCGGTGCTGGCTTGACCAGAAGGCAGCAGGAAACCGACTGACAGTCACACTGAGGGAAGCTGAAGAGAAAACGAGACCTCAAAACTGGCCTCCAAAGTGACACACTTCCTCCAACAAGACCACACCTCCTAATAGTGCCACTCCCTTTGGGGGGGACATTTTCTTTCAAACCACCACAGCCACCCTGTCTCAAAATTCAAATTGTATTCTTTCAACTGTCTTCCCTGTAGATATATAATTATAGTCTCTAATGTTGTTTATTTTCTCCTTTTCTCCTTAGTCCTAGTTGCTGAAATTTCTCAAATAAACTCAGTCAATATTAGTCAATAGTACTATGATTGTATTTTCTCTATTTTCATTTTATCTTTCTTATGTCCTCCTTTCTGTTTTCTTGAAATTTCCTTTATTGCTTTTCTACTATATCCATGATTTAAGTGCTTATTATACTCATTTATTTTAAATTGTCCTTGTTTTCAAGTACATATGTGAGTGTGCAACAACTCCTCGTAACTATAGCTCCCTCTCACAGGTATTACCAGCTGCTTTCTTACTGAGTAGTGTGTGTGTGCGCGTGCGTGCGTGCGTGCGTGTGTGTGTGTGTGTTAATGTCTAATTTCATTTCATTGTATTATGTCACCGTCTCCTCAAAACTTTAATTATGCAGCAAACCGATATGGCGGTGTGTGCCTGTGATTCCCACTCAAAGGCAGAAGTGTTTCAAGTTGTAGGTCAGCTTGGGTTATATAAAGAGCTTAATCTCAAGGCCAGCCTGAGTAAATATAATATGATCTAACCATCAAAAACGTCTTCCAGTGTTTATGACATCCTTCAATTTCATTATCATTAGAAAATTTATCGCCTGTTTATCTATGCACCACTTAATTCCTTTCTCCAGGACATTAGCTTCTTGGAAACAGGGGCATTGTCTCTTCTCCACCATCACATTTTCAGTACCTAAAGCAGGACCTGGAATATAATAGGCACCCAACCAATTATTCTTGAATGAATAAAGTATGAACAATAAATGTGACGCTTCCGATTATGGGGTTTTTTTTTCTTAGAAATTAGAGAGATTTTATTGTTAAATAAGGCTGTTCTTGCACACACACAAGGTTTATACCAAATACACTTGCAAAAAAATATCTTCTGCTGTATACAAAGTTGTTACTACTGGAGAGACTAGCCAAATTCCTATAATTTCTGGGTTACTGGATGGTGAACTGCATTAAGCTTTTCAACAAAGACTGTAGATATGACATTTTTCTTGGGATTCCTTCTTATCCATGGACTCCACATTCATAGATTTAACTTTGTTCAGACAGAAGGAAAAAATGTGACTATAATGAACATATATAGATGTTTTCTAGCCACTGTTCCCTAAACTGTAATACAGCATAACTATCTACATAGCTTTTACAATACTGTTAAGTATTATAAGTAATCTAAAATTTAAAGTAGACTGGATCATTCACATATATTACATACACATATTTTATATGATAGATAATGAACACCTGAAGATTTTGATGTCTTCACAGGGATCATGAACCTTAATGGATACCAAAGATTGGCTATATATAATGTCTTCAACTTTATATTTCGAAACTATACTGTTAATTATGTAAAAGACTATGTTATTTTTCTAAGTGACCTAACCATATTTATTAACATTATATTTATCGTTTCCAATTTTAGACCTTTCTATCTGAAACTACTCCATCATACAGGCCACTGTTGATAAGATGGCATCTGTTTTCTTTTCATTAGTTTCTCTTGGTACATCTTCCATTTTCTTAGCTACTACAATGTATAGATGGAATTTGGGTTTTATGTTTAATACAATTTGGGTCTATCTCTTTTTAAGTGAATTTAGCCAATTCTTGCTGTGGTTCGTAGGCATCACACCTGGGTAGGATATTGGTTACTCCCGTCCTTGGAGGCTTGCATAGCACCTTCTGGTACTATGGAAGCCAGTCCTTGGGGAGGAGGCTTCAGGTCAGATCTGACTTGGATCTTATGAGTCCTGTGTCTGAAGTACGTGATGTCTCCAGCGGTAGAGGCTTAACCGTCCATCTCTGGCAGATGAGCAAGGGCAACAGCAACAGCCTATATTAATTTGAGAGTCTCTTTAATTTCCCTGACCAAAAGCTTAAAAAGAGATTTCTCCTGTTTGGTGCTGGAGTTGTATTAGATGCTCTTGGAGGAAGCACTGTCAGTCCAAGTGGTATAACTTCTTTTAAGTTAGTTATATAGACACATATGTTTGCATATGTTATATCTAATTTGGGGCAAATATAAAATACATTTCCTTAAGATGTTTCCAAACAGCCTTAGTGTTATTTATCTCTTCTCTTACCTCTCTTACCAGCTAAAGCACTCCTCTCCATTTTTCCCTTTTCTCCCTTCATATCTCTTATATCCTGCTATTCTTCTCTCGAAACCCTCCTCACCACACCCCTGCATAATCCTTCTTCTAAACATTCCTGCTTTCTTCCATTATTCCAGGTTTTATACTCATATCTGAAAATTTGGAGCTAGGAGCCTCAGATAATAGAGAACACGTAATGTTTGTCTTTCTAGATCTGGGTTACCTCATTCAACACTGTCTTTTCTGATTCCATCCATTTACCTGAAATTTTCATTTCTCTTTATACCTGAATAGTATTCCAGGGTGCGTGGGTTGGAGGACATTCCGATCGCTTTCATTTCCTGGGTATTGTGAATAGAAGAACATTGCTGGTAAAAGTAGCTGTGGAGTAGGACACTGCCTCATTTGGGAATATGCCAAGAAGTGGTATAGCTGGGTAGCTGGGTCACAAGGCAGATTCATTTGGCTTTTGAGAATTCTCCACACTGATTTCCAGAGAGGCTGGACCAGTTTGCAATCCCATCAACAGTAAAGGAGGGTTCTATTTCCCCCACAATCCCACCAACATTTGCTGGTTGTTTTGTTATTCTTAGCCATCCTGACTGAGGTAAAGATGAAATCTCAAAGTTGTTTTAATTTGTACTTCCCTGATTGCTAGAAATGATGAACATTTTTGAGGCATTTCCTGGCCATTTCTATTTCATCTGTTTTTTCTCTGGTGCATATTTTGACATCTTGTCAAATGTCAGATGACTATAATCACATATACTCACATTTGGGTCTTCTGTTTTGTTTCATTGGTTTGTATGTCTGTTCTTGTGCCAGTACTATACCCAAAGCATTTTTAAAATGACATCCAGGGTCAGCCATGGTTGGACATACCTTTAATCTCAGCACTTGGGAGGCAGAGACTGGTGGAGCACTGAGTTCAAGGCCAACATAATCTACACAGTGAGTTCCATGACAGCCAGGGTTATGTAGAGAGACACTATCTCAAAAAAATAACACCCAAAGGCACAGTTTGATCTGAGAGAGGATTTTTTATATTTTCTAAAACTGTTGAACTGAGAAAAACTGAGACTGAACCATGCAAAAGCAGTGCATTCTCAGGGGAAATTAGTTTTGTTAAAGAAAAACCATCAAGCAGTTGTATGTTTTCCCGGATGGAGTCATATTTCAGGTAACTCAAAGTTCAGGCAGTGAGGGGGATAATTTCTTTCTCATTTAAAAGAGTATTGATCAGTAAAAATATGAGAATGATCAGATTCAAAAGTTACCAGTTTGTGATAGCCCTTAATGAAATGATTGATTCAGACAAAGATATCTGATAAACATTTAAAGCATCAGATGCTACCCAAGAAGGAGGACCATAGCTTCACAAAAGAGGAGTTATATACTGTATTAGTCAAGGTTCTCTAGAGGAATAGAAGCCAGTAGTTGTTCAGCCCATGAGGCTGGCTGTCTCAGCTGGTCTTCAGTATACACAGTATAGACCAGAATTCCAAAGAAGTAGGCTCTGATGCCAGTGAAAGAATGGACTTGATAGCAAGGCGAGAGCAAGGAGCCGGGGAGGGGTGGGAGGGGAGAGAGAACTTCTTTCCTCCATGTCCTTTATATAGGCTTTCAGCAGAAGGTGTGGTCCAGATTAAAGGGGGATCTTCCCATCTCAAAAGATCTGGATTAAAGGTATACCTTCCCACATCAAAGATCCAGATTAGAAATAGGTCTTTCCACTTCAAATGATTTTATTAAGAAAAAAAATCCCTCACAGATGTGCCAAGTTGTAGGTTCCCAAGCCAGGTGAGGGACAGTAGAACACTGACCATACACCAGGTATCTCTCAGAGAGCACAGCAGGAATGAGACTGCTCCCTACCCAAAGTCGGCTTGGGCTGACTCAACTCCATAGGGACAAAGGCCATGTCATGATAAAGTCCGTGAAGCTTCTTTTCGTCCCCCCCCCCAAAAAAAAACCTGACTTCTCAGAAGTCATGTGACCAACAGTCTGCTAATCTGACTGGTAAGTTTGGAGAGTCCCTGTCCAGGCTGCAGCACTTCCTCCCTTGACCTCCCCCCACATCCTCTCCAGCTATAAAAGCTAGCCCTGACATTTCAATAGACTAGCTGCCCCCAAAACAGTCTCCCAGGTCTCCTCGCCGGAAACCCTGCTCCCCAACTCTTCTGCAGCCTGGAGCATCCAGTGCACAACCTCTGATCCAGGCCAGGGGACCCACACCAAGTCATTTGGGTTTCAATCAATTCCAACCAAGGATAGCCATCACAATCACCAACAATGTATCACACTGTAATTTAGCAGGTTATTTTCTAGTGTCTTTAAAAGTTTAGATTTGTTAATTTGTGTTTAGTAATGTTTTGCCTGAAAGTATGTGTGTGCACCACATGCATGGATGATGCTCATAGAAGTCGAGAGAGAGAGAGAGAGAGAGAGAGAGAGAGAGAGAGAGAGAGAGAGAGAGAGAGAGAGAGAATTGAAGACTCTGAAACTGGAGCTACTGGGTGGTTGTGAGCCACTGTGTGGAAACTTGGAACAGAACCTAGGTCCTCTGCAAGAGCACGTGCTGCTCTCTTTCCAACTTCTTTTTTTAAGATTTATTTATTTATTATGTGTATAGCATTCCTTCCATGTGTGCCCGCATGCCAGAAGGGGGCACCAGGAATTGAACTCAGGACCTCTGGAAGAGCAGTCAGTGCCTTAACCACTAAGCCATCTCTCCTGCCCTCTCTTTCCAACTTCTTAAGACATGTTTTGAAGACTTACTCCCTAGCTAACCTTGTCTTCAAATTGGGTTTATTGAGGTAGAGCTTTCTCAAGCCTTAAAATTCATTTTAATGGTAACAGTCTATGAGCTTTTTTTTTCTTTTTTTTTTCTTTCTTTTTTTTTTTTTTTGGTTTTTCGAGACAGGGTTTCTCTGCAGCTTTTTTTTTAGAGCCTGTCCTGGAACTAGCTCTTGTAGACCAGGCTGGCCTCGAACTCACAGAGATCCGCCTGCCTCTGCCTCCCGAGTGCTGGGATTAAAGGCGTGCGCCACCACCGCCCGGCCATTCTATGAGCTTTTGTTTTGTATATTTGATTTATAGTTTGGGGTCTTTGGTTTCTGTTTTTGAGACACAGTTTCACCATGTAGCCCATGGGCACAGCTGGTGATATTCCAGCCACAGCCTCCAGAGAGCTAGGATTACAAGCAGTCACCTCCACATCTAAGTTCTGCGAATACTGACAACTGTATAAAGTCTTGTAACTCCTACCACAACCAGGATACACGATAATTTAATCACCCCCACAAAGTTCCTTCATGTTGCATGGAGTCAATCCTCTCTCCCCAACCTGGAAACTAGTGGTCTGCATTTTGATGTTTTCAAAATATTATATAAATGATGGCCGTCATTTAGGACCCATGTTTCATTCAATATTATGCTTTTGAGTTGCATTCACATTAGGGATTGATTGAATAGATTAATTTGTCTTTATTATATATGTATAGATAGCAAATTTTGCCAATTCATTATCAGTTAATGGACACTTGGATCTTTTCCAGGTTTAGCCAATTACCAACAAAGCTATTAAGAATATTTGTATACAAGTCTTTGAATTCATTTATATTTTCATCTCTGGTGTGTAAATTACATAAGATTTGGATTATTAGGCAATGAAAAGGATGTATTTAATCCTGTTTTAAAAGCTGCTTTTAACGTGTCTTACAATCTTCCGTTCCCATCGGAATTATACAAGAGTTTTGATTTACCCAAACTTATTTTGCACTGGGGTTTATTATTATTGTTGAAACTGGGTCTCAAGTAACCCAAGTTGGCCTCCATCTCCTCATGTACCCGAGGATAAGCTTGAATTTCTGAGCTTCCTGCCTCCACATCATCGTCCTGGGTTTACAGGCAGGGACCAACACACCTGGTGCATGCAGCGCTGAAAGGGACAGAAGCAGGGCTCTGCATATGCTAGGCAAGTGCTCTCAGCTCAAATCCATCCCCAGGCCCTGTTCGTTTAGATATTGTGCCCATGGGTCCTTCATTAGCTCTGCTGCTTTACAAGTACCTTACCCAAGCCTATGGTTTTGTTTTTCATTTTCTTAACAGTATCTTGAGAAGAAGATTTTAATTTGATAAATCCAGTTTATTGGATACTCATGGCTTAGGCTCTCTGCGTCATTTGTCATTTAAGATTTTACATTTAGGTTGGTGACACATTTTGAGTTAATTTTCATATAAGCGATGAATCAAGGCTGATTCATATCCACATCTCTGTCCCCACCACAATTTGTTGAAACGATTTTTCTGCTGCTGCTGCTGAGTTATCTTGACGCCTTTATTGAAAATCAGTTGACCAAATGTGTGGATCTAATTCTGTACTTTTTATTCTGGCTTATTGATCTATATGCCTATCTCGTCCGTCCTCCAAACCACATTCTTCATAGATGTGCTTTACAGTAAGTCTCAAAAGCAGATGCTGTGAGTTCTTCAATTTTGTTCTTTCCCTACATGCTTTTGGCTATCCAAGGCTATCTTAAAATGGACCTGTCAATTTCTACCCCGCAAAAAAAGGCCTGCTTGAATTTCATATCCCACAAATTTTCTTATGTTATGATTTTACTTATCACTCAGCTCAAAATGTTTTCAAATATCTATTTTATTTCTTCTTTGAATAGTATGCTATTTAGAAATATACTTCTTGGGGCTCAAAGGTTAAGAGCACATACTGCTCTTCCAGAGGACCCAGGTTCTCTTCCCAGCACCCACCTGGCGGCTCACAGCTATCTATAACTCCAGTCCCAGAGGATCTGATGCCCTCTTCTGCCGTCTTTGTATACCAGGTATGCATGTGGTACACAATCATACAACAGAGGCAAAACACTTACGCCCATAAAAAAAACTAAAATAAAAATATACCTTTTAATTTCAAAAGATACAGTGAGTTCTAGTTTTTTGCTTAATTTCTAACTTTATTTCATAGTGGTCAGAGAATATACTCTGCGCTATTTTAATCTTTGTAGTTTGTTGAGACTTGTTTTACATTCTTTGTGCAGTCAATTTTGTAGATTTTTTTCATTTATAAAGAAAAGGTATACTATGTATTTTTAGAGTGTAGATGTGTGTATTCATTAGTAATATTAACATGATGAATTATGCTAGTCAAGAATTTTATATTCTCACTAATTTTGTCTTATTATTTTACCAATGGCGAATTTTTATCCCCCATTATATTTAGGCAATAAATCACTATACAGCAATAATAGCAAATAAATTACATTCTCATGCAACCAGATAGATGATTAACGAACTGATAATGTTGAGTGGGGAAAAGGCAGACACAAAAGAGTGCTTTCTGGATGAGTCTATTTAAGTAAAATTCAAAAAACAGACAAAATTTACCTATGTTTTTATAAGTCCCAACAATGACTGCACCTGGCTGGGGAAGAGGACATCTGTGGTGTACAGGATGCTAGTAATGTTGTCTTTCCTAATTTGGTCTCTAGCCAGACAAATGTGTTTATTTTGAGGCAAGCTATCAAGGTGTATATTTATAACTTGTGTACTTTTAGTGACGTTCTAAACTTCATTCCAGACATAGTAACATGCCTTTAATCCTAGCCCTGGGGGCTGAGGCTGGAGTTGCCCACTGAAGCCAGAGGTAAGATGGAACCGGTTTTCCTCTCTCTCTCTCTCTCTCTCTCTCTCTCTCTCTCTCTCTATCTCTCTCTCTCTCTCTCTCTTCTTCCTTCCTTCATTTCCCCCCCCCCTTTTTTTTTGCCCTATCTCAACCTATTTTAATTCACCCACCACTAGGTGTCAGCAAATCCCAGAAAGGGGTAGGCTCCTGGTGTTTATTCCTGCATCTTTCCTGCATCATTCCTAGGTGTCAGCAAACCCCAGAAAGGGGTAGGCTCCTGGGTGTTTATTCCTGCATCTTTTTGTTTTCATGGATTTTCCCAGAGTTCTATAAAGCACCTGTGTCATTTCAATCTCAAGGGGAAAAAAATGAAATAATACCACACATAGTAAGAGAGCTCCTTAGCCATTTCTCATTGTCATAAAACAAAATACTACCACTCATGATCACTACCAAGTTGTCATCAGGTCTCTTGACTCTATAAGCCTAGTGTCATTCCCAAAGACAAAAACTGGTCCACATACTTCCTGAGACTCAGATTCTACATCTTTTTTTAAAAAAATTATTTATTTATTATGTACACAGTGTTCAGCCTCCATGTATGCCTGCAGGCCAGAAGAGGGCGCCAGATCTCATTACAGATGGTTGTGAGCCACCATGTGGGTTGCTGGGAATTGAACTCAGGACCTCCGGAAGATCAGTCAGTGCTCTTATGTAGATGGAACGGCGGGGCTGTGTCCCGCCACCCGGCTAGCTTTACCCAAAATAATTACACGGAAACTGTATTCTTTTAAATACTGTCTAGCCCATTAGTTCCAGCCTCTTATTGTCTAATTCTCACATCTTGCTTTAACCCATGTTTAGTAATCTGTGTAGCACCACGAAGTGGTGCCTTACCAGGAGAGATCTTAACCTGTATCCATCTCTGAGAGGAGAAGCATGGCAACTGCCTGAAGCGTCTGCCTTCTCTTTCCCAGAATTCTGTTCTGTCTACTCCGCCTACCTAATTTTCTGTCTCTTAAAGGGCCACGGCAGTTTCTTTATTAATAATGAAAGTAACACATAGACACTCCTCCATCACTCTTAACCTCTAAGCCATCTTTCCAGCCCCAGTTTCTACATCTTTAAAGAGATGGCGACAGTATTATCCTTTAAAGAGTTCACTGAATGCATACTTCCATCACACATGTACAAAGGGCTAGAATCCATCCATTTAATACCCGGTCTGCTAAGGAGGTACACAAGGAATGAAAGAGTCCCTTAAGCAAGCAGGGCAACATGGGGTTTTCCAAAAGCCCAGAGCACTTGGGAGATGGGGCGCCAAACATAACCTGAATCCGTGTGTTCAAGTGCCTTGAATGCTCATGGGGAAAGTTTTGGAGTCCCTTGTTAGGTAGGAGATTTCCTCTGAGAGTGTTTATACAATGCTGGCAGAGTTAGCTTCAGAGAAACTGCCCTGGGAAATTATGGGTTAGAAAGCCTTACAGAGATGATGGTACTAGGGAGACAGCGGGTGGAATCACACATTCTCTCCAGGAAAAATCTACTCTCTGGTGTGACTAAAACAACAAGGAAGAGAATGGGGAGGGAGAGAAGGAGGACAAGAGAAAGGAGGAGGGGCAGAGGGAGGCAGAGTTAAAGCAGACCAATGATATATAGCGGTCTCTGCAAATAGAAGGATTTCTGAGCTGTACAGATTGCAAGCCAAAGGTAAAGGTCTGCTCTTGGAAAAGATTCCTTAAGACACTAGCAGCATGGCCAGTTACCAATCGAAAAATAGTGTCATCCGAACCCAAGAGTCTGGAAGGTTCTATAATAAACTTTGGGAGAGGTGAACACAGGTTGTTTGCAGTGGATGTGCCTCGACTGTGCACAAGCAGAGGACCAGGCCACAGAGAAGCTGGCAGTGGTGGTCTGGGCTAGGAGGCTGGGCTAGGAGGCTAGTCCGTAAAGAGCTTTCGGCTACTTCTTGGTTGGTTTCTTCTACAACCAGAATGTGATGTGGCCTCGATCTGTAACACTCAGCAAGAAAGAAATATTGATTGGCTAATTTTCTTCCATTTCTTTGCTTTGATGACACAGCTTGAAGCTGCGAGTTAAAATGATCTTTTTAAAAATATTTTACCAGTATCTAATAACAACCTTGTAACTTAATTGAGCTAGGACGCCCCAGTCATCTTCTCTTCTTAAGCGGTAACTGAAGCTTGAGAAGGGCAATGGCACATGAGCATCTCCCACTGTGTTTTCCTCCGAGAGCCTTCTCCACAGTGTGGACAGATCCAACCCCGTCTGAGACCAGGTAGCTGTTGTAAGCATTCAGGAGGCAGAGGCAGATAAGAGTTTGAGGCAAGCCTGAAGCACCTAATGGGGATCTGTCTCAAAACAATCAGTCAGGCATGGTGGCGCACGCCTTTAATCCCAGCCCTCGGGAGGTACAGGCAGGTAGAGTTCTGTGAGTCTGAGGCCAGCCTGGATGACAGAGGGAGTTCCAGGACCACACTGCAGCATAATGAAACCTGATACATAATGAAACAAACATTCTGTCCGTGGCCGAGGACCTGACTTCAGGGTGCTGATCTAACACCTGAAAGGCTTTCCAGCATCTCAAATAGCCAAATAGACTTTGTACCATCATCCTCCGTTATTCATCCTGGTTCTATGGATTGATTCATGCATGCTAGGCAAGTACAGTCTGCATCATTATTTTCTGTTGATCTTTTTTATTCATGTTTTTAACAAAACTGATGAAGTAACAAGTTTCCTTATGACATTTAGATGAATACTTTTGTTTTCGTTGAGCTTTGCTTCCCACGCCCTCACACACATCCCCGACCCTGCTCTCTTCCTATTCCTGTTCCCAGACCCCACTTCTGCTTTTCTGTTGCAGGTATACTTGGGCCTTCTTTCCTCTCCTCCTCAATTCTCCCTAGGCCCACCTTTCTCTTTCCACCATCCCCCTTTCTTTTTTCATGACAGACAGGCGCACACACATATACATAAAAATTATAATCCAAGTTCTACATATTAGAGAAAATATGGTTTTGTTCTTAATCTTCTTCGGGGCTAGGGGTGACACACAGAGTTTCTCTATGTAGTTCAAGGTCAGACTGTCCTTGAACTCACAGACATCCTCCTGCCTTCACTTCCAGACTGCTGAGATTAAAGATGTGCACCATGTCCAGCCCAGATATAATAATTTCCAGCTCCATTCACTTTACTGAAAAGCATCATAATTTTATTTTTATTTATAACTGTATAGAATTCTTCTGTGTATAAATATCAACTTACATGTGATTTTTTTCCTCATAATCCACTTTTTGTTTCTTTGTCTTTAAACCATGTGGGAGGTCTATGTGTGGATTTGTGCACATGTTCCTATAGGTATCTGTGGTGGCCAGAGGACTTAGATCCTGGACCTGGACTTGCAGCTAGCTGTGGACCAGTCACCCAGTGTGCGTGAGTGGAACTGAACTCTGACCTTCTGGGAGAGCAGTATGTGCTCTTAAATGCTAAACCATCTCTCCAGGCTCCCTTTTCTGTTTATTGAAGCTGTCCGTGTTCATAATATTATACAAAACACTGAGCACAGCATGCCTTAGTTTCCAGCATGGCATCTATGTATCATATTTAATAAGTGTCATTCCATGCCTTTAATTAAACGTCAGGAACAAATCATTGAAGACTAGTAACACTGAGAGTGGCAAAATTCACAAACATTTCAAATGAACATAGAAAAATATGTATTCAATTGGATCATAAAATCTACACATTTCTCCTATTCATTTAAATGCTGTCAAGCTTTTTGAGCAGAATGTCTTTGTTACAAATTACAAAAGACTTCTCCGCTCAGCTTAGTCTGAAGTACCAGCTACCTTTACCTGAACAAGGCCTGCACACGAAGAAGATCATAGCAACTTTAAGTAGAGAATTAGGTTCCTTTCAAAAAAGAGATCTAAGTCCTGTGCTCCCTTTGGCACCACATATACTAAAACTGAAGCAACACAGAGAAGATTAGCATGGCCACCATGCATAGACACTATGCAAATTTGCTATGCATGCCTTTTTAAAAAATTTTTTTTTTTTTTTGGTTTTCGAGACAGGGTTTCTCTGTGACTTTGGAGCCTGTCCTGGAACTAGCTCTTGTAGACCAGGCTGGTCTCAAACTCACAGAGATCCGCCTGCCTCTGCCTCCCGAGTGCTGGGATTAAAGGCGTGCGCCACCACCGCCCGGCTTTTAAAAAATTTTTGAAGCAAATTTTCACTGTATAGCCCTGACCGTCTTGGAATTCGCTATGTAGAAGCAGGATAGCCTTGAACTCACTGCGATTTGCATGAAGTCCTTCTGGATTAGCTTGTGAAATACAGGGTGAATCCTGACCCTATTATGAGAATGACTAGGAAACTATATGAAAAGCAAAATGTTGTTGAAACTCAAGGAACAGGAATAGAATCACACTCATCTCATCCTCTACCAACTTTCTTCTTCCACAGAAAATACAAGACAGAACCGAAGTAAGGACCCTGACAGGTCCAGTGACCATGATGAAGACTCTAATAGATCCCAAGCCTGTGAAGGGAGATCCACCACAGGGCTGAGCAAAGACTGTGGTGACATTCAAGTAGAGAACTGGTCACAGAAAAAGCTATTCTCAAGCTGGAGTAGTTGAGACTGAATGGACACATGGGTCTTCAGAAGGCGGACCTCGGAGACATTACCTAAAGAATCCACCAGAGGGTCCGGAAGAACTGCCAGGAAAGGGGCAGGAACCTCACAACACTTTCCTGTAGATGGTGAGAACTCCCACTCTACTGCCTTCAAGCAACAGGGTCTCAGTTGTCAGTAGGGGGACAGGAAATTTCAAGCAAGCAGTTGCAATGCTGCCCGTCCCTGGATTCTCATACACACCCAGAAGGAAGATAAAGGAACCATTGAGGAGAGCTGAAGGAGGAAACAAGACAAAGGAAAGAAGAGCAGAAGTGGATATTCTTAAGCAGCTGCTCCCCTGTGAAGCGTCTAAACCACCAGGAATTAGTGCTCACTTACTGCAGACCCACCAAAGGGGTTGCAAAACAGCCGCTCTAACTTCAGCCACAGATGACCGCAGGGTGGGGGAATCATTCTCATCTAAACATGCCCTTAAGTATCTTCCCTTGGCAGGTGTCAGGTCAGAGAGGACAGAGAAGGGATGCTCCATAAAAGTGTTGCTGTTTGTTTGTTCTTAAAGAAGTGGGGGGTTTTGTTTGTTTGTTTCTTTGTTTTTCATTTTTAGCCTATCAAGCTGTGGAAAACAACCAAGGAAATCCCTTCTCTAATTTTCTTCAAGATGCTAAAATATCTGGCTAGAAAAATTATTTTGGCACATTCAAATTGACCTGCTCTTTTTTATTAACTGTGTAGGAAAATATATGTGTCCCCTTACTGGCTGAAGAACTGAAATTGTGATTTTACCTGGATAAAGTTAGTGTGGCATTGAAAAGCAAACGGGATGCCTCTGTGGACTTCATTTCAGCAGTTTGGCCTTTGGGGAGCACGTTGTGCCTCGTGAGCAGTCTTCTCTAGCCCTGGAGCTTCTCTGTAGGTTTTGTACAATGCTCTTTGTACTTGCAAAACAAGGCAAAACATGGTGGCGTAATGCAAAGCTGCACATCCAACACCTTGAATTCTTACAGAAAAGATTGATGGCGTATGCTCTGCCGAGGAAAGATGTTACAGATGTGAATGAAGTGCAGTGGGTCACGTGGTTGTGCTTCCTGGAACGCAGCTGCTCTGTTGTTCATGGAAGGAACAGCTGTAAGCGCTTCTGTGACCTCTGACAACGGCGGTATTGCTGCTGTAGCCCTGGCATACTATGTCCTAAAAGAGTTCCCATATCATGAAGTCCTACTTCGTTAAGACCCACTTAAGTACACTAGATGTTTAGCAGGGATCTCTAAAACATAGACCTGCTTTAGAGAACCATAGCCGGCTGTCCAGGTTTAACAGCACTATTAGCCAGCTTTAAGACTGTCGTTGGAATTTTGTATTTTTATTTACAGTAAGGGATTTATACCCTTTCAATACATCTTATTAAAATGTTTTGATAAATAAGTGTGAGGTGTGCTTGTTTAGAAGTTAGAAACTAAACACTGGTCCTCTGTTCCACTTGGACTCTTTATTGCATCATCTCCTAGCAATATAAATATCCATATATATATATATATATATATATATATGTTTGTTTGTTTGATTGATTGTTTTGGGTTGGTAAGGGGTGTTGAGATTTTTGTTTGTTTTAACCATTTGCTTTCTGATGTGATTTGATTTTAAAAATAACAAATATTTGCTTTTGAATCTCTCTCACACACACACACACACACACAAAATCCTATGTCTTTTAATTAAGGACAATGACGATAGCTGCCACCTGGTGGTCAAAATAAAAATTGCAGCTCTGAAAGGCTCAGATCCTGAAATGGGGAAAGGGAGGGACTTAGACGCGTGACTGAAGCCAGATCTTTCTAGAATTTACAATCCACTACCAGCGATGCTCTAAACACAAGATTTTCTACAGTCTCTAAGCCCCAAACTAGACTTTCGCTTCCTACCTGAACCGAAGAGAAAACTGCACGATTCTGTTGGAAGAAGTTTGAGACAGACAATACACCCAAAGATAAACTACCAAAATAATGGTTTTAATCTAAATATTCTTTGTTCAACAAGCCAATATATTATGTACACACTTCCAAAATATAATAGATGGCAAGTTTGTCAGTTGGGCTACGATTTTATTTTTACATTTTAAAATCATTTTTACATTTATTATTTATTTACTCTGTGTGTATGTGCGTGTGTATGTGTGTGTGTGTGCGTGTGTGTGTGTGCGTGTGTGTGTGTCTGTGTGTCTGTGTGTGTATGTTGCTGTGATTGTGCTTCAGCGTATGAGTGTAGAGGTCAGAGAACAACTTGCATGAGTCCCTTCTCTCCTTTCATCCTGTGGGCTGTGCAGGAGGCAAGGAGGTCTTGTGCTCACAGCTAAACACATAGGGTTGTTCCTATCTGCCCAGGACCTGGGAGCTAGAAGAAGCAATGGCCAGCCACTGAAGCTGGAATCAGTCAAGGTTTTCCTTTGGGTTCAGGGAACGCTCAATTCTGATACTATGATCAATTTTAGTTGTTTCTTATTTATAACTCGAAATACCTTAGAAATGGCCATTTTCCTCACTTCCAGGAGCACCCTTCAGTGGAAGTAAATGCATTCGGAGAGGTATATGAGCAGGGAGGACAGAGCCCCGCGTTCAGTCCTCACTGTCTATATACAAATAAGCACATTCACCACCGTTCTTCTCCAGTGCTTATCCTGCATCTCTGGAGCTCTGTATTCATTAAAGTCATTTCCTGCTTTCCCTCCCACAGACCCTGAGATCCGCCATTCTACTTTCTGCTTCATACGAATTTGGCTACTGAGTACATAATAGGAGTAGAATCACAGCGTGTTTGTCCTTTGTTGTCTTTCTGCTTTTGCTTAGCAAGTTTTCAAGGGGCTTACCCGTGTGTTAAAACATTTAGCAGACATCCTTCAATGCTGAAGGCCCAATAATGGTCCATACTGTGGATATTCTGCTTGTCTGGCCACTAACATGGTTGTTTCTGTCATTTGGCTATTATGGATAATGCTACTATGACCATAGATGGGAAACTATCCCATCTATGGTCATAGTAGCATTATCTATGAGGTCACTTGGGTCTCTACTCTTATTTCTTTTCAGTATATATGCCTAGAAGGTGAGTTATTGGATTATGTGTTAGCTCTATGTCTAATTTTTCAAGGGCTGCTATACTGTTTTCTAAAGAGGCTGCCCCATTTGTGTTCACATCAAAAATACAAAAGTGTCCCATTTTCTTCTTATCTCCACCAATACATTTTGTTTCATTTTTATAATAGCTATCTTAATGGATGCTATGTATTATGCATCTTAAAATAAACCTTGCTAGTTATTTTATACATAAAAGTTTAGCCAGGCAGTGGTGGTGCACAACTTTAATCCCAGTACTCGGGAGGCAGAGGCAGAGGCAGATGGGTCTCTGTGAAATTGAGGCCAGCCTGGTCTATAAGAGCTAGCTCCAGGACAGGCTCCAAAGCTACAGAGAAACCCTGTCTTAAAAAAAGAAAAATAATATTATTAGTATTACTGAAAACCTTAAAACTAGACATGATGTTTCATGTCTGTCTTCTCAACACTTGTTAGATAAAGGCAGCAGGACCAGGAGTGCAGGGTGGTCCTTGGCTCCATATTGAGTTCAAGATCAGTTTGGTCTACATAAAATACTGTGAAAAAGTAATAATTTTAAATAAAATATAAAAATAGTTAAGTAAGTGCTGTGGATGGCAGGAAAATAGTCAAAAGTTAGGGAACAATAGAGTATTTGCAAACTATATTGAGTTTCCATTTGCAGTATGTTAGGCAAACTGACTTACTAAGAGATAGGTGAGCTAAAGCAATATTTGGACCTGGGCAAGGAGATGCATATTTGTTATCTCAGCATTCAAGATGCGGAGGCAGGAGGGTTCTGATTTCAAGGCCATCTTCAAAAACATAGCTATCCTGGATTATAAGCAATCCTGTATTTAAAACAGAAAGCCCTATTTTGGCCTACAAAGTACTAGTTATTTAATGTCAATGAAAATCTGAGCTATAATGGTAAACGAAATAGGCAGAATGTAAAAGAGTAAGTATATAATGATTATAATTTTGGATGGTATGTATTTTAGCTAAATGCTTCCCTTTGTGTGCTGACTGTACTCAGAGAAACACATCTGGAGTGCACACATCTATTTTCAGTGAATACATTTGAGTCAGGGAGTGAGCGTCAGGCAGATGAGACACACAGGCTTCAGTTTACACATATAGCTCTTTTTGTCTTCTTCGAAAACTTGTAATTAAGAAAATATATCCAGATAGAGATGTGGAGCTAGGGAGATGGCTAAGCAGGTAAAGAAGATTGCCACCAGGCAGGATGACATGAGGTTGATCTCTGGAACCTTGAGACAAGGGGGGGGGTGGAGGGTGAGGATGTGGGGTTGGGGGGTCTCTGAGACCACCACGGTCAGCAGAGTAATGGTCTTAGGGAAGTAAGAACTCAGCTCAGTTCAATACTACTAAGTAACCAGTGTTGATTCAAAATACAAGTTCTATAGAATGACTGGCAAAAACAAGGTTACAATAAGGGTCTGGGGGAGGATTCTGCATGGTCTTGGTGACCCAGCCAGTGTGAAGTCACCAGACTATTAGTCAACTCCATTTTCAGCCTTCTGGGCAGATAACAGGTTGTGCAGGCCTTCCTTTGAGGAAACAATCCTATGTGTTTAGCATTTGAGATTCCTCTAGTGTGTAACTGTGAGCACAAAGACCTCCTTGCCTCCTGCACAGCCCACAGGATGAAAGGAGAGAAGGGACTCACGCAAGTTGTTCTCTGACCTCTACACTCATGCGCTGAGGCACAATCACATCAACATCTGTACACACACACACACACACACACACACACTTCCATCAGCAGCCATCAACTGCCTATAGCTCTTCAACCAGGTGTAAAGCCTTGTGTGCCCTTCTCCCCACTGACTGTTATGATTTTGTGTAAGTAATCACATTGTTGAGAGTTTATGGGTACAACATTCCTTTCATGTTCAGAAGACATTATTTCATAGACATTCCCCTGGTTGCTCTTGCAACCTTTTAAATTTTGCTTCCAAGATGTTTTCCGAGCCTTGGATGTAGGGGTTATGTCATAGATGTCCCATTTAGGGATGAGAACTCCACAGTCACTTACTCTCTGCATTTTGGCCAGCAGTATATCCCTGTAATAGCCTTCACCTTCTACAAAAAGAATCTTCTTTGATGATGGGTGAAAACAGTACTTATTCGTAAGGATAAGTATTTAGAAGGTGGTTCAAAACAACAATGGCAGCGAAATGGTAGTAGTATGTTCTCTTCTAGGATCCATGATTTCTCCAGCTACAGATTCTTAAATAGGCTTACAGTATCTAGCATGAGTTACTTCCGATCGAGTGGTCTTTAAGTTCAATCAGAGAGCTATTTTTTACCCCCAAGATATTAGCGCCACTATTGCACCACTGAACATATCTCACTGGACCAGTCACTATAGTAGTTCACAGGATTTTTAGGTGGGTAGGACTGCTGATAACTTTTCACCACATGCAGTTTGCGTAGTATGTTTTGACAATATGAAAGCTAGCCATCCAGGAGGAGGCTTTATAGTCAGTACCAGCTTGATTTTCCCAAGCCCTGTGACCCAACTATGTGCTGTCTTCCACAAAAGTCTTATCCTTAAGTTCTGGCAGGCAACAACCACGAGCAGTGACAGTAGGCTGTATCATTTTAGGAGTGTCTTGACTGCTCCTTGCCAACAACTCAAAGGGAGGTATTCCCCACCTGGGGATGGGCTTTTATGGCTTTTGGGGGGAACATTAGCTCTCAATGTGGGTTAATTCAAACTAAACCATCTTTAGTGTTATTTATTTCTCCCACTCATTTTTGATATGCTTTACTCTCTCCCCACTTAAGTCTCCTCCTTATTTTCCCCTTTTCCTATTATAGGACTTGTGTTTTATTAGCATTTTCTTTTTTAAAAAAATTTACTTATTTATTATGTATACAATATTCTGTCTGTGTGTATGCCTGCAGGCCAGAAAAGGGCACCAGATCTCGTTACAGATGGTTGTGAGCCACCATGTGGTTGCTGGGAATTGAACTCAGGACCTTTGGAAGGGCAGGCAATGCTGTTAACCACTGAGCCATCTCTCCAGCCCCTATTAGCATCTTCTTTAGAGCTCTTTTTGTTCTCCTCCTGAATGTTCACTTTCTACTTTTGATGTATAGTTACAGTTCTATTGCTGTGACGAGACACCAAGACCATGGTAACTCTTATAAAAGAAAACATTTAATTGGGGCTGACTTACAGTTTCAAGGTTTAGTCCGTTATCATCCCAGTGGGAAGCATGGCAACCTAAAGGCAGACATGGTGCTGGAAAAGGAACTGAGAGTTCTACATCTGGATTGGCAGGCAGCAGGAAGAGAGAGTCACTGGGGCTGGTTTGAGCTTCTGAAACCTCAAAGCCCACCCCTAATGACACACTTCCTCCAACAAGGCTACATCTATTCTAACAAGGCCACACTCCCTGATGACGAAGCACTCAAATCTATGAGCCTAAGGGGGGGGGGGGCTTTCTTATCCAACCACCACACCTGGTTTCTATGGTTTGTTATTCATATCAGTAATTTTTAAATTGTCTCTATTTATTTTTATTGTATATATATATATATATATATATATATATATATATATATATATGCATGTTTTGCCTGCATGTATGTCTATGCACCATGTCCATGCAGTGCCCATAAAAGGTGTCCGGTCCCCTGGGACTGGAGTTATAGATGGTTGGTGCTGGGAGTCAAATCCAGGCCCTCCAGAAGAGCACCTAGTGATTTTAGCCATTGAGCCAGCCATCTCCTCAGCCCCACATCCGTGATTTTTAGACTGTGGTTCTGGGTCCATATGTATGTCCTTAGGTCTGACCAAGGTCATCTGAATCAGAAGCTCTAAGGGTAAGGGCCAGCAGTTGGTGCTTCCATGCTCTACAAATGCCTTGTGCTGAACTTTCAGCTCTTCCATTCCAGTCGATTAATGGCTGGTAGTTTTATATGTTATACTCTCCTGAGCTTCAGTCTCCTTGGCAGAACCATTAAACTCCCCTCCTCACTAAAGTGACTTAAAATGAAGATAAACTAAATAAATCCTCTAGCTTTGTTTTCTTTCAGTTCATTGTTTTTCACTGATTTTTAGGAATCACTAATTCTGGGGAGGGAGAGATAGCTCAGCGGTTAAGAGCACTGGCTGCTCTTCTAGAAGACCTGGGTTTGATTCCCAGCAACCAAAGTGGCTCAATCACTGTCGGGGTCCGGTAGCAGCCCGGACCATAAATTATTTCTCTTGACCAGACCCCAACATAAACTATCTCTTTCTTGACCGGCATGGAGGCACGGGTATAAAGACACAATTCACAAGGCTTTATCGGGAGGGAGATTCTCCATGATCCTTCATGAAATCCTGAGTTCACATGCTGAAAAAAATTCCTCTCCTTTATTCTCCAAAACAGCTTTTATACCAAAACAGAAACTGAGGGGGAAAATCATTAGCATTCTGTTTCCTAGGTAACCAGATGACTGCCTCTTAGTCACGTCCACATCTACCTGTGCTTGCTGTCACGTCTTCCTGGTCAGTATGCTAACTAGCTCAGTCACGTAGGCTGAATTAGCATCTCTTTTCAGGCACCCTCCAAATTACAGAGAAGGAGCAGAGCAACATCCTGACCTTTTGTTAAGTTAGCGACAGCCTGTCTGGAAGGTCACGTGACCGCTTCAGGTGTGGCCTATGGCTTAATAGCCTGGCTGCCATACCATATAGAAATATGGGCCTACAAATCACCTGTGACTGCAGTTCTAGGAAATCCAGCACACCCTTTTCTGGCCTCCCCAGGCACTTCAAGCATGTGGTGCACAGACAAATATACAGGGAAAACACCAATATACATTTTTTTAAAAGTCAAATAAAACATTTTTAAAAAAACTGTCTTGGGCTGGAGCATTAAAAAAAAAACTGTCTCAGGCTGGAGAAATGGCTCAGCTATTAAAAGCTAGGCTCACAACAAAAAACAAAAATGAAAGCTGTCTTATAAAAATATCACTAATTCTGGGCAGCAGACGAGATGGTTAATTAGGAAAAGGAGCTTGCTGCTGCCAAGCCAGAGTTTGATTCCTGAGTACTACATGGTAGAAGGAAAGAATTGACTCTTGCAAGTTGTCCTCTGACCCCCACATGCATGTCATGGCATGCACATACACACACACACACAGAGAGAGAGAGAGAGAGAGAGAGAGAGAGAGAGAGAGAGAGAGAGAGAGAGAGAGAGAGAGAGAGAGAGAGAGTAAATAAAAGTTAAGATAGCACTAATTCTGGGCTGGAGAGATGGCTCAGAGGTTAAGAGCACTGACTGTTCTCCCAGAGGACCGAGTTCAACAACCTGGTGGCTCACAACCATCTATGATGAGATATGGGCCCTTTCTGGCCTGCAGGCAAACGTGCACTGTATACATAAGAAATAAAATCTTTTTTTTAAAAAAAAAAAAGATAGCACTAATTCTAAACATCTGAAGCATTGGCTATGGTAGAAACAGTTTCCTAGATTACTTTGTAAGCCACTTTTGTAGAAACCCTTGACTCTTCACTTGGACCTGCACTAGCATTGGACTGGTGACCTTTGGTATTAAGAACCTCAAATACTCCAACCTCAGATCATGCTAAGTCTGTCATTTTCTCAACGAGCATCCTGTGAAGTATCATGAAGACTGATTATAAATGTTCAGACCCCTGATGACTTCATTTCTGATTACTTTTCCCTCACACCTTAAATCAGCTCAATCCCTTTCCCTATAAATGTCCCCAAACTGTATCCTAGGGGAGGCAGAACTGAAAGGTATAGGTCTATTCTTTCACCCTTGAATGTCCTGAGAACTCTGTTTTTTTGGGGGGGGGGGGGGAAATCTGAGTGATTGATACAATACGAAGCAGCCAAACAGGCCTGTTGTAATAGTGTGAGGAGTAAACAGGAAATCCTGTGCAGATGGTATCTGGAGATAATGCAGTGCTATGAGATTAATTACTTCCGGGCTTCAGAAAAGAATAGAAAAATTTTTATTTGATTTCCCATTCCTAAAACGTGCTTTCCTGTCCTCCTTTATCTTCTACACAGTGGTAAGGGGAAAACGTTAAGAGCAAATCTGCAGAGAGTGCCTGGCAACCAGCAGGACTTGAATAACTGCTAGCCTCACCCAAGCTGCTTCCTCCCCCACAGAAAGGATGTGACTTCCAGGAGCCAGTGAGGTGATGGATGGCTCAGCATGGAAGGCTGGTGCTGTAGCCTGGCAACCCAAATTCAGTCCCCGGAACTGATACAAAGATAGAAAGAGCTCCAACTCCCCAACGTTGTCCCCTGACCTCCACATGCACGATGAGTGTGCACATAAATGCGTGTGCACACTAAAAATAAATTTTTAAATGTTAAATACATGACATTGACATAAACTGCAAGTAATCACTACTTCTTCTGTAAATAGAGGTAAGAAATGAAATGTACCAGGCGGTGGTGGCGCACGCCTTTAATCCCAGCACTCGGGAGGCAGAGGCAGGCTGATCTCTGTGAGTTCAAGGCCAGCCTGGTCTACAAGAGCTAGTTCCAGGACAGGCTCCAAAAATACAGAGAAACCCTGTCTTGGAAAAAAAAAAACAAAAAGAAAAAGAAATGAAATGTACAAATTGTTGCATAATGTTTTCTCCCTGAAGGAGACAGTGCTCCAGTTTCCCTTCAGTCCAAGGGCTCAGCTGGCCTTGTCAGGTTAGTCTAGAGTTTGGCATTGGAGAGCAATCAGTTCCACCTATATGTTCCCAGTCAGATAGACCGCTGATCAGGCCAGTACTGGCCAATCTGCTCCCCAGTGTAACGAAACATTGTTTTATGACCAGAATGATGCCTGCAACTGACCAGCCTCTCAGTCCGCGGAATGAATAATGGAATGACTAGGACCAGTCCCTGGAAGAGCACTACTCCCCTTATGTTGGGGCTGTAATCACAATTTCTGATCAATGGAAAGAAGCAGCTTCTAACCTGCCAGTGTGCCAAGTCCTGTTCTGTGTTTAGGAAACGTGAAGGAAGAAAATAAAGTTCTTGCCCTTCACACACCAAGGTCCTTCAATCTGAGACTATGAGGAAGAAATATCATAAACATGAAATATCATATGACTATAATGTCAGTTAGCGATAAGTGTTACGGTTATGAGTGTGGGAGATTTTGAAGATATGGGGTTATTACTCTACCGACACACTGGAAAATGGTTGCTTCCAGTTCTGGGGTATTTAATGTGCAAAATAAATGTAAAATATCTTGTTACCCAATTTACAAAAGAATCTGTCAAAAACTATTTCAGAGGGAAAATGAAAGGATATTAAGGTCATGGCAAAAGGACTAAAAACTTAAAGATGCTTTTACTGACCAAAGACAGTACTTTTCTTTTGTGTGTGTGTGTGTGTGTGTGTGTGAACTTCACACAAAAATATTGAATCTGTCTACATCTCTCCTACCACTCCCTCCACCCTTCCAACTCCTCCTGTGTCCCATCCTTTCCTCTCAAATTCGTGATCTGTTCCTTAGTTATTGTTACATATATGTGTGTATGTATGTATGTAGATGAAAACATGTATATGCAACCTACTGAGTTCCTTTAGCATTGTTTATTTGCATGTGTGTCCAGAGATGACCGCTTGACCTGGGTAACCTAGTCCCTGAAGGAAGCTGATTCTTCCTCTTTCAGCAGCCATTAACGACCTAAGCTCTTCACCTAGGGTGGGACCGACAGTGTAATACTTTTCTTTTTTAATACAGGGTCTTCTGTATCCCAGTGGGCTTTGAATTTGACTTTGAACCTCTGATCCTCCTGCCTCCACCTACATAGTGCTGGTATTACAGAAGTAAGACAACAAAACCTGGGGCTCCATGCCCCCTATTTCTAAAAGATAATGACTGAACAATTTTAAAAAATGATAATAGTTTGAAATACATTAAATAGATATTTTAATGGTCAACATAGACCTCACTGTGGACTGGAGGGTGTCTCAACAGTTAACACTAGTCATTCTTACACAAGACCCAGATTCCTTTCCCAGCGCCTATATAGTGGCAACCAACCATCTGTAACTCCAATCCAGGGGCTCTGACCTCCTCATTTCTGGCTCTCATATGCACCAGGCACACATATGGTGTGCAGACACAGATATTGGCAAGATACTCATACACATAAATTTTTTCTAAGTAATTAAAAAGAAGTTAATGTTCAGAAAAAAATTCAATCATATGAAAAGTATTTATTATAAGAATATATATTAAAAGTAAACTATGATATGATTTCTTATCAGATTGGCAAAAATCCAACATTTTGTCTGCATAGTGTTCTGGTGAAGCTATGGGCAAGCACTTTCATGTCATTTTGATGGTAGGAATATAAAATTGTACCACCCCACTGGATGGGAGATGGTGGAAATCCTGCTCAATTTCCCCTTTCACCTAACAAACCCTCTTCTTGAAATCCATCCCAAAGAAACACTGACAAAAATCCTCTATGACATATGTATGTGGTCATTCTTTATAGCTCTCTATGTAATACCAGGATGGTTTTTAAAAAAGAAACTAGAGCCAGGCGGTGGTGGCACACTCCTTTAATCCCAACACTCTAGAGGCAGAGGTAGATGGATCTCTGTGAATTCGAGGCCAGCCTGGTCTTCAAGAGCTAGTTCCAGGACAGGCTCCAAAGCTACAGAGAAACCTTGTCTTGAAAAAACAAGAAAAACCCCACTAAACTAAAATGTCCATTAGTAGGACTATTTGGATCAATTTCAGTATATTAATTAGTTGAAGTATTTATGAAGCAATTAAAAATGAAGATAATGCATTCCATATACCTTGAAGTGATCTTTTGATCTATCACTAAGTGAACAAAATCGAAATGGAGAAAAAATAAGCATGCTACTGTTTATCTAAGAAAAAGAGGGGTATTGCATTCATATAAGATGATTGGTAGATAGAAATGAGCAGTGGTGGTGCTTTTAATCCCAGCACTCAGGGAGGCAGAGACAGGCAAAGCTCTGTGAGTTTGGGGCCAGCCTGGTCTACAGAGTGAGTTCCAGGACAGTCAAAGCTACAGAGAGACCCTGTCTAGAAAAACAGAAAGAGAGAGAGAGAGAGACAGAGAGAGAGAGAGAGAGAGAGAGAGAGAGAGGGAGGGAGGGAGGGAGGGAGGGAGAGAGAGAGAGAGAGAGAGGGAGAGAGGGAGGGAGAGAGAGAGAGAGAACAGAAAAAGATTGGTAGATAGATAGATAGACAGGCGATGGATAGACAGAATAGACAATTTTTCTTAATTCAGAACCCCAGTACCTCAGCCTATGGATTGTGTGTATTGGAAGTAGCTGGGCAGATGAACTTTGTGAAGACCCACAGGGCTTAGTAACCCACTTTTCCCACTGTGGACAATACCAAGATTTCTACGAAGAAAGTTAATTCGGTTAAAGAGGCAGTAAATAAAGAGGTCAGGAGATCTGCAGCCTGCTGGTTAAAGCTCCAGCTGCAAAAGTTGAAACAAAGCCCAAAGCAAATGTCAACAGGAAGAAGATAAGCCTTGAGGGAAAAGTTCAAGCATTCAGGAAAGACAGGCAAAATGAAATCGCACAACAGAGGCTAGCAAAGACTGCAGGAAACAAAAGCGAGGAAGGACAGCCCCACCCTTGATGGGACTAAACAGAAAATCCAAGAACAACTGACATCTTTATAGCAAATCTCATTGCTGACCCCAGTACTTCCCTCCTGTAGCACAAAGTCATGGCTGCTACCAATCCTCTCTAAAATGGATGCGTTTTAGTATTCAGTAGCACCAGGAACACATTTTTTTGAGGCATGATCTCATGTAGCCCAGACTAGCCTCAAACTCACTGTATACTTGTCTTGAACACCTGACCCTCTAGCTGCCACCTCCTGTGTGATGGGATTATAAGTGGGTGTCACAATGCCAGCTGAAAATAAAGCCACTTTGCGATGTTCTTGTCAGGGTTGCTGTCTTTGCAACAGTCTCACAGAAGGACCTGGAACTCATTACGGCCAGGCTGTCCTTAAATTTGTGCCAGTCTTCCTGCTTCATCCTGTCCAGTGCTGAGAGATAGTAAGTGGGAACCAATATACAAGGCTGTAAGTTCATTCTGAACTGATTGTTTGCTTGTTTGTTTCTGGCAGTGATGGAGATCAAACCAATGTCCTTACAAACTATGAGGCAATACTCTACCACTCAATTATATCTCCAGCACAGAACATATTTATAGGAAGAAAAAAAATTCCATGTCACTTAAAAATTTTTTAGTAGATGCAAATGTTTTGTTGAGGTGTAAAATCATGTACAAATCATGTACAGGCAACAGCAAACGAGAGAACTAGAACTATAGAGAATCTGACTCCTCAAAGGCCACCAACAGGGACATACTTCTTCCAGCAAGGTCACACCTCTGAAACCTACCTGAACAGCACCATCAACTGACAAACTTCCCTTGGCAGCATCATCAGCTGACTTAGTATTCAAATATCTGAGCTTATGGTGGACATCGTCATTCAAAATCACAGCAACAGAGTGAGACCATCATCTCAAAAGAGAAAATATCCTGAGAAACTTGAATTGGGTTATACCTGCCAATCTCAGTATCTTTGAGGAAAATGACATCAATGAGCTGGTAAAATGCATTTAGTCATTTAAAATCGCAAAGGCTTATAATTGTACTGCCCCGGCTTCATTTGCCACCCTTGGAAGATGAGGCCAATGGAATGCCAGCTTCACTTGACAGACTGTGCTTCTCTCCTCAACCGTTAGACAACTGAGGCAATGAACCTCAAGCAATTGGCATTAGCCCAGAAGGAAAAGGCTGGGACCCTGGTACCACTGGGTGGGGAGGGATGGAAAGGTGTGATGTTTTCCAAGAAAGAGAGTTCACACAGTGTTTACAACTTATCAGACCAGCTCACGGGACAGACTAGCAGTTGACAGGGCTATGTCCATGATGGGTAAAACCATATCTCGACCGGAATTGCTCAGTTATGCATACTTCTTATCCTCTGTTTAAGCCTATACCAACCTGGCGATGTCACGAAGGTAGTGGACTGCTTGCTTAGCACATTTAAACCTAGCACTGCAGAAGCCATATATGGTGGTGCATGTTTATAACACCAGCACTCAGGATGGGGAGACAAAAGGATCAGAAGTTCAGGTTACATGGTGAGTTTCAAGGTCAGATGGGGCTATGTGACATACTGTCTCAAAAAAAGACAGAAATGATTTGTGTGTATCTTAGTTGGTAGAGTGATTGCTTAGTACACATGAAGTCCTGGGTTCCATCCCCAGCACTGCATTGATGTGGAATGCTCCTCTGTATGCTGTGAATAAGTTTTATTACCATTGGTTAATAAAGAAGCTGCTTTGGCCTATGGCATGGCAGAATAAAGCCAGGCAGGAAATCTGAGCAGAGATATATAGAAAGAGTAGGCAGGGTCAGGAGACGCCATGTAGCTGGTGAAGGAGAAGGACACCAGAACCTTACCAGTAGGCCACAGCCTTGTGATGATACACAGATTAATAGAAATGGGTTAATTTAAGATATAAGAGCTAAGTAAAGAATATGTCTAAGCCATTGACCAAACACTGTTGTAATTAACATAGCTTCTGTGTGATTATTCATGTCTGGGCAGCCAGGAACAAACATTCAGTCCCCATCTACACTGCATAAACCTAACATGGTGGTACATGTATGCAGTCCTGTGCTACACAGCTAATTTGAGGTCAGTCTGGAATACAAGACTCCATCTCAAAACAAATAAATACCCTGGCCTTCTTTTTAGGGACTGGAGAGGTTGTCTTGATGGAGCAATTGTCTCAATGGTTAAAAGCACTTGTTCTTACAGATGACCCGAGTTCAACTCCTAGAAACCACATAGTAGCTCATAACCATCCAGTTCCAGGAGATCTGATATTCTCCTCTGACCTCCACGGGCACCAGGAATGTATACACAATATATATACACTTATGCAGGCAACACACTCATATGCATAAAAATAAAGAAAAATCATTTGGGGGAAAAAAAGCACAACAGGGACTGGAATGATGTCTCAGCAGTTAGGAGCACTGACTCCTCCTCCAGAGGACCAGGGTTCCACCCCCAGCACCCACCAAGTGGTTCACATCTGTCTGTAACTCCAGTTCCAGGGAGAACCGATGCCTTCTTCTGGCCTCTGTGGGCACAAGGCATGCACCTGGTGCACAGACCTATATGCAGGTAAAACACCCATACACATAAATGAACCGTTTTTACCTGGATGGCCTGAAATTCACTATGTAGATCATACTTGCCTTGAACTCAAAGATACGCCTGCCTCTGCCTCCCAAGTGCTGGGATACCTGTCTCTTTAATTGGCCTATTGAGTACAGGTAGGAGAGCCTAGCTGTTGGACCTTCAAGGAAGATCAAGGCTTGAACACAGGAACTCCAGTAATACTACAGCATACATAGCTGGGGTGTGAAACCTGATTTGATCACATGGATCTGAGTCTTTTTGGCAGCTGGCTCATGTGCATATTAGGAAACTACTAAGATTAGAAAAGGTTTGAAAGACCACGAGGAAAGATTTGAGCAAGTCCACTTGTGGGTTGGCTGGGGAGTCTCCTGAGAGATGCTCATAGTTCCTAGCCTTGAGGAGAGCTGAGAAATGTGTTGGTTGACAGACATCCAGGAATGATGCACAAAATGGACCTACTAAAAGTCTACTTGCAGTAGAGACTGAAGAGCCTCCAGAAAAGGACTCAGGCTGCATCCCATGCTTGATGCAGGCAATCTCTGGAGACCTGGTTTGGAGACCTGACTGTTTTCAGGTCTTGTAGGTAGGGAAGCGTTCACTAGCAGGGCGTCCATCCAATGGAAAACAGAGCTAAGTACAAGGAGCTCAGCTCAGAATTCAAGCTCCGTCTTTAGGGAAGTAGAGCGATGCAAAAAGAAGCCCTGAGGCGAGTACAAGAAAATGACTCAGGGGTTGGAGAGATGGCTCAGAGGTTAAGAGCATTGCCTGCTCTTCCAAAGGTCCTGAGTTCAATTCCCAGCAACCACATTGTGGCTCACAACCATCTGTAATGGGGTCTGGTGCCCTCTTCTGGCCTGTAGGCATACACACAGACAGAATATTGTATACATAATAAATAAATAAATATTTTTTAAAAAAGAAAAAGAAAATGACTCAGGACTGAATCACTGAGGAGATCACAGGAACCATCGGCTGATGTCTCTCACTCAGTACCCATCTCTGCTTTCAGAAGCCTCATTTCTGCCAAAGGGCTGCAGCCGTGTATATTCTTTGCACGTCTGTGCTGACCACTGCTGGGGAGCTGGGGTCCAGACACAAGCTCTAGGATAGGCAGAGCCCATCACCTTCTCAGTGGAGTCTTGCTCTACTGGCAGGATAGAAAGACAGGGGAAATTATATGCACATGAGATGGAGGAGAAGCTGCTCACTAAAGAATCTGGCTAGCATCAGAAACTTCAACACAGTTGATAGATAAAAACTACTTATAGAGGTGTGTTTGTTTTCCTAAAGGCTTTTCAAATAAAGATGCCAAAAAAAACTGGGCTGGGCAGTGGTGACCAATGCTTTTAATCCTGGCACTCAGGAGGCAGAGGCAAGTGAATCTCTGTGAGTTCAAGGCCAGCCTTGTCTTCAGAACAATTTCCAGGACAGTCAGGACTACACAGAGAAACCATGTCTCAAAAAAACCAAACAAATAAAAACCAAACAAACAAATAAACGAAAACAAGCTGTACTTACCGAGGGCCAGAATGCTAATGCTCTTAACTGTATTTAGATCATTTCTCATCCCTCTCATCCCCCTTAATCTAAACACTGCATCTCAAGACATCCTTGCAAGTTACAAAGGAAAATTTCTTAAGATTAAAAGAAAGTAAGTTAACAGACTCATTTTTACAGTTTAGTTTATATTAACCCCGCCCCTTTTTTCCAAGACGAGGTTTCTCTGCAGCTTTGGAGCCTGTCCTGGAACTAGCTAGCTCTTGTAGACCAGGCTGATCTCGAACTCACAGAGCTCTACCTGCCTCTGCCTCCTAAGTGCTAGGATTAAAGGCGTGTGCCACAACTGACTGGCCAAATCTCCCCTTTTTTTAAGATAGGGTGTCTATGTATAGCCCTGGCTGGCCTGGAACTCACTAAGTAAAACAGGCTGGCCTTGAACTCACAGAAATCTGCCTGCCTCTGCCTCTTGAGTGCCTCTGCTTCCTAGTGTGGGGGTTAAAGGTGTGTGTCACCACAGCTAGTTTTTTTTTTTATTTTTAAACTTGACTTCATTTTTAAATTTTGCTTGATCTTTAAACCTTGTAAATTAGAACCTTTGAAAATGTAACTCAAAAGCCACAGCATCTCACAAGAGCCATTCTGAAGACTCCTAAAGACATCTCTATCCCTAAAGAGCCACATTTAAAGACAAAGTGTGTACTGTCCCTTATCACTCCTTCATAAGTGTGGCAATGTTCCTTCACTCTGATTCCCTCTTTTGGGTGGTGTAGTGAAGGAGCAAGCTTTATGAGAGTGGAAATCCCTAAGTGGGGAACTCCTCAGGCCGATGGAAATAGTGCTGACATACCCATGAACCTGGCGAGCCCATGGATATGCCTGCTCTGCATTCACAAGACTGGATTCCATGAATGAAAGTTGGAGCAGGTTATTGTAAAGTTTTTTTCGGCCCGATAAGCCTCTTCGCTGATGCAATAATCCAAATCAGACCAAATCAAACCGAATTAGAAAAAGCCTGGGTTTAATGGATGCCAGTGCTCCCGGGTGGCCTTCTGGGAAAATACGGAGAGGGAGAAGGAGAACCTGAAAGACCGCGGAGAGGGGAAAGGAAAACCAGAAGACCACATGTTCATTCTCTGGGGAACAGTTTAAATAGCCTGTGCGAGTGGTCTTGGCCATCTCTGGGGAGGGGTTACCACTTGGGGGCTTTCTCAGAGGTATAGTCTGCACTGAGGCAACTCCCAGGGGAGGGGGCTTGAAATGGAACTTTCCATCCAAACATTCCAAAATGGATGCCAGGGGCTGGGGTGAAGCCCCTCCCAAACAGTTATGAAATGTTCTCATGATACTCTTAGTCTAACACCAGACAGAATTTTACCCATCAGCAACTGTTTTACAATATCCCTTTCCACTCACCTCAGAGAATAATGTCCTTTAGGTAGGAATCAGCTCTGTTGAAAGATAAAAGAATTCAGTTTTGACAAAAAAAAAGTTCCAGAGATGTCCTAAATTTGAACATAATGGCCTGAAGATGGATGGAGGAGAGCTGAGAGAAGCTAAGAATATAATAGATACAGATGGAATCACCATAAAACCTGCTCATGTGGAATATTTGCTCTGCATCCCTGCACAGCTGGCCAGCAAGGCCACTGCATCTAGAAGCTTTAGAGGCTGCTATTCTAAAAGCAGCAATAGTTCTCTGTATGGTCTGCCCCTCCACTGTTCTGCGCTTCAGCTATGGTAAATGCATATCTGACGGAAAGAATGCTTCCCCTCCCCGTTCTAGCAAGGGGTTGCATTGCTGTAATAGACACCATGACAAAAAGCAACTAGAGGAGGACAGAGTTTATTTCTGTTTACTGCTAACAGTCCATTATGAAGGGAAGTTGAGGCAGGAACTCAAGGCAGGAACATGCGGAGGCCATGGAGGAGGGCTGCTTACTGGCTTGCTCTTTGTGGCTTGCTCAGCCTGCTTTCTTATAAACAAGAGGCTGGGCCCTCCAACATCAGTCACTAATTAAGAAAATGTCCCACAGGGTAGCCTACGGGCCAATGGAAATATCTTCTCTGAGGCAGGGCAATAGCGCAAGCGCAAGCAAGTGCATGCAATCTCACAATGAGTAAGAAAAATTAACCGCAACAACCTGTCAGCAGACCAAAAGCATGGTAACTAGTGACATGATCCTAGCCAATCACAACACACCAGCAGTGCCTTCCAATTTCAAAAGGATCAACTAGAAACGTTCCTGCTTCAGCGTAATTTCCCTAACCCTGTATAAACCACCAACCTCTTTACAATAAAGAGCTTCTCTCTGGGAATCTCCCCGAGTTTGTGCCTTTGACTTCACGTCTTCTCACGCCCTGCCCCTGGAAAATGGGGACTGCACACAGGCGGTGGCAGCAAGCCAGCAAAAACTACACCTCTCAAATGTGGTTCCCTCTTCTCAGATAAGTTTAGGTGTGTGTTGAGTTGACAAAAGCTAACAAGCACACTCTCCGAGGTTTGTCACAAATACTCCTTGCTCTAGATCTGGAAGAGTTTCCCAACTGCTACTAAGTTTTGCTTCTGGTTGTTGTGGATTCTGTAGTGGGCCCTTGTACTGGTTGGTCTTGTGTGTCCACTTAACACACACTACAGTCATCCAAAAGGAAGGAGCCTCAGTTGAGGAAAAGCCTCCATGAGATTCAGCTGTAAAGCATTTCCTCAGCGCTCGATGGGGGAGGGCCCAACCCATGGTGTGAGGTGCCAGCCCTGGGCTGTTGGTCCTGGGTTCTATAAGAAGGTGGGCTGAGCAACCATGATGAGCTCAGTAATCAGCTCCTCTCCATGGCCTCTGCACCAGCTCCTGCCTTCAGGTTCCCTGCTTGAGTTCCTATCCTGACTTGCTTCAGTGATGAGCAGCACTATGGAAGTGTAAGCCAAATAAACCCTTTCCTCCCCAACTTGATTTTTGGTCATGGTGTTTGGTCATTGCAGCAATAGAAACCCTAATTAAAACACCCCCTTTATTTCAGAAACCCCTTGGTCTCACGAGTTTTGGGATTAACAATTTATAGCCAAGTTTGACGGGCATTTTCATAACAATTCGGTGGGGGAGGTGAGTCAAGGGTGGGCTATGCTCTCACACAGGATGTTCCTTGTTTAATTACTTTAGGATAGGATGAACAAATTCCAGAATAAAAGAACGGGCAAATTGCAGGAACCATGAAGAAACTTGTAGCAGAACTACCCTAGACACTTGTCAAAACGCAACTTATTGGGCCCATCTCTCGGGGTTTCTAAATCAGTCACCTGAAGGGAAAATTCACATTCCTAAGGAAGTCGCACGACTGTAGCTGCTGCTACTGCTGCTACTGTTGATGGTAATGATCCACAAAGCCATTTGCTGGAGATAGCCCTAGGTTTGGGGTTTTATTGGTTTGGGCTTTTTGAAACCAAGTCTCTCTATGTAACCCAGGCTAATCTGGACTTTGAGATTCAGCAGAGTACTGCAATTGCAGGTAGGTAGATATCACAACTAGCTCAGGACATGAGTGTGATTATTATACCCTCCAACGCTCTGTCTGATCCTGCCAAATAACTCATCTGTGCAATCTAAAATAAATCCTCCTGCACTCAAAGGCTATGGAAGTGATAGGGTGCCTCCTTAGCATGGGTCAGGTCCTGTGTTCAATCTTCAGCACCACGAAAAAAATTAAAATCAATCCAAAAGTAATTAGCTAGGGATGTGGGTAGGCTGCCTACTTTATCTGCCATCAAACCTTCCTAGGTGACATTAGATTTGAGTGTCAGGTCTCTGATGAGGGAGATTGTATACACGTTTGTGTTGTTACTCTAGTGGGGAAGGTTGACCCTTGCAAGTCTCTAATGCTGACCACGGATCCTCTCCAGGCTCTCTCTCCTTTGTTTTCTTGAAATCAGTGTTTGATAAAAATGAAAGAAAAGGTTGGCTGCTTGTTTCTCATGCCCCTCAGCAAGTTCACCATGGTGAGGTGAAAGAATCATGGGATTGTTTATGGTCATAGGGGGGTGCTTGTCATTGAAGGTTATACGGGGTCCCCAGTCCCCTCCTCACTTTCTCCTTCCTGTCTGTCATGAGGTGAACAAACTCTGTTTCACCCAGGGTCTAGAAACACATAGAAGTGATCATGGACTGGACACTTAGAAAATGTGAGCCAAAATAAATCTTTTCCTCCTTGAGTTGTTTCTATCCAATATTCTGTCACAATTATGAGAGATGTAACCAATAATACAAAAACTCTAGGGTTATAGGAGTGTATTGCCATACCTAGCTGAAAAGACATATGTTCTTATAATATACACCAACACAGGAAACTCTCAAAATAATTATACGATGTGAAAAAAATCAGATAATATATTCTGGTTATTATCCCAACCCTCTAATTTCTCTCCCACTCCGGTCAACCTCTACTTCCCTACAAGTCCCTCTCTTACCTAGATGACTTTTTGCTTTGTTTTGTGACCCTGTGAGCCTAACTAGGCCATCTGTGTGACCGTGAGTTTGGAACTATCCACTGGAGTCTGGTAGGTTCACCTACGAGGACTGAACTGAAGACAATGGCTGCCTATCTCCAGAATTAACTAGTAATCAATATTTCATCAGGGAGAGGGAGAGCCCAGTAAGGCCCTCCCCAATCCGTGACTGACTAATGACAGTCTCAGTCTTGTACAGGCCTCATAGAAGCAACCCAGGAAGAGTTTTATGAGATCAGCCTGGGCTATGTAGTGAGCTCCAGGGCTACCTGGATTACAGAGTGGAATCCTTTTTCTTTTTTTCTTTTCTTTTTTTTTTTGAGACAGGGTTTCCCAGTAGGTATGGAGTCAGTCCTGGAACTCGCTCTGAAGACCAGGCTGGCCTCGAACTCACGGAAATCTGCCCGCCTCTGCCTCCTGAGTGCTGAAACTGAAGGCGAGCACTGCTGCAAGCCTCTCCTCAGTCTTCTTATTCAGAGCACCAGATTACACTTGCTACCTCATTGGCTGTTGTAAGAATTAAGCAAGATAATGTAGGTAAAACACTTCGCGGGCTGGAGAGATGGCTCAGCGGTTAAGAGCATTGCTTGCTCTTCCAAAGGTCCTGAGTTCAATTCCGGGCATCCACATGGTGGCTCACAACCATCTGTAATGAGATCTGGCGCCCTCTTCTGGCCTGCAGGTACACACACTGACAGAATAGTGTATACATAATAAATGAATGAATGAATGAATGAATGAATGAATAAATATTTTTAAAAAAAACACTTCGCTTACTGAGAAGCCACTTTATTCTGCTTGGCTCTTTTCTTTTTCTAGGTGGTTGAGAACCTATATTCTTTGGTGACATCTGGCTCTCCTCCATTGGACATCAAAATTTTGTTATACTGACTGCTGCAGGTACGCAGAAGCATTACACTTGCAATGTGATGCTTAAATCTATCACTGCAATCACAAAGCTTTTTAAATTTGTTTTTGAGATGGGTTTTTAATGTATTCCAGCTGACCCTCAAACTCACGGTTTTTATAGCAAGGCAGAGGGAACTGGGGAGAAGGGCAAGGCCTGTCAGAGCCACATGACCCAGCGGGCTAGTGTCTGTTCACTGCCTCTGCTCCCCAAGTGTGGGATTGCAGGCCTGTAGAGCCATACTTGGCGGTACGTACCACATAGCCCCTTCTTTCCTTCCTACCTGCTCTCCCTCTGCCCCTCTCCCTCCATCCTTTCAATCTTTTCTTTCGCTCTGCTTTGTTTTGTTTTCTGAGAAAGGATTTCATATAGCACAGGCTGGCCTGGAACTTACCACATGGCCAAAGATGACCTCAAACTCCTGACCATCCCACTTTTACCCCTTGAGTATAGGGATTGCTGGCAGGCACTACTGTGCCTGGTGCATATCCAGTTTCTTCCTATATAATAAACAGCCTTGTGTGGTCAGATTGAAATAGTTACTAGTTGCTATTCTGTTACAAAATTGAAGACAAGAGGGTCCTTTTGGCTTCAGATCTCGGACTTAGTGACAGGCCTAGCCTGTCTGTCTTACTGTGTATAATAAAACATTACAGAAACATCAGTAAATACAATGTCTTGTGATTTTTTTTTTTTTTTTTTTTTTTTTTTTTGGTTTTTCGAGACAGGGTTTCTCTGCAGCTTTTAGAGCCTGTCCTGGAGCTAGCTCTTGTAGACCAGGCTGGTTTCGAACTCACAGAGATCTGCCTGCCTCTGCCTCCCTAGTGCTGGGATTAAAGGCGTGCGTCACCACCGCCCGGTCGTGCGCCACCACTGCCCGGCCGTGTGCCACCACCGCCCGGCTGTCTTGTGATTTTTCTCTCCTCCAGACTTCCCAGATGACTCATTTCTGCCCCATAGAAATGGCCGGCAGAGGCAGTAGAAGACAAGACCTGTTCAGTTCCCTCCTTGCTGTCCCATTTCTGAGAGTATTTTATGCTGTACTAGTTAGTTGACCTCAGAATTGTCTCCTGCAGAGGAGGTTCAGTGGAAAGAGAACGGGCTGTTCTATGTTGGTCTTGGTACCAGGGTTTGTTTTCATATAGAGGGGCTGGAAAGAAGGCTGGAAAATAAAACTCACTATTGAGTTTTGGAGTCCAGGAAACTTGCTGGTGAAAGAGAGAACTTATTTCTAGCAGACACTTGGTTGTGTGACAAAAAGCACTATTCTCTACCACCAGCCATCACTTTGGTTTGGTTTGGTGTGTGTGTGTGTGTGTGTGTGTGTGTGTGTGTGTGTGTGTATGTGTGTGTGTGTGTGTGTGTATTTAATAAATATGTATCAATAGTCTAGCCTTGTGGGTCTCGAGTCTATTATAGTCAACAGTGTTGATGTTTTCCTGAAACTAAAAGCCATTCAGTTTAGCCACAGAAGTAATCGATCGCCAAAAGCCTGTAATCTTCAAACAAGTCTTTGATCCAGTAGCCACCTGCCTACACACCCATTTGTTCACTCACCTCCCAAAGATTTATGGGAACTTGGGCCAGGTGCTAGGCAACATGTAGGGTGAGGGGTGGGGACCTTAGAGGGGAACAGGATTTATCTTGCACAAATGAAACAAGTCCCCTCTAGGGACCTCTTATAAGTGAACGGCCTTCGTGGGGGTCATGGGAAATGGTAGAAGGGGAGAGGGGAGGAAAGGAAAAGCAGAGAAAAATGTATAGTGCAATAAAACAACAATATACATTGTTTAATATACTAATACTACTAATAATATGACATATCATTTTATATATGTGTGAAATAAGTGAACAACCTTCTAGCTGGGGTATGAAAGTGAGGAGAGTTTTAGAAGGGAGGAAAACATTTATTGAACATGGATTGTATCATATTCATGAGATCCTGGAAAACTCTCAACTGCAGGCAGCAGCATCTTAGGGTCTTCCCCAGAGGTGGGACTCTGAGGGACTAAGGCCCAGCATTGTCCCCTTCCTCTCGTCCTCTCTATGCCTCAGATGGTAAGGATGGTATCTAGAGAAAGGTGCTATTGGGTGTCTGTTTATTGTCTCCCATGCTGAGGGATATCGTGTTCATTTGGGATGATCAGACTCGAATTTTTTGCCACTTCAGAAGTGCTCTCGCAGGGTACAAGTCTATCTAGGGGAATGAAAGGTCAAGTCTCCCTTCCTAGCACAAGGCACGTGAAGCAAGTACAAATAAACCATTCTGACCTAGGCTTAAACATGTGCTTTGCGCATATTTGTCTCAAAATGTGTACTGTGCATTTGGTCTTTCTTCTGCTTTACACACTATACTTCCCAGAAGTTCAAAGTCTTTCCCAAACCCCTGATAAGCAGTTGAGGAATTGCCCATATCTGGTCTTAGAAAAGTTTACATAGCAAATTCCTTTAAGGCAGAAAGAGAGATAACCATTTTTCCTGCCTTTGTTAAGAGGTAGTATTGTTCTGATCTTTTAAAAGCACTGTGCTCTATAGCAATTTATGAAAACACAGGACTATCTAGAGAAATATGAACTAGGGGAAATTGCTGTTGACATCTGGGCATATTTTCTCTAGTTTGTAAAAATAAAAAATCAACCAAACAAACTGTGACTATATAATCTTAAAATCTCTCTTTCAAAAATTGGCTTTATAACATGTATGTTTTTGTGCTGGCTAGTTTTATTTTTTTCTGTTTGTTTGTTTGGTTTTTGGAGACAGGGTTTCTGTTATGGTAAAATGCAGCAGTGGGCAGCAGGCACGAGACCACGGTGAGCCATGAAGGTGAGCCATGAAGGCAGCCGTTCCCAGGCAGGGAGCTGCATAGCAGGTGAGAGACAGAGACTTAGGCACGCTATGCAGAGAAAGAGGGTATTTGTTTAGGGTTATGGAGAGGAAAGGGAAAGGGGGAGGGGAGAAGGGAGAAGAGCAGAGGGGGGGGGAGTGGGGAGAAGGGAAAGAGGCAGAAGCTGCCTCTTAGGGAGAGACGGAAAGAAAGGAGCTCAGTTCAGTCCTAGTCCAGCTGGCCTTGGTGAGCTCCCATTAGATCAGTCCCACCGTCTCCGTGGGTGAACACACCCCTCACAGTCTTGACTTCCTTGCTCATGTTCTCCCTCCTTCTGCTCTTCATCTGGGCTTTGGGAACTCAGTCCAATGCTCCAATGTGGGTCTCTGTCTCTATTTCCATCCATCACCAGATGAAGGTTCTATGGTGATATTCATCAGTGTGGCTATGGGATAAGGCCAGTTCAGGCATCCTCTCCTCTGCTGCCCAAGGACCTAGCTGGGGACATCCCCTTGGACACCTGGGAACCCCTCTAGAGCTAAGTCTCTTGCTAACCCTGAAATGGCTCCCTTAGTTAAGATATCTTCTTCCCTGTTCCCATATCCACCCTTCCTCCATCCCAACCATCCCATTCCCCCAAGCTCTCCCTATTCCTCCCCTTCTCCCTTCTCTCTCCCCATCTCCCCTTCCCCCCAGCCAACCCCTACCCCCCTGCTCCCAACTTTTGCCCAGCGATCTTTTCTACTTCCAATATCCAGGAGGATAAATATATGTTTTTCTTTGGGTTCATCTTCTTATTTAGCTTCTCTAGGATCACTAATTATAGGCTCAATGTCCTTTGTTTATGGCTAGAATCCACTTATGAGTGAGTATATACCATATTTCTCTTTTGGGGTCTGGGTTATCTCTCTCAGTAAAGTGTTTTCTATTTCCATCCATTTGCATGCAAAATTCAAGAAGGCCTCGAACTCACAGAGTTCTGGAAACTCCCGAGTGCTGGAATTAAAGGTGCATGCCACCACCACCCGACTGTGCTGGCTAGTTTCATGTCAACTTGGCACAAACTAAAGTTATCAGAGAGGAAGGAACCTCAGAAAAGGAAATGCCTCTAGCAGGCACAGTAACACAAGCCTTTAATCCCAGCACTTGGGAAGTAGAGGCAAGAGGATCTATGTGAGTTTGAAGCCAGTCTTGTCTAAATGGTGAGTTCCAGGACAGCCAGGGCTACATAATGAGACCCTGTCTTGAAAGAACAACAAGCATGCCTCCATAAGGTCAGACTACAGACAAAGTCGTAGGGTGTTTTCTTAATTAGTAATTGAGGGGGGAGGACCCAGTCCGTTGTGGGTGGTGCCATCCCTGGGCTGGTGGTCCTGGGTTCTATAAGAAGGCAGGTTGAGCAAGCCATAAGGAGCAAGCCATTAAACTCCTTGGCCTCTGCATCAGCTCCTGCCTCCAGGTTCCTGCCTTGTTTGAGTTCCTGTCCTGACTTCCTTCCATGATGGACTGACTACCTTGTGGAAGAGTAAGCCAAATAAACCCTGTCCTCCTCAACTTGCTTTTGGTCATGGTGTTTCACCACAGCAATAGAAACCCTAAGACAGTTCCCCAGTGTGGTTTCCAGAGCAATTCTAGGACGGTCGGGGTTACACAGAGAAACCCTGCCCCAGAAATAAAATAATCTTGTCTGTGAAAATTGAGAAAAGACAAAAAAGGGGCTGGAGAGATGGCTCAGAGGTTAAGAGCACTCAGTAGCTGTTCTTCCAGAGATCCTGAGTTCAATTCCCAGCAACTATGTTGTGGCTCACAACCATCTATAATGAGATCTGGTGCCCTCTTCTGGCCTGCAGGCAGAACACTATATACATACTAAATAAATTTATTTAAAAAATTAACACTTTTAAAAAGAAGACTGTTCCCTGTTTCAGACCAATGTCTCAAAATCTTTAAATTTTCATGTTTTCTCACTTATTGCCACAAGCAGATTCAGTCCACAACACCTTAGCCAAGAAACCCTCTCTAACCACTCCTGCCCTCTATTCCCTACCTCTAGAACAGACTGGACCAAATAGGGGCTTCCTAACTATTCCCTTACTTACTTACTTATGTATGTATGTATTTTTTTTGAGACAGGGTTTCTGTGTAGCTTTGGTGCCTGTCTTGGAACTCTCTCCGTAGATCAGGCTGGCCTCGAACTCACAGAGATCCTCCTGCCTCTGCCTCCCAAATCCTGGGATTAAAGGCATGTGCCACCTCCATCCAGCAAGCTATTCCTTTACAACGGTTTCCTATGCAATAAGAAAGCCTTTAAAATCATTTTTAGGAAACCATTTCATTTCTCAAAGCCCTAGTCTCTTTATGGATCTACAAAGTTCCACTTTTTATTATAAAAAAGAGATGGGAATTTAAAGGTCTGTCCTGTCCCTTTAAGAGACAAGCCCCGCCCACTCCCCCCCCCAGTCCACTGAGGCATGCAGATCTTCCCATGCCAGTGACTGAATGTGCTCTACAAGCCTCACAGTGGCCTGAGAAATGACTTAAGAGAAGAATACGCAGTGAAAGGGTAAACTAAGACAAAGCTTAGAAATGCTGAATAAGCCAGGCAGTGGTGGCGCACACCTTTAATCCCAGCACTCGGGAGGCAGAGGCAGGCGGATCTCTGTGAGTTCGAGGCCAGCCTGGGCTACAAGAGCAAGTTCCAGGACAGGCTCCAAAGCTACAGAGAAACCCTTGCTCAAAAATCCAAAAAGAAAAAGAAAAATCCCAGAAAGAAAAAATGCTGATTAATCACGACACAGAAACAACTGTAATTTGGAACCCACTTATTTTGTGTACTTTGGACTACAGGGGCAGACACCAAGTGAAGCTTGAATCCAACTCAGGAATATTTCCCATTACAGTATTGTTTTTTTAATTTGGTGCTGAGGCTTAAACCCAAGGCCTCAGAGCTGCTGAGCACTCCACCACTAAGCTCCACTGGACCTCACAGTCATTCATTCATTCATTCATTCTTTCATTCATTCATTGCCATCCGGTGGTCGGACGGAGGGTGTCCTGCATGCTAGGCAAACAACTTGGGATTATTCTCTAAAAACATCTGAGTAGAAAAGCAGGAAGTGCAAGGGAAACTAGTGTTTGACACGAGCTCCATTCATCCAGGGTTTCCCATTCAACTTACACAACACTATAGTGAAGGAAGAGTCAGAATGGTAACTTTACTGATCAAGTTGACCCTTTCCCAAAGCTGTCATAAGTCACCTAACTGCTAAGGTGCCAAACCTTTCTGTAAAACTCAGTATTTTCCTAATAATTTCAACTGCATTGTGTGAGTGTGCCGGTTTGTTTATGCCCTCACTTATTCATATACATATCAGTTGTTTTCAGTGTAGGACAGCTATGAATAACAATAAGTAGAAAAGGCTGTGTGTACATGTGTGTGTGCATGTGTGTATCATAAGCTTTCGTTTATCTTCCCTAAAGATGGACTTGTTGGGTCACAGAACAAGCAAGTTTATCTAGCTGATTTTTAAATTATGTTTAGTGTTCTGCCTGCATGTATGCCTGAGGGCCAGAAGAGGGCGCCAGATCTCATTACAGATGGTTGTGAGCCACCATGTGGTTGCTGGGAATTGAATTCAGGACCTCTGGAAGAGCAGAGGTCCTCTTAACCACTGTGCCATCTATCTCTCCAGGCCTATCTAGCTGATTTTAAAGAATTGAATCTTCCAAGATCTCCTGAGTAAATGGGAGCATGGGGACCTTGAGAGAGGATTGGAGGAGAGGGGAGAGGCAAGGAGGGGAGCACAGAAAAATGTAGAGCTCAATAAAAATACACACACACATATACATAAATATGTATGTGTATATATATATACATATGTATGTGTATATGTGTGTGTGTGTGTGTGTGTGTGTGTGTATGAATGAATTGAGTCTTCAGCTAGGGTGTATGGAGTGGCTCACACCTTTCATCCCAGCACTTCGGAGAGAGAGGTAGGTGGATCTCTGGGAGTTCCAAGCCAGCACAGTCCATAGAGAGGCCCTGTTTCAAAAAAAGTGAGCCTTGCCGGGCAGTGGTGGCGCACGCCTTTAATCCCAGCACTGGGGAGGCAGAGGCAGGCGGATCTCTGTGAGTTCGAGACCAGCCTGGTCTACAAGAGCTAGTTCCAGGACAGGCTCTAAAGCTGCAGAGAAACCCTGTCTCAAAAAAATCAAAAAAAAAAAAAAAGTGAGCCTTACCCTTCAGTCTCCTGCCTTGCCTGGATTTTAGGTAAATTAAATTAAATTTCTTCACAAAATGGAAACTACACATGCTCACTATAGAACATTGGAAAATACACGACAGATATAGTGGGGCAGGCCTGTATTTCTAGCATGCAGGTGGCTGAAGCAGAAAAGTTGTGAGTTTGCACACAAGCTAGCTACGGAGTTCCAGGGCAACTGGAGCTTCTTAGGAAACCCTGTCTCAAGCACATGGAGCTAGGGAGGGAGGGGCATGAGATGGCGCAGCTTGTATAGATAGGTACTTACCACCAAGCCTGGTGAGCTCGGTTCCCTGTTTGAAACCACGTGGTGGAAGGAGAGAACAGACCGCTGCAAGTTGTCTTCTGAACCCCACGTGTGCAACACGGATTGCATGTGCACAGTCCCCCTAACCAATCAGTCAATCAAAAGAAGTTTAAAAAGTAAAATGTAAGTCGGACATAGTGGTACATGCCTTTGATCCCAGAACTCAGGAAGCAAAGGCAGGCAGATTTCTGTGAGCTTGAGACCAGCCTGATGTACATAGTGAGTTCCAGGACAGACAGAATTATAAAGTGAGATACTGCCTATAAATAAATAAATAAATAAATAAATAAATAAATAAATAAATAAATAAATAAATAAATAGTCAGGCATGGTGGTGCACACCTATTAATCCTAGCTCTTGGAAATTAGAGGCACCAGGATCCGTACTAATTACATAATGAGTTTGAACTCAGCTAAGACTACATGAGACCCTGTCTCCAAAACAAGAAACAAAGAAAAAAAAGAAAAAGAAAAGAAAAAAGAAAATCCAAGGGAAAAATCCAAAAAAAAAGAAAAAAATGAAATCTCTAATAACAGGGCTCAGAAATTCTCTTTTCTTTCTGGGATTCAGTGTTGATTACTGGCTGTCTTGAGACTGCAGAATCCTAGCTAGAGATTTTCTGGAAAATTAACTGAGCAGACTGTCAAACATAAAATCAATTTGCAAATCCATAGAGAAGCTCTCTATGGAAGAATCGGAGCTCAATATACTTTGAGACTCCGTTCACACAGAGCTTCTAATCAGGCCCAGAAAGGCAAACAACTGCCAGCCTTCCAGAGCTTTCTTCCTACACAGCACGGGAGACAAAGGAACACAACAGTTTATTCTGCTCTGGCAGCCCAGCTTGTGCCTATTAAGAGAAAAATGCTTAGATCACATCATAATGTGTGCTGCAATTATTCTTCTCTGGCAACTCAGTGTGCACCTAATGGGAGAAAAAAAACGTGTAAAAAGACCACATTATAATGTGTGCTGTGTTCACACAAAGGAATACAACACAGTCATTAAATATGATTACGGAGGCCTACAGCTAACAACAGTAAAGAATGATAAGGAGCAATTTTAGGACAAAGGTTCCTTTAATGGTCAAGATAATATGGATGTGATGCCTGGCTGCAAACCTAGCTTAAACAAATAAGACAGCTTTGCTGTCCTTCCATTTTATCATCTTGAAAAGGAGATAAAAAATAATCTCCCACTCATTAGGCACCTTTGAAGATTGAAAAAAACACTATGACACTTAGAAAGCCCTTAGGAAAAGTAAAATGGGATTCATAGTAAATACACCATTGACAAGCTGACAATCAGAATTAGCCAGTCACTTCTCCAGTTCGCCAGTCATCCCTCAACCTGCTCTCACCCTCCAGCTCACTGAGCCTCCGTCTCCATTCTCCTCGAACTTCAACAGCTTGCCTTCCCATTGTCTCTCTGTGCACGTGACCACACTCCATTTACATAAAAAAAGGATGATTGTGAGCCGTCAGAAAAGAGCGCCCTCGCATCTTCCCAAATGCAATCACACAGGGTCCAGCTGCTCGAGCAGCCTTATGAAGAGTCCCTCAATTAAGACATCCATGACCTTGCCTCCTATGCTCCGCCTCCATTTTCAGACCCAGATTCTGCTCTTTCTGAATAGATGTACAATAGAGTGTAATCCCTTTCTCTGTTCGACTAATCACTCCCAACAGATGCTTAATTAGGATCTTTTCAGAGCCACTACGTTTCTCCCTATTAAAAAGGGCTTCTCTCTAGCGCTTGGGAAGTGAGGGAGGACAATTTGGAACTCCAGGACATCTCTGGCTGCTTAATATGTTTGAGGTCAGTCTGAGCGATGTGAAATTCTGTCATAATAAATAATGATGATGATGATGACGATGATGATAGTGGTATCTCTTGACCTCTCAAATTCCTGCTACACTATTACATTCCCGTTACCGAGCAAACTGCTTCCAATAATTCCCTATAGTCATTGTTTTCTATTTTACCTCAAGTCACTCATGATTTCTACCCATCATTCCACAAAAATAGATCTGGCATGTGCATGGTACCTCATGCCTATAATCCCAGCACTCAAGAAGCTGGAACAGGAAGATTGCCATAAGTACAGAAAAAACCTGGTCTACATAATGAGCTCTAAGCCAGCTTGGATTGCAGAGTGAGATCCTTTTTCAAAGAAAGAAAGAGAGGAAGAGAGGGAAAAGGGAAGGAAAGAAGAAAGGGAGGAAGGGAGGAGGAAAGAAGGATAAGAAAAGAAACCTAACTACCTTAAGACCTCCATACTCACCAGCCCCTATTTCTTCTATCATTGACTTCAATGATTGAAACCTCTTCTATTGTTTTCTTAAAGGAAGTTTCTAGATTTTCTTTCCCTGTCTCCCTTGCATGCATGATGGTCCTCTTTTATTCGATATGAAATGTTTGCTGCTAGTTCTTAAGGCCATTTCTTGGCTTCTACAGTCTCATTCTGACACTATTTGACTTAAGCCTCGCTTGTGGTCTCTTTCTTTCTTTTTTTGGTTTTTCGAGACAGGGTTTCTCTGTAGCTTTGGGGCCTGTCTTGGACCTAGCTCTTGTAGACCAGGCTGGCCTCGAACTCATAGAGATCTGCCTGCCTCTGCCTCCAGAGTGCTGGGATTAAAGGTGTCGCCACCATTGTCCAGCCTCACCGGTGGTTTCAATTAACGCCACCTGAATATAAATAGCTCACACTTTATACCTCCAGTCTGCAGACTCCTCCTAAACTCTAGATCCGCCCCTGCAACAGTCTATATGGCTTCTCTTGGGTACATTCAAAGTCACCTACAATATAATATATCTAAGGCCAATGTCACACTCTTCATCCCTGAATTTGGTATTTATTTTTCTGACCAGTACCTCGAATCAAATATCCAGGAATATAAAAAAAAAAAAAAAAAAAAAAAACAACTAAGGGGCTGGAGAGACGGTTCAGAGATTAAGAATACTGACTGTTCTTCCAGAGGTCCTGAGTTCAATTCCCAGCAACCACATGGTGACTCACCACCATCTATAATGAGATCTGGTGCCCTCTTCTGGCATGCAGGTATACATGTAGGCAGAACATTGAATACATAATAAACAAACAAACAAACAAGTAAATCTTTGTCAGGTGGTGGTGGCTGCGCATGCCTTTAATCTCAGCATTTGGGAGGCAGAGACGGGCGGATCTCAGTGAGTTCAAGGTCAGCCTGGTCAAAAAGTGAGTTCCAGGACAAGTGTGGACTGATATACAGAGAAATCCTGTTTAAAAAAAAAAAGGAAAGGAAGGAAGGAAGGAAGGAAGGAAGGAAAGAAAAGAAAAGAAAAGAAAAGAAAAGAAAAGAAAAGAAAAGAAGAAACTAAGAAACTGAACTCCTTTTTTTCTTTTTCTTTTTTTTTTTTTCAGACAGGGTCTCATGTAGTTCAGGCTCCCTCAAACTCACTGTATATACATCCAAGGACAGACTTGAGTTCCGGAACCTCCTACCTCACCCTACCAAGTAGCAGGATTAGAAGCTTGCATCTCCCTGGCTGAGAAAGTGTCCTTGACACCTTACCTAATGTTCAGTCAGAACCTCCAGATTCCTCCTGGACAGTTCTAAGAAGCTCCATTCCTGCCTCTCCAAACCCCGCCCTCTCAGAGAATCTCCAAACAAAGGAAGGCACCTAAAAGCCCAGTTCCACTTTCTTGGCAGCTGTGGCAGCTTCTGCCCTTGAAGTTGCCAGTCACCCAAGTCCCTGCCTAAAGCGGTCAGCTTTTGACCATACTTGGGCGCAAACCCAGCTTGTGGTGGACATGCCATCACCCCTTGCCTACAATCTATATAATCTTCTTTCTTTCATTTGTGGGCACAGTTTCCAGTCCCATCTCTGGACTGGAGAATTCGTCTGGGAGTTGCTTTGCTCAGATACACCCATTGTTATATTTTTTTTCAATTTGGCTTGATCTGGTTTATTGTGTTCAGCAGAGAAACCTATTACTAGGGGACAGAAAATCCTATTAACTCCCTCACTCTCCTTATACGTTATAGAGAAAAGAAACCAAAGTCAATTTTTTCTTCTTTTCTAGTTGTCAGAATCTTTTAGTAGTTCCAAAAGTATCAACAATTTCTTCATAAAAAAAAACCTATCAGTACTGCAACAGGCATCATCTGGGTCTTTTCTATAACTCTAACAATTTCTACTTTGAAAAATAAGGGTCAGATCTCACAGGGTGAGGGTTAAGTTTCAGAAGAATGTGCCCCCACACACCTCAGATGCCATGTCTTTGTGGAGATTTTATTATGTAAGTATAATCAACCATCTTTGGCCCTCCTTAACTTTCAACTTCCCTCCCCATCTCAGAGGTTGGGGTGGGGCTGAAAGTTCCATTCATCTTATTGTGCCTTAGTCTTAGATTTTATTTATTTATTACTACGGGGAGGCAGTTGTCACAGTGCACATTTGAAAGTCAGAGGACAGCTTTGCGGAGTCAATTCTCTGTTTCCGGCATTTATATGGGTTCTGGGACTCAAATGCAGACCAACAGGTTTGCAGGTCTTCTATTGAGAAGCTACTATGATCCTCATTAAGGAGCAAAAGACATTCATTCTAAGAAATTCCAAGGGTTTTAGAAGTTGTATGTCAGGAAACAGTAGTGAAAAATGCCATTTGTCCTACCCAAAACTTATGTTGAAATTTAACTGCCATTCTAACTGTAGTAAGTAGCAGGAGAGTTGGGTGTCGTGGCACATGCCTTTAGTCCTAGCACTTGGGAGACAGAGGCAGGTAGATTTATAAATTCAAGTACACTCTGGTCTGCATAATGAGTTCCAGGACAGTCAGACATATGTAGAGAGGCCCTGTCTCAAAAAAAACAAAGAAAAAAGAAGTAGCAGAGGGATCAGAGGTTCAAAGGCAGTCTCAGCTTCCCAATGAGTCTGAGGCCAGACTGAACTACATAAACCATGCCTCTGTAACATAGAATTGTTTTGCCTGCATGTGCAAGTGTGCATCACATGCATACCTAGTACCTGTAGAGGCTAGAAGTGGGTATTGGAACCTCTGGAACTAGAGTTAACTTATGTCTATTTACCACATGTAGGTGCTGGGAACTGAACGCAGGTCCTCTGTAAGAGCAATTAGTGCTCCGAATCATTGAGGCATCTCTCAAATCTCTCCCTTCTGGGTTTTTCTAACACTATGTACCCTCTTCTACCAAGTGCTTATCTTCATCTCCATTACACACATGCATGGCTTTTTGCTTGTTGTTTGGCTCCCCATTTGACTGTGGGCTCACTGAGGGCAGAGACTCATCCTCTGCACCCAGCGCACTGCCTGGCAACAGGCATGGGGTCCTAAAAAATAATTGCAGGAGCCAGAGAGATGTCTGGAAGCATATGCTTTTAACCCTTCAACTTGAGAGACAGAAGCAGGAACATCTCTGTAAATTCAAGGCCACCCTGGTCTACATAATGATCTCTAAGCCAGCCAGAACTACATAGGAGAACCCTGTCTCAAAAAAACAAAACAAAACAAACAAACAAACAAAAAACCAGATTCAACGCAATACCCAGCAAAATTCTTCAAAGACCTCAAAAGAACAGTACTTAACTTCATATGGAAAAGCAAAAAACCCAGGATAGCCAAAACAATAAAAGAACTTCTGGAGGCATCACAATCCCTGACTTCAAACTCTAGTACAGAGCTACAGTACTGAAAACAACCTGGTATTGGCATAAGAACAGACAGGAGGACCAATGGAACCGAATGGAAGACCTGGATATCAATCCACACATCTTCGAATACCTGATCTTTGATAAAGAAGCAAAAAAATATCAAATGGAAAAAAGAAAGCATATTTAACAAGTGGTGCTGGCATAACTGGATATCAACATGTAGAATAATGAAAATAGACCCATATCTATCACCATGCACAAAACTCAAGTCCAAATGGATCAAAGACCTCAACATAAAGCCAGCCACATTGAACGTTATAGAAGAGAAAGTGGGAATTACACTTGAACACATTGTCACAGGAGACCACTTCCTAAATATAACCCCAGAAGCACAGACACTGAGAGAAACAATTAATAAATGGGACCTCCTGAAACTGAAAAGTTTCTGTAAAGCAAAGGACATGGTCAACAAGACAAAACGACAGCCTACAAAATGGGAAAAGATCTTCACTAATCCCACATCAGACAGAGGTCTGATATCCAAAATATACAAAGAACTCAAGAAATTACACACCAAAAGATCAAATAATCCAATAAAAAAATCAAGTACAGACCTAAACAGATAACTCTCAACAGAGGAATCTAAAGTGGCTGAAAGACACTTAAGGAAATGTTCAGCATCTTTAGTCATCAGAGAAATGCAAATCAAAACAACTCTGAGATTCCATCTTATACCTGTAAGAATGGCCAAGATCAAAAACACTGATGACAACTTATGCTGGAGAGGTTGTGGGGAAAAGGGAACACTTCTGCATTGCTGGTGGGAATGCAAGCTGATACAACTCCTTTGGATGTCAGTGTGGCAATTTCTCAGAAAATTAGGAAACAAGACCCAGTAATACCACTTTGGGGTATATATCCAAAGGATGCAAAATCGTGCCACAAGAACATGTGCTCAACTATGTTCATAGCAGCTTTGTTCGCCATAGTCAGAACCTGGAAACAACCTAAATGCCCCTCGACTGAAGAATGGATAAAGAAAATGTGGTACATTTACACAATGGAGTACTACACAGCAGAAAAAAATAATGACAGCTTGAATTTTGCAGGAAAATGGATGGAGCTAGAAAACATTATTTTTTTTTTCTTTTTTTTTTCTTTTTTTGGTTTTTCAAGACAGGGTTTCTCTGCAGCTTTTTTAGAGCCTGTCCTGGACCTAGCACTTGTAGACCAGGCTGGCCTCGAACTCACAGAGATCCGCCTGCCTCTGCCTCCCGAGTGCTGGGATTAAAGGCGTGCACCACCACCGCCCGGCTAGAAAACATTATTTTGAGTGAGGTAACCCAGAAACAGAAAGACAATTATCATATGTACTCACTCATATGTGGTTTTAAAACATAAAGCAAAGAAAGCCAGCCTACAAACCACAATCCCAGAGACCATAGACAACAATGAAGACACTAAGAGAGACTTACATAGTATAAAAAGACAAGATCTCCTGAGTCAATTGGGAGCATGGGGACCTTGGGGGAGGATTGAAAGGGAAAGGGGAGAGACAGGGAGGGGAGCAGAGAAAAATGTAGAGCTCAATAAATATCAATAAAAAAAGTAGAAAAAAACAAAAAGAAACAAACACAAAATCCTGCATACTGTTTTTGTGGATGACCCAAATGAACGTAGTTCCCCCATCAGATGGCTTGCAACAGTTTATTGCCTCTGGCTTCCAAAGGCGTTGGCGCTCACATGCATGCACATAACTACTTCCACCTCCCTCACATACACACATGCAATTAAATAGAAAAATCAATATTTTAGGAAGTTTTAGGTGGATGTTTTGATCAGGCTGGTCTTGAACTCACAGATTTACCTTCTCTGCTTGCCAAGTACTAGGCCTAAGGATGTGTGCCATCATATCCCTCTAAACTAAATCCTTAAAGAATAATTATCCTCCTAGGTTTGGAGAGATGGCTCAGACATTAAGAGCACACTACCTGTTCTTCCAGAGGTCCTGAGTTTAATTCCCAGCAACCACATGGTGGCTCACAACCACCTATGAGATCTGGCGCCCTCTGGCCTGTAGGCATACATGCAGACAGAACACTGAATACATAATAAATAAATAAATCTTTAAAAAGAATAATAATTGTTCTCGAGGAAACCAGACTATTATATATTAGCATAAATGTATCTAAGAGTATCTTTTTTTTTCCAAAAGAAAGAGAGCTTCATACTAGTTAAAAGTAGTAATGGTGTGAACCGGAAGATGGTTCAGTGGGTAAGAGTACTTACTGTGCAAGCATGAGGACTTGAGTTTGAATCCCCAGAACCTATGTCCAAAAAAGACAGGCCCACTCGGGAGGCGGAGGCAGATGGATCTCTGTGAGATCGAGGCCAGCCTGGTCTATAGAGTGAGTTCCAGGGCAGCCAGGACTGTTACACAGAGAAACCCTGTCTCAGAAAAAAAAAGGCATGACAGCACAGCTTGCTGACAAGCCAACGTAGCTGAAGAGAAATAATGAAGCCCAAGTTCAGTGACAGAATGTGTTTTGAGAGAATGGAGCAGAGAAGTGACCCAACTTTGGCCTTCTCGGGGAACACAAATCCACCACCACCACTACACACACACACACACACACACACCACAGGCATACACTGTATATGCCACACAAAAAGAAAATAATAGTATAGATTTTTTAAATAGGTTTTAAATTTTTTATTTTATTATTTTATATGTAAAGGTCATTTTGCCTGCATGTATACCTGCGAACAGTGCATGTACAGTTCCCACAAAGGCCAGGAGAGGGCGTCATATCCCTTTGAGTTACTTTGTGAGCTGCCACATGGGTGCTTGGAATTAAACCCAAGTCCTCTGGAAAAGCAACTTGGTCTCTTAACCTAGATAGGTTTTTGGTAATATTCCTATAATAATGGAACAGGGTTTTCAATATAGAACAACTCAATTCCATATGCTGTGTTTGTTTTTTGTTTCTTGGTAAGACAGGGTTTCTCTGTAGTCCTGGCTGTCCTGGAATACACTCTGTAGACCAGGCTGGCCTCAAACTCAGAGATTCACCTGCCTCTGCCTCCCAAATACTGAAATTAAAGGCATGTGCCACCACCACCTACCTCATAAATCCAAAGTTAACAAGAATAGTGTAGACTTACAGTCAAGGATCTGAGTGAGGGGGTCTCTAGCTGGAAGACTACTAAGGGAGATATTAACGGAAGGAAGGTTCCTTCTAAAGTAGCCCTTTGTAGAATCACAGAGTTCTTCAAACCATCACTACAATAGAAGTTTCGGACATTCTTAAAATGTCCCAAAGCTTCATGTCCATTTGTAGCCATTCCTCAGTCTATACCTGACAGGCAGTTTTTGGAAGTCATCACATTTAATGATTAAAAAGAATAGCCTGTGGTAGCTCAGCCAAAATAATAATAATAACAATAATAATATGATAATAACAACAACAACCACCAAATGAATAAACGACAACCCCACATGAATTGTGCAAAGCCCTAGGTGCTAGCCCTGACACCACGGCAGAGATATTTAAAAACAGAAAGCACACATAGGAAAGTTGGAGAATGACAAATATTAGCCGTTCCGGGTTTTTTGCTCAAAAAAAATTTAAAGACTAGAAACCAGTGTGAACTATCTCTGCATGGTAGCGCAGGCCTGAAGCCTCGGCACTTGGAAGTTGAAGGCAGTAGATTATGTGTGTGAGGTCAAGTTGCCCTCCATAGTTCACACAAAACAAAGCAAAATGAGAACAAGTGTGAACTAGGGAGAGGAGGCTCAACAAAAGTGGTAAAAACATGTTTAGAGATTTACTACAAAAAAAGGAAAGTACTATGGGTAGAGAAAGAAAACAACTAGCATGTTTTCAGAACTTTTAAAAGTTCCAATATGGTGTTGTGACAGTTGGTGAGCTGTTTGTCCTTGATCCCATCATCGACAGGAGATTCAAGAACAGAAGGAAAAGGATTAATCACAAGCAATAAAGTTGGATCAACACTCAATTGAAAATAAACTTGTATCCTGCCGCTTCCTGCATGCCTAGCCAGGAGTACTGTGTAGGGTAACGTGACACCTTCTAAAGGTGCTGCAGGGCCCCTTCCCATTGGCTCCTGAAGCTGCCCTCGATGCAGAGTCCCCGATTGGGGGGTGATGGGGGAGACAATCGAGCTTCCGACAACCCTGGCTGGAGGGGATCACTCATTGGCAGTTAGGAGGTGGGGTGGCTGTCCAGACTTCCTTATCTTTGCCTGTGCCAGCCTTCCCACCTTGCTCGGTAGGACCAAAAGGGTAGGGAGAGGTCTGAGAGGGTGGGAGAGACAGCCCAGACTTTCCAGATGCCTGGCTAACAAAGGTGGTATTTATCCCTCTCTTAGCTCTGCAGACACCTTCTGCGTCTTCCTTTCCTCGCCGCATCCGCCATTCATCACTCTTGACCACTCCCCCATTTGCTTCGGTAACCCGGTGCCACCCCACCCCATCCTACCCCACCCCCCAGGCTCTAGCCGCCATTTCCTGGCAGCCTCTTCCCAACTCCTGTCCCTAAATTGGAAGATGCTGGGGGGAGCGGGTTGTTTAAGGGCCTCCGGAAATCTGGAGAGGAACAGATGGATTCGGGCCAAATTCTCCCCAACCTCCTGAGCCCCAACCCCCACTCCCATCCCCCTTACTGTGAGCTCGGGAGTGAGAACCAGCTTGCAGACTGAGAGAGGTTCCAGCGCTACTCACAGATGCCCTCACCCACAGGTTCCCAGGAATGGCTACACAATCCCACGGGGATCCCAGACATGTCCTTCACTCCCGGACCCCCATTATTTCCTGCTTCCCTTCAGCACAAGTTTCTTTCCTCAAGATAGTTGACTTTCTGAGACTCAGTTTCCTCATCTCCAAAGAGTTCGGAATAGCAAGGAAACTTAATGGCATCGTGTATAGGAGAAGCAGATCAAGTACAAAGGATAGCAGAAAGAGGAAGGAGGGTAAAACGGACTTTGGGAAAGATTCTGGCAATGTTTAATTAGACCTTCTAAAAAAGTATTAGGTATGTAGCTCAGTGCTAGTGTCTGACATAGGCAAGTTCCTGGGTTCAATCCCGGGCTTCCCTCAACTTGTAAACAAATACAAAAATAAAAGAAAGATAGGAATAACACATAGGAGTTGGTCAAAGCTGGGCGGTGGTGGCGCATGCCTTTAATCTCAGCACTTGGGAGGCAGATCTGTGAGTTTGAGGCCAGCCTGGTCTACAAGAGCTAGTTCCAGGATAGGCTCCAAAGCAGCAGAGAAACCATGTCTCGAAAAACCCAAACAAACAAGAGTTGGTCAAAGTCAGGCACTTGTGGCACACACCTTTAATTCCAGCACTCAGGAGGTAGAGATAAGCAGGTAAACGGATCTCGTTGAGTTTGAGTCCAGCCTGATCTACAGAGCTAGTTCCAGGATAGACTCCAAAGCTACAGAGAAACCCTGTCTCAAAAAAAGGTGGAGCCGGGCCTTTAATCTCAAAGCTCCGGAGGCAGAGGCAGGCAGAACTATGTGAGTTCGATGCCAGCATGGTCTACAAGAGCTAGTGCCAGGATAGGCTTCAAAGCTACACAGAGAAACCCTGTCTCAAAAAACAAAAAAAAAAAAACAAAAACAAAACAAAAAAAGAGTTGGTCAAATAGCACATTAGAAATAGATAAATGGAACCAGATGGTGGGGGCACACACCTTTAATCCCAGCATTTGGGAGGTAGAGGACAGCTAGGGCTACATAGAGAAACCCTGCCTTGAAAGAGAGAGAGAGAGAGAGAGAGAGAGAGAGAGAGAGAGAGAGAGAGAGAGAGAGAGAGAGAGAGAGAGAGAGGTTAATTGATTGGACACTCACTTAATGGTGCAGCAGTTAATCTGCTCGCTTTTCAAAAACATTCCTTTTTTTTGAGACAAGGTTTCTCTGTAGCTTTGGTGCCTGTGCCAGAACTAGCTCTTGTAGACCAGGTTGGCCTCAAACTCCCAGAGATCTGCCTGCCTCTGCCTCGAGTACTGGGATTAAAGGCGTGCGCCACCACCACCCGGCAAAAGGTTCCAATTTTCCTTTGCTTCTATTTCATTTCTAAGCATGCTTTCCCTAACACTCTGCACTTCACTTTTTCTCTAACCCAAAGAACATGGTTTCTTTTTTTTCTTTCCTGTATCTTCTGCCTCCAGGCAGCTACCAAGATTTACAGTTTGCTGCCCTGAGATCTTTTAGATTAATTAAACTGTCCTCAAGCCTGGGGGTGGGGTCGAAAAAGCAGGCTGTAGGTTAAAGGCACTGGGTACTCCTAGAGGACCCAGATTCTGTTCCCAGCACCTACAGGGTGGCTCATTCTAGTTCCCCTCTTCAAGCTTCCACTGGTCCCACATACACAGTGGTGCACAGATAAACATGTGGGTGAGATGCTTACCCATATGCATTTTTTTATGTTCAGAAAAGAAAGGAGGGAAAGAAAAGGGATAATATGTTAAGAAGACACCATAACTCTCAGCTATTGCCACTCAGTACCGACCTCTTCTTCCAGAAACCTAACTTCCATCAGAGGGCTATAGCGTGTATGATCTGTGAACGTCTGTCCAAGCCAGTGCTGCAGAAGGTGGGAGTCCGTAAAAAGGTTTCAAGACAGGTCCTCTCACCTCCTCCGTGGACTCTTGCGCCCAACCACTAACCTGGTGACCCCATGGCCATGTCTGCTGTGTAGTCACAGGGCTGCTTTGCAGTCGGGGGGGGGGGGAGCGGGTTGTAAAAGGGCTCTCACGATATTCAGCCTGGTACTGGGCAAGCAAATGGATTTCATTCCTTCACCAGTTGTCTGGCAATAGCTCTCAAGGCCCATCTTGAGTAGGGGGAATCTCATTTTTACTGAAAGCGTGAGAAATCCTCTTGATGGAAAAGGTGTTTCATTTGCAAATGAATTTGGCATCACATTTTCTTATTGTTTTGCTGGGGGGATGAGTCAACAGTCTAAGAGGGTTACATATGATGGTCTATATTTGGCTACCCATTTTAAGGTCAGATGAATGAATTCTGGAATGAATGAATGAACTGATGAGTTACGGAACCCACACACACATAAATAAGCACATTAGCAGAACACATTATGTACTTGTTAAAAGACAGCTTGTTGGGACTCACCCCCTGAGTTTCCCAATCATTTCAATCCATCTGGGGTGAAACATCACATTCCCCAGGAAGCCTGAGATCATGTTGCCACTGTTGCACAAGCCACACCGGATCACTGACACAAGCTATTGTGGGAACAGTTTCAGGCCATGATTATTGTAGCTGATAACTTTTTGCTAATATTACCAGGTACCTTGACCCAATGGAGTGGGACATGCACTTTACTTCTTCCAGTCCTCCCCTGGATAACTTCTGTGGTGGGTCACCAGCGGCAGTGGGGTGTGCCTATGGATGTGTGCAGTACACAGGGATCAGTACCGATGCTCTGACAGGTACTGCTGTCTCGTTGCTACCTCTAATACTGGCCACTGACATCCTCCACATTCTTTCCTTTGACTGTTCTATAGAGCCTGATTTTTTTTACAAATTTATTGTGGTAGAAGACACACCATATGGGCAGAGGACAACTTGCTGGGCTCTGTTCTCTCTGGGGTGGGTCCCCCAGGTGTCAAACTCTGATGAGGGATGGCAGGAAGCACCTCTACCCGCTGAGCCCCCTTGCTGGCTCCAATTCAATGGAGCGAAGGGCATTCTAGCAAGCCAGGATTCAGCTCTTCTTTTCTGGGACTTGGTGACATCTAGTGGCTAACTGGAGCTTTTTCACTCATACTGAGAGAAACTTCTGGAAAAATTACTCAGCAATGTGGAGAGCAAAAACACTTTGAATTTATTTACTCCTCTCAGAAAGGGTTCCAAATGAGCTCAGGAGAAAAGGGCAATCATTCCAATCCGTTATGGCACAATGGCATAAGAGTCAAATGGATTTCCTACTTTCCTGTCAATTGTAATAGAAATGAGAATTAAAAAAAGCCAAAAATATAAATTAGAAACCATCAGCGAATCTCATATCTCACTGCCATCTTTTTTTTTTAATTTTCAGAAACAATGCTTAATAAAGTATCCCTAATACAGGACAATTAATATAAATTTGGTATCTGCATCCAAAGCTGTATACCTGTATACCACTGGATATTTCTATAGATGCTAAAGAATAGACCACTTAAAGATCTAGTTTCTGGGCAGCTAGCTATCCACGTAGTTCATGTGCAGCTGTTACTGATCTGAGGGAGTCCAGGACTAAAGGTCAGTGAGAGGTGAAACAGCTACCCACCAGGGAAACAGACGTGTAAGATACCAGAGACAGAAGTGCCGCAGGTGCTCAAAATACTCCCCTGAGGTGCAAGCTAAGGTAAACAGACAATCAACTGTGGCTTGCACTTCAAAAGAAATGATGAACTACTTGCTATGAAAGTGGGGAGAGAACTGGTACCGTAAAGCTATCTCTAAACAGTTCCTTTTAGAGTCGGGTGGGACTGTGGTGGCACAGGCCTTTAGTTCCAGCAGAGGCAGGTGGATCTCTGTGAGTTTGAGGCCAGCCTGGTCTACAAGAGCTAGTTCCAGGACAGGCACCAAAGCTACAGAGAAACTGTCTCAAAAAAACAAAAACAAAAACAGTTCTTTTTAACAGTGGGAGAATGGTGAGCTGTCTCAAAACATGTCTGAGTAATCTCAGCACATATCTCAGAACCTTCCCAGGACGGGGTCCAGCAGTCTTTAAACACGTTCCAATGACACTAATGCAGTGTCAGAGAACCAGTGGCTTACATACCTTAGATCTTCTGCAAACCATAAAGGGTATTTGAAGATTTTTATCATCAAGCAGTGTGATGCACACCTTTAACCCCAGTACTCCGGAGGCAGGCAGGCAGAACTCTGAGTTCAAGATCAGCCTGGTCTACAAAGTAAGCTCCAGGACAGCCAAGGCTACACAGAGAAACCTATCTCAAAAAAAGAAATCAAAAAATAAAATTGCAAGGCTAGAGACAGCTTAATAGGTAATGCTTCCTGTGCAAGCATGGAAGACCCAAGTTCACATCTCCAGCATCCATGTAAAAAGCCAGTCGTAGTCATCCACACATGTAACCCCAGTGTGGTGATCAGCAGAGACAGGAGGATCACTGGAACTTACTGGCTGCCAGTCTAGCTGCAGGCTCGGTGAGAGACAATCGAGAGCAATAAAACAGAGTACATAATGTTTTTATGGTGAACATGTATGTACACGTACACTTGAACATACACACAAATCCAACTAACAGGGATTTGGATGTAGCCCTGTTAGTACAGTGCTTTTCGTGTATGCAGGAAGTCCTGAGTTTGCTCTCCAGCACTGCATAAAATAAAAACAGTGACACATGACCAAAATTCCAGTACTTAAGAGGTAGAGGCAGGAGGATCAAAATGTTAAAGTTGCCATGGTGCACACATTTAATCCCAGCGCTCGGGAAGTAGAGGCAGGCAGATCTCTAAGTTCAAGGCCAGCCTGGTCTACAGAGCAAGGTCCAGGACTGGCACCATAGCTACTGAGAAACCTGTCTTGAAAAACCAAAAATATCAAAATTTAAATGTCATTCACAGCCTGGAATATTTGAGACCCTGTCTCAAAAAGAAAACTGAAAATTTACATTCCAACTACAGAGAACTTTAAAAGTTACTGTGTGCCCATATAATAGAACATAATTAAAAAAATCAAACTATCCAAGATTTTTCCAGTTTTTAAAAGGAAAATTTATTTAACAAGTTTCACTTAGTACAATACATCTAAATGGAATTCACAATACAAGGTAAGATTTAAACCAAAGCCTCAGAATTCCATACAAACAACATGACCAAACTCCTAAAGTATTGGTATTACATCTCAAAATTGTCCCAGATCATTTTTTTTTAAAAAAAAAGTGAAAGTGTACACTCACGTGCCTTACAGGATATTAAACCAAAAAGCTAGAATTAACAAACATGCCAAATGTTGTCACTTTGAATCATAGACACAGCTCCTATATTTGATTTTTACAGAAAAGCATGTTTCTCAACATGCATCTGAAGTTTTTGATGTATTGTGGTATAAGAGCAACATTTAACGTAAGTGAAACTGCTTTAAACCTAAATATGCTTACTGCTTAAATACACTCCTACAACATAACTAACTTGAGGAAAGCTGAAAGTGGATTTAACAGTTATGGTCAATACTGAACTTGTTATTACGTCCTAGATGAATATTTCAGTGTTCAAAATTGCTGAGCTTAAAGTTTGAAAACAATCTTAACTTTCACTTTACAGTAAGCATGAATCACAAGCTTGTAATGCAAAACTATTAAACTTAAATTTTGTTCTTAAAAAAAAGGAGAAAAAGGAAAGAAAGAAGCTGACCAATAGTGATCAGAAGCAATTGTATTACCCATTTACCGAGCATACTGGATATGCTGGCCATCCTTCCTACTCTATCCAGTTCCTATAATGCACAGCTGTTATTCCTGGAGCTGTCTGATGTTCCTTCTCTCCCTAAGCAAGGTTTGACTGATAATCACTCGAGTTTTCCTGAAGAACTTGGTCATATCCACTCATACTGCTCTGACCTCCATACCCACCACCATACCCACCACTCAGCTGCTGGCTGGCAGGACCTCCATAACTAGACTGGTTGGATAAACCCATCCCTCCCATCATCTGGCTACCATAAGCACCACCACTTGCCCCGGCTGTAGAATTCAAAAAGAGCTCTACGTAGCTATGATCGTAAGCTCCTCCGCTTGTCCCTGCAGTAGAATTCAAGAAGAGCTCCACATATCTGTGCTGCATATTAGCTTTATCTTTTGCCATAGCTGCCACGGCATCTTCATGAGTAGCAAACTCAACATCTGCCTCGCCTGTAACTCTGCCATCCGGTCCTATTTCAATGTGTACTCTCATGGGATTGAGAGGGGAGAAGAAATTGTAAATATCATTCTCAGTGGCTCTGTATGGTAATCCCCTCATGTGTACACAGTGCCCTGTGGTGCTCTGGAAACTGGACCCACCATCTCCGTATCTATGATCAGACATTCCTGAGAAACAGTAGTTTAGGTCTCTTCCAAATCTATCAGACCCAAAGCCATACCCGTCATTATACCCTCCATAGTCATCATAGCCTCCATACCCTCCGCCATAGGCGCCCCGCCTCATTCTTTCGAACCCAGCTCCTCTGCCAATGCTATTATACCCTCTTCCTGCCCCTGGCCTATCATAAGGACCCGGGCGCTGCATAGTCATGAGCTTTCGAGGCGGATCATAGTGGGTCCGGACTTCAGCTCTGCTACTCTTGAAGATCTCAATGTACCTGTGCCCTATTCTTTCCTTGTGTTTCTTTAAGGCCTTTTCAGCTATCTCCTGCGAAGCAAACTGCACGAAGGCCTCCCCTGTGCTGCGCCCCTGAAAGTCCACCGGCAGTGTCATCCCATTTGGCACAATTTCCAGCCCCGAAAAGAACTGAACAATTTCTTCCTTGCTACAGCCAAATGGGAGTCCTCTAAGCCGTACAAAGCCATCATTGGCAGTATCAGGACTATTCGGACCTGTATGCTTTAACACCCAATCCATTTCAACACTGTTGGACTTGAATACTTCAACATATCTGTGTCCCATGGTTTCTCTGTCTTTCTTTAAAGCCAATTTCACTTCATCTTCAGATTCAAGTTCGACAAACGCTTCACCACTTGGTCTGCCTTCTCTGGTGTAGATGAATCGAACACCTGATGTGCCATTTTGGATTTTGCAATCAGAGAAGAAGCGCATCACTTCCTCGGCTGAGCAGGACCAGGGTAGGCCCCTGACCTTCACCACGAACCCCTCCCTGCCCTCTGTGCTCAGCATCATGGTGACTGTTGGGCTCTTGGTGGCAAGCTTGGCTCAACAATTTCAATGTGGCTTTAAAAAAATTAGAAAAGTATTGTTACGAAAAATTGTACACAATATACTAAAAAAAACTGTTATAGAAGCTCACATCAGTAACTTCAAAAGATAGCCACACGGACAAAAAGACTGCATAAAACTATTAATTCATTCAACTAACAATTTATTCCATGTCTACATGCATATATCCAGTATAATGAACAGTGATTATTTCTTGGTAGCAGTTTAAGATTAAGACTTGCTTCCATGGATATATATATATGGAATATATTAGTACATTTTTGAATATTCTAAATTTTCTGCACTAACCCAATGCATTAACATTATAGAGAGAAAATTAAAATTAAAGGCAACAAATAAAACTATATCTCATTATATACAAATAATAATTTCTTTAAATCAAAAAACAAACAAAACTAATAAGACAAGGCCATCAATATCCTACGAATATAAACAATGCACGCAAATCAATAAAATACAAAACTATTAAAGCCTAAGAGAAAAAAAATTAATGGGAATTTACATATTCAAGCATCTTTTAGATGCTAGGTCCAATACTCAGTTCTGATGCATAAGAACTAATGAGTCCAGAAAGGGCTTACAGTCCTAAAGGAGAACTGTATGCCTTTACCAAAGGTAAGTGCAAATAGATAGACTAAAGGAGGATTGCTTGATGAAGTGTTAACAATTGGAGGCAGAATGGTTAATTGAATCAAACGATCCCAATCCTATTCAGGGATCCTGAAACAATTTATAAAATTCTTAATAGAGCACAAAACGGAAAAAGACAGAAATCAAAAAACAGGGCTGTCAAGAAAGAGGTAAGATCCTGAGGGTTCTATTTAATACAAGGAGGCTAGACTCTTGTTTGGTTCACAAGCATGATGATTCAGTATTCACACCACTGTATGATATATACCTCCCCCAAACCTTAAGACATTGGGACATTACTGCTCTGACGCTGGGTGTGGAGAAGGGAATATATATATATATATATATATATATATAGCACCTTTTATGGATTTTAAGCAGGAGTGATGTCATTATAGCCCTTTCAGACTTATCACCCAGGCAACTGGAGCATTCAAACAGAAGGCAGGGGGGCTAGGTGAAAAGAGCAAATTAAAAAATGACCTCTTAGAGATGTGTCAAGAAATTCATTTAAACAGCAGTAAAGAGGTGGGGGGGGGGAATGCTATCTGCCTAAATAAAAAGGTGGAATCTGTAGGAATTGATTAAAAAAAAGATTATGGATATTAAGAGTTGCTAGGTGTGGTGGTACTCAGGAAGCAGAGGCAGGTGGATTTCTGTGAGTTCAAGGACAACCTGGTCTGCTTAGTAAGCTCCAGGAAAGCCAGGCCTGCAGGGTGAGACCCTATCCCAAAACAAACAACAAAAGAGGACTGCAGGCAACTAAGAAATACTGACTGGGAGAAGAGGGAAGAACACACTAATTAGTCAAAACATGCTAACACCCAATGGTCAGTCCTGAAACCCCGTACACTAGTAGCACTCTACAGGCTGAGCAGGCTGGAGTTGGATGTTCAGGAACATGCACACACGCCAAGTACCAACTCAGAAAGAGGCCACAGATTTGAAAGAGAAGAAAATGGGGAGGGTGCGAAGGGAGGAAAACGATGTAATCCTAACTTCAAAAAATTTAAATACAGCAGAAAAGGAGTAGATAGGGAAAGTGTCTGGGAAAGCTTCAAACTTCAATCGCTGGAAATGAAATTTAAAGTAAAATAAACATTTTTAACACCAATCAAAAGCAGTGGAGATTAAACTGACAATAAGTCAACATTATTTACAAACTAGAGTTCTTTAGAAGGATAAAAACTGTTAACAATTCTGGAAAAATATTTTCCTAATATTTGCCACACCTTCTGAAAGAAAACCACTTCAGGTATGTGCCTTAAGGAATTATCTAAAATTAAGAGCAGGGCTTATTGTTTGAAAGGCATTTTAGGGAGAAAAGTGGACCATTATACAGTTAATATAAAGTTATAAAATTTTAAATGAGTCAAGACCAAAGCCATTTTATAACCTCAATTGTGTTAAAGTAAAAATTCACATACCCTTTGCCCTGCTAGAGTTTCTTCCAGGAATCTGGTCGACAGAAACACTTAAAAATGTTTGCTGCAGCACTGTAATGGCAGAAAATGAGAAAACTCAATAGCCTTCAACAGAGACGGATGAATCTATTTCTACCTTTATACGGATTTCTATGCAACCACTTACAAAAGACGTTTGCACTTACCTAGAAAGATTTCCAAAATACATTGAATGAATGAATATATACAGTATAATCCTACTCCTATTACAAGCATAAAACAAACATGTGTGATAAGATAAATTTTGGGACCAAATGGAGGGCAAGGCAGTAGAGGTGGTGGCTTTTCACTTTAATACTATACACTTTCGTAGTTTAAATCCTTTAAGCTCACTGTATTGGAACAAAGGTAATCTTAGAAAAAAAAATTAGCATGGGAAATATGACCAAAAAAATTTTTAAAACCTTTTTGTGTGCACTGATGGGGACTGGACCGCACGTGTTGGCAGTGGCTATTGAGTTTATGCGTTTTTTCCCTATTTTTTTAATGCATGCCTAACGGTCTGCTGAAAGAATAATATGATAAAACATCCCAGGGACGACGATGATTTCTACAGCACTCTGCCTCAATAGGTCCTCCCTTGTGGCTGGGAGGTTTTGCTTCCTTACATTTCCTGAGAAGGCCACCAGGACTCTGTTACCTAACGTAGTAACCAGGATTTGCGAGTTAAGAATCTCTGTACTTGTACCTGTGTTAACAGCACACTTTTTGTAACAGTAATAAGAGCTGGAAAGTGCTGAATTGTGTCCCTTTTAAACGAATATATTACTTTTCGAATGACTAAAATTCAACTCGTAGATCGTTATAGGCAGAAAAACAAACGTTCAAATAATCAAGTAAAAGCATTTATTGGGCGCCTCTCGAGCACGCAGTAATTGCCCAGCTCACACTCTAAGGATGGAATTCACTCGGGACCCCTGGAGACCCCCTCGCTGACCATCGGGCGATTTGAACATTTGAGCGCCTGAATGGATGGAGCGGTACTCCGACCGCGGGTCTCATGTTTTTTTGGGTTTTTCTCCTAACTCCGGGCCGTGTTTTTGAAACGCTTTTCACCTTACGGGTCCCTCTTGCGGGCAGAGGGGAAAGGTCCCCTGAGATCCGACCACACGAACCGATTTACAAAAACACGCACACAGTCACGACCGTCCACCATTTCCCCACCAGGCGCAGCGCAGGCCGCTTCCCGGCACTCGGGGAGGGGGAGGGGGGGGAGGACGCGGCGGGGGGGGGGGGAAGCCGAGCACGAAAAAGGCGGAGGCGACCCCGGATTCCACTCTGCTCTTCCTTATCACCACCCGGGGTCCCCAGTTCCCACCCACACACCAACCTCCAACGAGACGGGGGGATTTTCCTCCTTCTTCCCTCAAACAGCTATAGCGAGACGATAGACGACGACCAGAACTACTTCTGCTCACGTAAGCGATTGGTCACGTGAGCGCCTACGTCATGTGAGATCTCGGTCACGTGAACAACTCTCGGCTTAAACTCGGGATCACTGAGGTGCCGCACTTCCTCCCGGTTTGGAAATAGGGTGGGCCAAGGTATAGAGAGCGCCAATCTGATTGGTTAATGTATGTCCTACGTGATTGTTCATTGGTCTACCGCTGGCGCTAACTGTCCAGTTGCCTGAGAAACGATGATGTCATTATTAAATAGTTCATCCATGATTGGTCCGCCCCAAGGGTAAACTTAAAGCTGTTAGCTGCAGGAAACTGAACTAAAAAATTCCTGTGACCATGAAGCTTTTTAGCGGAGATCCGCAACTGGTCTGTGAGCTTGCGCTCCGTCCCCTGGCTTTAGTTTTTTTGAGCGTTCTTGGGGCCAAAGCACTGGACAATGGCTTGGCACGTACTCCTACTATGGGCTGGCTGCACTGGGAACGGTTCCTGTGCAACCTCGACTGCCAAGAAGAGCCTGATTCCTGCATCAGGTATGAGATATTGAGTGGCCGTTTCTCTTTCCGTATGTTTCTTTGGGCGTATTTGGTAGAAGGAATGGGAATATTTGAGCTGAAGGAGTAGATCCCCTACTGTTGCTGCTTCTTTATCCCCAACAAAACATCCATCCGGGATCTGGACTGTCCCTAAATTGTGAGCTGCCCTGAGATAAGAGATAGCCAGCAAGCCACTGCTTCGCTCCCGCTCCCTCTCTTTCTGCACTGGGAGTTTTTCATATATCATTTGGTTCCATGCAGACACTTTGAGTTTGTATTCTGCCTTTGTTTAGTGATAGCCTTGAGCTAGCCATAAGCACAATTGGAATGGGTAGGAGGATGACTAAGACCAATGTCATTTTTTCTTTTTGGATCACGGGTTCTTTGGCTGTTCTGAAGCGAGAGTTAGAGAAACCATGAGATCACTGAGATGTCCCTCAACCCCTTTTCCTTGAGTGTGGCATCAGGCTGGAAAGTTGACCTGAAGGAACTTTACACATCAAAGGTGAGAGCTGAGACCTGGTTGAACCTATCTGATGTTCACAATACTAGTTTGCAAACTAGAATAGCATCTTTTTTTAACTCAAGGAGCTCACACACACACACCAAAAAAAAAAAAAAAGCTGTAAAATTGCTAAGCGTGGTGGCGCAGGACTAATCCCAGCACTCCTGAGGCAGAGGCAGACCAATCTCTTTAGTTCAAGGTCAACCAGGGCAGCAAAGTGAAACCCTGTCTCTAAAAGAAAGACCTTTAAAATGGTTATCTCACACAGGTGAACTTTCAGTTAAACCCATTCTAAAAACCAACCACCATTCCTGCTCTGACCCCCTCAATTAGGCAAATAAAACAGAGGTCTTTATCCTGGCATGTATAGAAAACTGAATTGTAAGTTTACAAATATATGGGCATTTTTCTAGAGAAGAGTTTTTTTTTGTTTTGTTTTGTTTTGTTTTTCGAGATAGGGTTTCTCTGTAGCTTTGGAGCCTGTCCTGGAACTTGCATTTGTAGACCAGGCTGGTCTCGAACCCACAGAGATCCACCTGCCTCTGCCTCCTGAGTGCTAGGATTAAAGGCATGCACCACCACCGCCCGGCCCCCTTCCTTCAAATTCTTAAATGAATCTGTAATTTCAAATAGATTAAGCACCAAGTATTAGGCTGTGAGTGGCTTCTTTAAAAATATTATTGAAAACATAAAAAGGTCACCCAGTGGTGCAAAACTGCCTCTAAAGGCAGCTACCACAACGTCCTCTCTACGTTCACAAGTTATTTCCCTGAATGCCTATAAAGATAAAATCAGGGTGTTGGTCAGACATCATAAAAGAAACTGGCTTTTTAGACTAAGTCTTGTTTTGTTTTTCTTGATATTTGAGGACATGGCCACGGGCCTTGCACATGCTAGGAAAGTGCTCTATTACTAAGCTGAATTCCTTGCCTTTGGATTTGGGGACATGGTCACCCTATGTGGATCAAGCTAGTCTTTTGCCACCACTTCCTATTTGCTGGAGTTACAGGCATGCAAGATCATGCCCAGTTTATTTTTTTTAAATTGGGCTGGGGATGTAGCTCAGTTGGTAGTGTTTGCCTAGCATGTACACAGCCATCACTTTTGATCTCCATCATCTTGTAAAGTGAGAATGCTGGTGCACATTTAAATTCCACTATTCAGGAGGTGGAAGCAGGAATATCACAAGTTCAAGTCCATCCTATGCTACACAATACATGTGACCTCGAATGTGCAGAATATAGTACCTTGATAGATGGAGATATCAGTATATGCTATAATTTATTTTGCAATCCTCAGTAAATAGCTACTTGGATTCCTCAATTTTTGTGCATCCTATTCTTATTCTTATATTACAGGGTTTCTCTGTGTAACAGCCCTAGCTATCCTGGAACTAGCTCTTATAGACCAGGCTGGCCTCGAACACACAGAGATCTACCTGCCTCTGCCTCCCAAGTGCTGGGATTAAAGGCTTATGCCAACATCACCCAGTAGTTGGTTGGTTTTTCAAGACATGGTTTTTCTGTGCAACCATTCTGGCTGTCCTGGAACTCACTCTGTATACCAGGCTGGCCTTGAACTCAATAATCCACCTGCCTAAATCTCCCAAGTGCTGGGATTAAAGGTGTGTGCCACCACTGAGATTGGGTTTTTATTGTAAGCCTGATGGGGATGGTGCACACCTTTAATCAGATACAGAAGCAAGTGGATCTCTGGGAGATTTAGGTCAGCCTAGTCTACAGGGCTAGTTCCAGGACAGCCAAGACTACACAGAGAAATCCTGTCTCAAGAGAAAAAAACAGGAAGGTGATTGTGAAACCTTATATTCTCTGGGGAAGCTACAAGACTCAGGGCATGAGATGGGTGGATCTCTTTCTGAAGTTTCAAATAACAGTAATCTTTGTATTCTAATGCCATGTTACATGCAGTAGCTTCCTTTCTTTTATAACACATAAGCATTTCATCTTTTAGGTGAGCTCTTCAAATCTTTTGCCAAATTCCTTCAAAAGTCTGTTTGGGGTTCAAGGTTTTCTGAGCCAAGAGTAAGATAATGTTTCTCCATTTATTCAAGCCACTAAGCAGCATGAGAATTTTAACATATGGTCGATAAACATATTACTCTCTAGATAGCTTGGCCTTTTCTGTTTGTTTTTGTTTCTGTTACTAGTATGAATGAGATTGTTTCCCTGTACACAGAGAAAGCTGGAGCAGAAGCTGTCTATTCTGCTGACTCTTACCCTGTTGGGGTTCCTCTAGTCTGATATATAAGCCAGGCAGGCCTTGGACCTGCAAATCGTCCTGCCTCAGTTTCCTCAATAGCCGGCATTTCAAACCTGTGTCACCACAGCTTCCTAGCCACAATAACTTTGCAATTTTTTCATGTGTCTCATTCTTATTTCAATTATTTGGAGGCTTTATTTCTTTTGTGGTTAGGGATGGAACTGAGAGCCCCACCCCTTGTGTGAGTCCTGGAGCAGAGATCATGGGAGGAGAGGGACAGGAGAAACAGGAAAGAGTTAATTTTACCTCGTATGGGTTGTAATTATTAGCACAGTATCACTGCATTTTTAGAAACCCAAATCCCAAGGTGCCTTACACTGGGAGCCTGTGGGCCTTCATCTAATGAACTGGAATGACTATTGGAAATTCTCTTTCAGCGAGCAGCTATTCATGCAGATGGCAGAGCTCATGGTCTCTGATGGCTGGAAGGACGCAGGTTATGAATACCTCTGCATAGATGACTGCTGGATGGCTCCCGAAAGGGACTCAAAGGGCCGCCTTCAGGCAGATCCCCAGCGCTTTCCTAGTGGGATCCAGCACCTAGCTAATTATGTGAGTTTAGAGCGGAATGTTTCTTTTCTAATGGGTCTGTATGCACTTAAAAAAGCTTATTGAGAAACAGGCCACGTGATACTTAAATGGTTGCTGTTAGCTGCTCATTATGTTTATCCTGATGGAATTATCATCACATCAGCATATGCACATTTCACAATAGTTCCTGAGCCAGGGGCCTGCCTGTCTTGTTGAAACTTTTTTTTGCTGAAACCACTGAATTCTCTAGAAGAAAAGGAGAGCTTGGTTGTGTCGAGCATGCTTGTATCTCTATAGCAGCATGAGAGACTACCACCGTTATAGCACTAATGAATTTTAAAAGATGAAAGCAAACATTGCAGAGACAACTGAAGACAGATGAAGCCTGATATTAGCTAAGGGTCATTAAGCAGATTTTATTCAGGACTGTAGGAGAAAGGGTCAAGTTCCAATCCAGATGGACAAGTGAGAATCTACAACCAATGAGCAAATACTGGGAGTTGAGTAGATGGAAAACTACTGGAAAGAAGACATCAAGTCAGGGAATGGTATAATTTAGGATTCTTGCATTAAGTAAGCTCACCCAGACCAAGATAGGAGAAGATTCAGAGAGGCTTAACTGAAATGTAGTCAGACTTTCTCAAGATAAATCTGTTGTCAGGCAGTGGTGGCACACGCCTTTAATCCCAGCACTCTGCAGGCAGAGGCAGGCGGATCTCTGTGAGGCCAGGCTGGTCTACAGAGAGAGTTCCAGGACAGCCAAGGCTGTCACACAGAGAAACCCTGTTTTGAAAAACTTTTTTAAAAAAGATAAATTTGTTCCAGTTTTGGAAAGAGACTGTGGGATCCCATGAGGAATATTAAAGTGGTCACAGCTTTTTCGTCACTTCTGTGCTCCAGTTCACCGTGTATAGTTAGAACTATCTTAGCAGAGCTGGAGGATTTGTGCTCTGCTTCCAGCAAACTCAGCTAAGAAACTGGAGTGGTTTAAGGAAGCCCCCAAGCCATGGGGAAAGCTCACAGCTCTCTGCTCTTAGCCTTAGTAAGTTCCCCTCCTGTTTTAGAAAACTACTTCCTGATTCATCTTTTTTTTCTCATTTCAGGTCCACAGCAAAGGATTGAAGCTGGGAATTTATGCAGACGTTGGGAATAAAACCTGTGCAGGTTTCCCTGGGAGTTTTGGATACTATGACATTGATGCCCAGACATTTGCTGACTGGGGTATAGATCTGCTAAAATTTGATGGTTGTCACTGTGACAACGTGACGTCCTTGGCAGATGGTATGTTTTTTTCATTATTTATTTTTAAAATGATGTCGCAGCCAACAAAATCAAAATTACGGTGTATGTGACTGTTTTGTGGGGGGGGGTGCTATGATGCCTGCTGAAGTCAGAGTGTCGACAGCTTGCAGGAATTGGTTCTCTCCAACCTTCTGAGTCCCAGGGGTCAAACTCGGGTCATCAGGTTTGCCTGCAAGCACCTTTACTGGCTGAACCATTTTACCAGCCCAAATAGTATGGTTTCTTCAAGAAATATAGCCATAATCATTTCTCAGACTTTTGGTCAGCTGAAAGATCAAGCTACAGAGACAAGAACTTGAGGACCACAGGGAATCTGAGCCTTAAAAGAAATAATCTCGGTCATTTATTCATACATGGAGTTCTTCCATGCCTAACCATGGCATATATTGTGCACTTCTGATTCAAGGGCTCTGAAAATGAATTATGAGTAATTATAACTATATCCTACATGCTGCTTTACCACTGTCTTTCCCTATATCTGCATCCTCTCTGCACCACCTCATTGCAATCCCAGCAGAGAGTAGCCTGTCCCTGTCACTGGTTTACAATATAGACCTGGATTGGAACTTCTGAGTGGCTTCTTCAAATGTTCAGCATGAGCTGGGAATTCCCTTCTCTCCCTTATTTTACCCATTGTTTTCTCACACAGGTTATAAGTACATGTCCTTGGCCTTGAACAGGACTGGGAGAGGCATTGTGTACTCCTGTGAGTGGCCTCTTTATATGAGACCTTTTCAGAAGGTGAGCTAGTGAGCCCAGAATCTAAATTTCAGAACGCTTATAATTATAGTCTAAGTTTCCGCTAACCACGAAACTATCTTTGATTTTTTTCCCCTTTTATTTCACTGTTCACCAGCAATCCTGCCAATATTTGCTCCAAATTCTGTCTTGAATTACTAACATCTGTCATCCACATCCACACTGGCCTACCAGGCCATTCTCATCTCTCACCCAGCCTGCTCTGACAGCCTGATCTCTCTACTTCTGCTCGCTTCCCTGCCCCCACCATTTTCCAAGCAGCGGCAGAACTGTCTTCTGAGAAATGTCAAGGGCATCCCATCAGTCCCCTCCTTAAAACTTCCCCTGCTTTCCTTCCATTGCACTTGGAATAAAATCAAGCTCCATTAACCTGCCTCTTGCCCGCCTCTCCATCCCCCAACAGCTCTTTCCCCGCCCTGCACTATTTTTCTTTCTGTTCATCAAATACTGTATTTACCTTGTTGGTGTGTATTCACCGTGCATGGTACTGGGCAACACAAAGACATTTTCATAAAAGTCTATGGTGATGTATTTGCTTATTATTTCTGCCAAGCCTTCACCCAAGATTTTAAAAGGGTTGGCTACTTAACATTGAAATCTGACCAGATGCTACAAACTTGAGTCTTCTCCATTTTAAAATAGTCTTCTGCCCATTTACTCTCTCATCATTAGCTGCTTGGTTTCCCTGTAAGAGCGTATCTTTATTGTTTACTTGTTTGTCCATCTCCCGACTAGAATGTAAATCCAGGAGGGTAGGTCTTTCTCACTGTATTGAATAAGTATTGATGGAATCAATCCCTATTATTTTCTTGAAATTTTTAGGTAGTCTTTTTTCCTCAACATTGTAGCCCTTGGATATCACACCTACATATCTACATAAACTGATTCATTCCACAAATTACTTGTCTCGGATTCAGATTTTATCGTGTTTGATGGCATCCTATATAATTTTATAAGCCTTATTTCTACTTATTTAGATCTTTGTAATTATTTTATTACAAAAATTGAAACATGCCCACTTTAGGCTAGTTTATAGATTCCAGTCAAAAACAAAATTCTTTCCTAATGCCAGGCAGTACCTAGACAGTTCAGTGCATATCCAGCATAAATAATATTAAGGTCACTTTAAACAGGAACTTAAAATTATATGGCCTACATATGAAGTGAACATCTTCTAGTGAAATTCCCTTACATTCAGAACTCCAGGTTTTGTTATTTGTTATGGGGGAGACTTTTGATCTCTACACTATAGGCCATCAATGCCTCCTTTAAACTGGATCGTTAGCATCTCATAGCAAGTTAACCAATTCTGTCTTTTTATAGCCCAATTATACAGATATCCAATATTATTGCAATCACTGGAGAAATTTTGATGATGTTTATGATTCCTGGGAAAGCATAAAGAATATCTTGACCTGGACAACAACTAACCAGAAGGAGATTGTTGGAGTCGCTGGACCAGGGGGTTGGAATGACCCAGACATGGTAAAGATCTGAGCCCTCCTCATTCAAGAGCATGTGGCTTTTTTTCTGTTGGTGCCTGGGTCTGAGAGCAGGACCTAGCATAAACCAAGCAAGGTTTTTAGCACTGACCTACACACCTGGCCCTGGGATGAGGTTCTCCATGAGCACCCCCATGACAGTGCTGTGGAAAATGGTTTCTCTCAGTCAACCATCTAGGAAATTGTTTAAATGTTCTGACAGGCACTGTGTAGCACAGAGATGAGAATGAAGTCCCAGTGCAGATTGACTTCGTCAGCCTGGATCAGACTTTGGAGTCTGATGCCAGGCAGTTCACTGTCAACATATTTAAAACATAGTAGAATTTGGGAAAAGGTTTCCAGGCAGTGATCACTCCAATCCTAGGTGTACAATAAAGCTACATAGGTAGAAACATTTTTTTAAAAGATTTATTAACTTATTATGTATACAGTGTTCTGCCTGTATATATGCCTGCATGTCAGAAGAGGGCACTAGATCTAATTCCAGATGGCTGTGAGCCACCATGTGGTTGCTGGGAATTGAACTCAGGACCTTTGGAAGAGCAGGCAGTGCTCTTAACCACTGAGCCATCTCTCCAGCCCCGTAGGTAGAAACTCTTACACAGCAGAGTGTGGTGGTGCACACCTTTAATCCCAGCACTTGGGAGGCAGGGGCAGGGGACCTCTGTGAGTTCAAGGACAGCCTGGTCTACAGAGCTCCAGAACAGCCAGGGCTACAGAGAAACCCTATCTTGAATTCTCCCCGCCCCACCAAACAAACACTTACACAGCACGAGTGACCATGAGGGTGGGTTCTATAGCTAAAAGGCCTAGAATCTAGTGTGGTCCCTGATAAGTCAGGGGGACATATAAGTCAGCAGGACATAAAGTGTGACCTCTCCCCTAAGGATGGGTAATGGTCTAGGAGGGAAGAGTCTGGGATAATCATTCTGGGGAATTTGGGTGAGGTCTGCCTCCACAGATAACAAAGTCACCAGGTTGTTAAAATCCACTCCCAGCTTTCCGGGCAGGAAAGCAGGTATTTTATCACTTCCCCCGAGAAGAGGCCCCTGTGTGTTTAACATTCCTGGTTTTCCTTAATGCTTCAATGTGAATACAAGGATCTCTGTGCCCCAACAACAACAAAAAACCAAACATTTGAATTTTCCCTTGCCTCAATTCCTTTCCTCTGTGTTCTAGTTAGTGATTGGCAACTTTGGCCTCAGTTGGGACCAGCAGGTAACTCAGATGGCCCTCTGGGCTATCATGGCAGCGCCTCTACTCATGTCCAATGATCTCCGACAAATCAGTTCTCAAGCCAAAGCTCTACTTCAGAATGAGGATGTAATCGCCATCAACCAAGACCCCTTGGGCAAGCAGGGGTACTGTTTTAGAAAGGTAAGTAGTACTTCCTGGGAAAAATCTGACCAGGAATATACTATCCTGCCTTAAAGTTTACTATTTGTAGTATCTTATGATGGCTTTTTAATACTTAAGTACCAAATTATCTTAAGCCTAACTGTGATACATGAAGAAATGGTTGGCATTTTTTTAGTTATTTTTCCCTTGAGTTTGAGAACTGAGTAATTAAAGCTATTACTGAATTTTTCCTTTTTTGTTGTTTGGTTTTCCGAGATGGGGTTTCTCTGTGCAGCCCTGGCTGTCCTGGAACTCCCTCTGTAGATCAGACTGGCCTCCAAGTCAGACCCACTACCTCTGCCTCCTGAATGCTGGGATTAAAGGTGCTCAGGATCCGGTGGTCTTTCTGCTTGCTATTCAAAACAGGGTTTCTCTGTAGTCCTGGCCATCCTGAAACTCTGTAGACCAGGCTGGCCTCGAACTCAAGAGATCTGCCTCTGTCCTGAGTGCTGGGATTAAAGGCATGCGCCACCACCGCCCGGCTACTTTTTTAATTTCTAAAACATCCTGCTGGCTGATCTTAATTTTTCCTTCAAGTGTTCTGACAATTAAGGCTAAAATATCAAGTAAGGCCAGTAATGGGGTCCCCACATGCTCATACTTCTTTTCTTGACTTTTCAGGAAAACAACTTTGAGGTTTGGGAAAAACCACTCTCAAACTTAGCCTGGGCGGTAGCTCTGAGAAACCTGCAGGAAATTGGGGGACCTCGTTCTTACACCATCCAGGTTTCTTCTCTAGGTCAAGGAATAGCCTGCAATCCTGGTTGCATCATCACGCAGCTCCTCCCTGTGAAAGAACAGCTAGGCTTCTATGAATGGACTTTAACCTTAAAAACGCGAATAAATCCCTCAGGCACTGTTCTGCTTCGGCTAGACTATGTTTGACTGTTTGAAGGCAGAGGTGTACAGTAAATGGCCAATGTTACTAAGGACCAAAACACTCCCTGCCTCTTTCCTGTGATCCCTTCAATAAAGTATCCCAAAATCATGGCCTTTAAAAGCTACTTGTCCTGGTAAGTTTTTGGAAAGGCTTTTGAAACAAAAGTGGGTACTCCTGTGTCAGATGCTGCTAACAGATGCTTCAGGTGTTCTGGTTCATATTTGAGTAAGAATCCATAAAGCCGGGATTTTTTAAAAAAAAACTACATTTTTATGTGTTTGAGTGTCTTGCCTTCATGTATGTGTTCCACATGCATGCAAGATGCCCAGAAGTCAAAAGGGTATAAGGTCCTCAGGAACCAGAATAACGGATTGTTCTTGATTACTCAGCTAGCTCTAGAGCCAGGATTTAAAGACATGCCAACCACACGCTGACCACTAGGTGAGTCACTTGGTATGATTTGCTTATAGTTTATTGCAAAGGAAAAATGAAATCGGCTTCCTCGGTAGATTTCAAAGATGTCAGTTGATGGTCAGCTGTGGTAGCATGCCTTTAATCCCAGTACTTGGGAGGCACTGCAAATAAAGACAACCAAATTAGCAGATGTGCCAATCCATGTCATCCATTGTTAACTACTCTCACAAAGCAATTGTGCACACACATAATCACAGCATTCAGAAAGCTGGAGGACCACCGAGGTTGACCAGCTAGGGATATGCAAAAATGTCAATCACACACGATGAGCAAGCATATATACCCGATATCTTCAATGCACAAAAATGGTATTAAAATCGCCTACCTAAAATACTAAAGGGGGCAGATAATTTCAGGAAAAGCTTAATGACCTGGGTTTGACCCTGGAACCCTTAGTAGAAAACTTTCAAAAGCTGATTTCTGACCCCCTACATTCACGCCAAAAAAGTTAAACCCAGACATGGGCCGGAGTAACTAACTCGGCAGATTGAGAGCAGTTGCTGCTCTTCCCAAGGACCCAGATTAATTTCTAGCACCCCCAAGAGGTGGGTTTGTTGGGGGGCACTTCAATAGTCTCACCTAAAAGGTATGTGGATAAGTCAAGGTGTTTAAAGGAACATAATCTAAAGCAAGCAATGTATATTGGAGTATACTATGCTGCCCGGAGAATTGAGCCAAATCGCCCCACTACACTCCCCAAGTAGCAAACTCCTATACCTTGAAATAAGAGTATTATTTTATAACCAGTATCTTGTGTATTTTAAGCTGTATGATCCCGGTGACTAGTCACGTTTCACACCGGCTCAACAAGGTTCAATCCTAAAGTAGCACTCAGCCAGCAAGCTGAGGGAATTTCTTGACAGCTTCAGTTTTTTCCCTCCCAAAAGACCAACTGCAATCAAACGAGGTTGAGTGAAAGCTCATGATTTTATTGTCTTCATAACAAGATCAGCTTAGAACTGGATCACTTGGCCCTGTAAACAGAACAGAAGAACAAAGTGGTGTGCTTCTAGTTTTTAAGGAACCTTCCATTATCCATGGGCTTAGCACGTAGCTTAGTAGTTGGGTGCCTGCCTACCATGGCCCTGGCTTCAATCCAAGACCACAAAACATTTCTAAGGAGACCCTGTTGCCCCCACACTAAAATCCTTAAGCCATTCAGATATACTGGTGTTAGATTTTTCAGCTAATAAGGCCCATAAAAAGCTCACAAATCTGAAAAACAAAACCTAAAAATAAAATACTTGCTAAGCAGTGGTAGTGCACACCTTTAATCCCAGCACCCGGGAGGCAGGGGCAGGCAGATCTGGTTTGAGGCCCGCCTGCTCTACAAAGGACAGCTGGGCCTACAGAGAAACCCTGCCTTGAAAAACCAAACCAAACAAAAAACCATCCTCCTGGCAGTGGTGGTGCACATCTCTAATCCCAGCACTCAGTAGGTTATAGACAGGAGGGATCTCTGTGTCTGAGGCCAGCCTAGTCTACAGAGCAAGTTCAGGACAAGCTCCAAAGCTACAGAGAAACTCTGTATTGAAAAACCAATCCCCCAAAAAACTTCTGGTCCCAAGCATTTCAGATGTGGGCTATGAACTTGTACCTACAGCTGTGGACAATTACTGTTGAGGATGCCCTGTGGCACAGTAAGCTCAGAACAGTTTCCTCTACAAATAAGGCCAATTTCAAAGGAGAGTACCTTTCTCTTCTTATCACCTCCCAGTTCAAAATGCTTGCATCTCTTAATAGCCAGCATCCTCTTCGACCTGCAGTTGGGCTCAACACATTCCAGTCTCAGGACAATCTTCTTTGTAGTTTTAGCCTACAAAAGAAATGAAGTCAAAATCTTCACAAAATTAGTTTGCCACAATCTGTATTCGGGTATGGAGAGAAAAAAGATCCAGAAGCCAATCATTTTGAGCTAAACAGTAGGAAAACTGAAGCTGGATCTGGTTGTGCACACCTGTGTTCCCAGCACTTTGGAGGTGGAGACAAGCTGCAACCACATGAATTTGAGGCCAGCCCGGGCTACATGACATTGCCTCCCCCTACCCCAAAAAAGCTACTTTAAAATTTGTAGCCTTTCAGGCTACTTGTATTCTTTAGTGGTTAAGTAAAATAAAAGCCAGCCAAATTTATGCAAGTATGAAATACAACTTTTGGAATTCACCAATTTTCTTAAGACTTCAATTAGCCCCAAATTCTGTTACACTCCCCACTAATAATCAACTTTTTTTTCAATAGAGGGTTTCCCTATGTAACAGGTTGGCCTTGAACTCAGAGACCCACCTGTCCCTGCCTCCCGGGGGCTGGGATTAAAGTCATGCACCACCGCCACCTGGCTAATAATCAACTTTTAAAAATACACTAATTTAGTGATAGGTTTGTTGCTAGTTTGCAGTCTGAAAGCTGAAACACCTCCCTCTTCCGCAGAAAATGAGCTAAGCATTTAAACAAACAAGCATTCCCATTTCCCGACACCCAATCCAGGACCCAAAGTTGTCATTTAATTTCTACAACCAGGCTGGCAGAATAGAAACAAAGAAATGAACAAATAAATGCAGGTTCCCTAAAGAAGGAACTTCATTAAACTGGAGAAGATTCCAGAACTCAGCCAGTGGAAGGCCTACACATGCACTGTAAGACTTCATGAGACTGAGAAATCCAGATAGCCCTTCATGGCAATACAGGGAATTGAACCTGGGTTGCCCTCAAACTCTACCACTGAGCCTCCAGCAACAAAGAGCTTAGGATTCAGACATGACGATAAACGAAAGAACGGTCTTGCTGGTACACACATAATTCACTTTTTAGGAAAGAGGGGCACATTCTTTCATTTTTGCCTCTTTAAAGTGAGATGCTATACTCTAGACTATAGTCAGATCAGTGTTGATTCCCAGCTCCACTGCCTTGGAAACATTCCTGCCGCTAAGTGCGATAGCTTAGCTGTAACACTATACTAATGCTTGTAGACTATAGAGATCGCAAATGCCAAGGTCCTTACCACAATAATCAAGAAACATGTCAGTTAGGTATCACTAACCTTTTTGCGGAAAATAGGCTTAGTCTGCCCACCATAGCCACTCTGTTTCCTGTCATAACGCCGCTTTCCTGGAAAAAGTTATTTGTTATGGTATGCTGTATACAGATCCTATGTCAAAACAGCCACAAGTAAAAGTCTTAAGTTTAAATTGGGGGTGCCCTGCATCCAAGGAGGGGGGAATACCTGGACTTGTTAATACTTCTCACAAGCGTCACATCAAAACCAGATTATTTACATTCAGGAAACAGTAACAGCCCCAACCCTTGAGGCTGAGGTAGGATTGCTTATTCCAGACCAGCTTCCTTTACATAGCTGGCCTTTATCTCCCACCAACTCCCCATCCCTGTCCCCTAGCCATCATCAAATTACATATAAGCAGCTTACCCTGGGCATACAAAGAATCTTTGCCCTTCTTGTACTGGGTCACTTTGTGGGGTTGGTGCTTGCCACATTTCTTGCAGAATGTCCGGCGGGTCTTAGGAACGTTCACCTATTTTTTTTTTTTTTAAAAAAGTAAGGCATTCAGAACGTGCAGTTACCGGACCGCAATGACCCAGCACCCTCCCTGGATCTGGAACTACAACTACTCACTAAAACACAACGACCACGTAGATTTAAAACGTGGTTCAGTCACACGCGCCAAACTGTATCCACCCGCAGCTAAATCGCCCCACCACTCCAATTCCTCCGCCCAGAACTCAGTTCCCTGTGTGTCGCTCTCGGCAATGCTAGATTTCTTAGGTACATCGAGGTCCTAACGGAGCCTTGACGCACTCTGGGACAATACTGTCCATGCCGGCTGCAAGGATTGTGCTGGATACTACGAAACCCCGATACGCGATCATACCATGTTGGCGGGTGCGATACCGGCACAGAAAGAAAGAGGGAAAGCTAGCAACGGAAGTTTATAGGCGGTGCCCGGGTGCACTTCCTCAGAGCCGTGGGAGACAGCTACCATAGAGTCTGTAAGATCCCAGCGCAGCGCCCTCGGATGGCTGGATGATTTGCCTCAACCGCAGACAGGCTCTTCAGCCAAGGCTCCGCCTTAAGCCTATGGCTCTCTCTCCTCCACTTCCTCCCGCCCAGCGCCGCTCAGCTTTCATTACTCCATCCCTTTGGGCAGACGTTGCAATTTAGTAGCTTAAGCGAAGAAAGCAATGCTCTTCCCAGACTCCAATCTCCCGTGTTGGAGCTAACCAGGGAGTAGGATCAAGTGGAGGGGTCTTCCATCTCAGCCTAACATTGTGGTTCCAATTCAAGGAGACTGAAACGATCTTAAACAGCAAAATATGGCTCACGGAAGCCCTGGGAGGGAGCCAGTCGCTTCAGGTCATTTAGTTAATGTCTATTCTGTTTCAGGCACTGTTGTAGGTACAGGACATAGTAATTGATTATGTTCATTACTGTCCAATCTCAGGCTAAGTACTTTGAAGAAAAAAAAAATGAAAGCAGTACCTTTTAGCTGAGGAAGTAAATTGGCTGATCTTAGTTATGAAAACTAGCTACGAATTTATTTGGCTTCTGAGATAGTTGGGCCAACCAAGAAAACATACCTTAGCTTCCCTGAGTACTTGGCAGCGGACATGTACGAAGTTTCAAGTTAGTCCAACAGAGAAAGGTTGAAGGAAGCTAGCTGAGTTTTAAAATAGATTCTCAGAGTGAGTCTAGGAGGAACGTGGTAATGCTATTTCCATTTTCCAGGGGGAGGGCATTCATCCAGTGGCATGTGAAAGCTTTGGTCCGCCATCAACAGTGGTAGAAGCACACCTCACCCCCATGCATTCTGTGATTCTATTTCCTTTACTATCGCATAATATTATAATATGATTATATAATACATGGCCTGCCTATTATAACAGCTGTCTTTGGGGTGGGGAGAGCCTCAGAAATCCCAGGGTGACCTTTTATAAACTCACCTATGTAGCTGAAAATCCTTATCCTGAGTGGTGGGGGCCACATGTATGTGCTATGTGCTGCCGTGTCTGGATGCCTGCCTCTTGAATCCTGCCAATCTTCAGAAGCTGTTTCCTATGACTAGTATTTACCAAATGAGGAAACTGAGGCACCTGACCTATCCAAAGTCACACACATGGTTTATTTTGGAAGTTGGAATTCAACCTTCGGCCATTTAACAGCACATAATTCCTAGTCTTAGCCAGTATATCACACAGGGAAGGAGAGGCACCTACAGGGTAGATGTTTGGGCTAGAATGCAAGAGGAGGCAGCAGTGGCCCAGGAGCTGATGTTAGGAGTATAATGCTCCAGAAACAAGTTGACTCCACCCACATTTTTGTTGGGTGGTCTCCAGGGCTAAGATAATAACAACACCATAGCTTGCTACATTTCTTTGCCAAGCTGCCAACCTGAAGTCCAGCAGTATTTTCCTCTGTCTAGACTCTTAAAAACCTCACTGGCCTTTAGGGAGTTTCTAAAGTTTTTTTCTGTTTTGTTTTTCTGTTTTGTTTTGTTTTGTTTTTGTTGTTCATGTAAGTAATCTGGAATTAAAAAGACAATTAGCCTTCTTCATCTAATCAAACTTTGTTTCTTTACTCATTCCCCATGTGATGTGGTTTGGGAAACTTTTTTGTTTGTTTGAAACAGGGTTTCTCTGTGTAACAAACTCTCTTTGTAGACCAGGCTGGCCTGGAATGCACTGAGATTCCCATGCCTCTGCCTCCCACATGCTGGGATTAAAGGCATGCACCACCAATGCCCAGCAGAACTTTTTATTTTAAAATATTTCATTGACAAAATTGCATATATTGAAGATATACAATATGATGATATACACCTATCTTGTATAACTGCCACAGTCAACACAACCATCACCATCCAATATTGCCTACGTGTGTGTGTGTGTGTGTGTATGTGTGTGTAGGGGTGAAAACACTTAAGTCAGCTCTCTTATCTAATTTCAAATAAACAATAGAATATTAATTAGACCCCCCAAATTATTCACCCTATAGTTCAAAATTTGTTTAGCAATAGTCTACATGTCTCTGCTCATTATTTTCCCTAAAATGAAACACTCAGAACTAAAGACAAGAATCTAGGTATAGTCCGGCATTGCACAGTGTGTGAGACATTCACTTTCCTCCAGAGATTTTACTTCTACAAAAAAAGCCCCGTGTCATCTTGACTCTCAGTCATATATGTTTCTGCTTTGCCATATCTTTTAGCTGCTGTCAGCAAAGCCCAGGTACCATTTTCACAAGCACTACTGCCACCTCCTCTCCTTCCGTGGACATTGAACACAAGTCATCAGGCTTGGCAGCAAGTGCTTTTGCCTGCTAGACCGTCTCGCAGTCTATCCAGTGGTAGTCATTTGCATCTGTACTATAAGCTTATTTGTCCGTACTGTTCCGTTTGGGCATAGTTCTGTTGGTATGAATGAGTGTGCTAGCTGAGTGGCTGGGAGCCAAGGGTGAAGAAGTAGCTTTATTCTGCCCTTCCCCTTTGCCTCCCTGTCTATTTTCCCACGGTGCCCCTATGAACTAGCAATTCCTATCGCAAATGGACCTTTTGAAAGGATGGGGCATGTGACAAGGAGTGTCTGACTAAAGAAAAGAGAGGGATGGTCAATGTCTGTGGTCACTCCATTGATGACTGGAACAGTTACTACATGTGACCAGGGAAAGGACATAACTTGTCAGTAAAGTAGAGAGAGCCATGTAACACTTGGTGCCCGTCCATCTATACCAATGCAATGATTTCCCAACCTTCCATTTTATAAATGCTTTTTTTTTAAACTCCCGGTGCTTTCAACATTCTGATCAGTTTTTGGGATCAGTGATATGTTTCCATATTGGAGTGTAGCATCTCAGGGGAAGGCGATACAAAAGTGCCCCATGACACAGACAAGAAAATCAGTCTGGGGGCTCTGACACCTTCAGGTTTGTGGCAGTTACTGGCTGCATTTCTTTAGAGAATTCTTGGGGAGAAAACAGAAGCTTGAACACAAACTAGGGGCCCGTGGAGGTAACATGCAGGTTTCAAATAATACATCTTGTCTTGTTTACTGCTTTGCAGAATCAAAGAAAATGCTGTAAATTGTTTATCTTTGAGAGAGAAAAAATGAGACAGAATCTCCTATGCTGTCCAGGCTTTGAACTTGTGACCAGCCTACCTGCATCACCCTAGCAGCTGGATTATAAGTGTCTTTCCTCATGAGGTTGAATCTTGAAGGAAGAATATTCACAAAAGAACATTCACCAAAGAATGGGGAAGGGCACAAGTCTTTGTGTGGGCTTACATTTCAGGCATATTTATCTGTTAAAAAAAACTTTCTTAGAAAATGACTCAGCAGGGGAAGTCTTGTCTCTACCTCTGTCAGGCTATGTATTTCAGGGTCTCTGAGGGAGCCCTCTTCATCCTACAAGTTGAACTGCGTGACCCTGTGGCTCCCCTCCTGAGGGGACAAGAGACCTTCAAGACACTGGCTTGGTTCTGTGTCTTGCCAGCTTGGACATCTTTCTTCCTGTGCTGAACACCCCCATACATCTCTTTAGGTATGTCATCCCTTTACCCCAGGGAGGGTAGCCTGATGACTGTGTGTTCGGTCCTGCCCCGTAATCTTAGGGACTCAGCAGCCCCGGGTAAAGGTAAGGTTCTCTCCAAACTGGACTCTATTAGTGTAAGAGGTCCCAGGCAAATGAGGGTGGGGAGAGTTGGGGGGAGCAGAATGGGGACTGCAGCACGGAACCAGAGACCATATTGCTAAGAAGAAAAAAAAGGCATTGGTTTAAGTCAGGAAACAAAAAAAGGGAACTGAGTGGCTGCGAAAGGGTGGGGTTTGTTCAGACTGTCCTTCCTCTCTGGACTGTAAGAATATGTCTCCAGGGCCAGTGTCTTCAGAGAGCGAGTCCCACCTTCCAAGTCCCGGCATCTCATTACGTCTGGGAAGCTGCCTGCATTAAGTCAAAATTGAGGTGGGTCTGAGGTGACGCAGAGACGGGGCAGCAGCCGTAAGGACTTCTGTTGGGACCCTGAAAAGACAGACAGGAAACATGGCTGCTTCCATGTATCTGCTGGTGGAGGAGACTCATGGAGAATGGGAGTGTCACCAGCAGAAGACCCTGGCATGCCCTTCCAATGATGGAGGGGAATGTGAAGGTCTTCTGGAGATGGCCAGTGTGGTGGGGGTGGCTGTAGGAAGAGGAGACAGTGACCTGAGGTGACCATCTGAAAAAGTAGCCAACCTTGGAAATGGAGCTCTGCAGCTCTTGGTGGGAAAGCAACATTACAGACAGCCATAGGGTGAAAGCAAGCCATTTTCACCAGATACTGATTGAAGACCCGAAATGTGTCCTCATATCAATAGAAGAAGGAATTCTAAGAGTCCGCTTAAGCTGCAAAACCTCTAAAATAGCTCATGGGTCTCAAATGGCAGTACTAAATGGGGAAAGGCCTGTGCTGCATGGGACGGAGGCGACTTGGCTTGGCCTTCAACAGATCAAATATTACAAGGATGAGATGGCTTCTAGAAAGGATTGTGTGGAGGCTGTGGGAACCTCGTGGTAACAGTGGGTAGGAGACAGGGCCAGCGCAAAGCAGCCTCCGCCCCAGCAGAGACAGTGTGGCCAACCCCTGAGGTCTCCGGGAAGGTTTTTCTTCTTACCATTGCCTACCATGTGCATGGCTGCCTTTTCTCCTGGCTTCAATATTTCTCCTCTCATTTCCTGGCCGCTATCTCCTGATCCAGAAGCAGCACTTAATAGCCTTTAAATTGTATCAAATTTATCTTGCCACTTTCTCCTCAAGCTGTTTTGCCTTTCTCTTCCCCCTTCCCACCTGCCTGTGGCTTTCCTTGGACGTTCTTGCCAGGACTATGTGTGTAAATAAACGTGAAATTGATAAGGCAGGCCCCTGGCCAAAGTAAGTGCTGGATCTCAGCGGTCCTTACTAGTTTTGCTCCTCCGGAGCCCTGCCAGCGCCAGCGGCCCATAGGGTTGGCCTAGGGGCAAATGGTGTGAGCTTTAGATTCAGACTGCTGTTCTGATCAAGCCGACAGAGGCTTTCTGTAGTGAGTCTCCAGACCTCCAAATGAACCGGTACTTTCCTTACTACCCAGCTCTCAAGGCTGGATAAACCCCTGCTGTGTGGTTCTAGAGCAGCAGTGGGGGTAGGGGCTGGGGTGTTGACCCCACACCCTGCAATCCCAGAGGCAGGAGTAGCAGCAGTCCAGAGGCTGGCCGAGGGACACTGCAGGCGGCTCAGAGGTGGTCCTCTTTGTTGTTAGATGAACATTTTCGTTCTGCTCCTTCCCTCATTGTGCATGCCACACTTCTGAAGCAAGCAGACTATTGCCTTTCTCAATAATTTGAAATAAGCCACAAAATGCAAATTCTCATAGAAACCTGAAGTATTACACTCATGCAGTATCCCTTAAGGCTTGCCTTATCCACTATATTCTGACGTTTTTGATTTATTTTATTTGGAACTAAAGTCTTACCCATCTAGCCAAGGCTATGTAGCCCAGACGCGTCTCAAACTTGTGGTCTTTCTGCCTAACTTTCCTGTGTGCCGGTATTGCTTGTGGACACTACCACACCTGACCTGACTTTTTTTTTTTTTTAAAAAAAGTTTAATCTATTTGCTTGTGTAAAAAATCCAGGTTCTTGTTGCTTATGGCTGTTGCTGTCTTGTTCAGACACTTTGCAAATGCCTTATGGCGAAGAACTAGTGTAACTTTCTATCTTCTCATAGGGTCTTGATGCAATTTTAAATAGTCACTATGATTTGTTATTTCCATTTGAGCAAATTTCCCATAGAGTCTCTTGTCAGTGGTCTAGAGCCATAGCAGGAAGTCAGTTCTAACGGGGAAGATATGGCTGCTGAAAACCAAAGTTTGGGCCTTCTCCCGAGAGTCATCCGTGTCTGCATGTCTACGTTTCCCTCAGCAATGCTGGGATCTGATTGCTAATTCCTGAAGATAAATGAGGCCTAGACATTTGAGTGTTACCAAGTTCAAGAAATGGTTAAAGAGGAGTTGGGTGCAGGGGCACATACTTGTAATCCCAATGCTCAGGAGGCTGAAGCAGGAGGATTACCTGGAGTTCCTGATCAACCTGAAAAGCAGAGCTAGACCTTGTTTCACAAATGTGGAGAAGGAGGAGGAGGGTGAAGGGGGAGGAGGAGGAGGAAGAAGTAGTTGTTGTTATGGAGGAGACTGACTTATTTTACTCCAAACCTGCTTGGTTATGCATGAAGCCGTCAGGGGAGGGGGAGGGGAACACGCCTCTGAGGAGCCTGAAACAATTGCCACGTGTAACTTTCAGTTTGTGGCAGAGGTTCATATAGAGCAATTGAGTATGATCTGAGAGCTTCATAAACCTGGACCATTTAATCACAGGCATTTCTCCCCACTCCCCACTCTTTGAAAGGCCTCTTCCAATGAGCCACAAAACGTAAAGACTTTGGGTAACACTGGTTATTTGAGCCTCAGTTCTTCTCACTGCTGACCCTTACCAAAATGAAAATGAAGTCTCACTCCTCAAAAGAAAGTTCGGAGAGTTCCGAGGACTTGAATTGTAGGCAAGTGGGAGACTAAGACAAACTAGAATTTGAGACCACTGACCCAGTGAAAAAGTTAGTGAACAATAAAAGCAGACTAGAAAATGACTGGCAGTGAAGTGGAAATGAAGGAAAGCTGGAGGGCAAAGGGGACTCAGGCTCTCAAACCCTGCTCTTTGGAGCAGGAATAGACATGCTCTTTGGAAAGTATTTTGGCAATGAGTATCAAAATGCAAAGTGCACACACAGTTTTCACGTTTCTTTACGCATTGTGTGTGGTATGTGTGTGTCTGTATGAATGTGTGTCTGTGGTGTGTATGTGTGTGTCTGTATCTGTGCATGTGTGTCAGTGTGTATATGGTGTATGGGTCTGTGTCTGGTGTGCGCGTGTGCGTGTGTGGTGTGTGTGTGGTGTGTGTGTGTGTGTGTGTGTGTGTGTGCATAAGTGTGTGTTGATGCTTTCAGAGAGTGTCAGATTCCCTTGAGCTGGAGTTCCTGGCAGCTGTGAATGGCTTCATGTGGATGTTGGGAACTGAACTCAGGTCCTCTGGAAGCATAGAAAGCGCTCTTCTTAACTGCTGAGCCATCTCTTTGATTCTTTATCATCATCATTATTATTAATTATTGTTGTTGGTATTGCTCTTGCTATTTAGATTTCGAGATAGGGTTTCTCTGTGCAGCTCAGACTGGCCTTAAACTCACTCTGTGTCCTCCTAGCTCAGCCTCCGGAGTGCTGAGATAACATGCCTACTTCACAGGCGTGGCTAGCAATAATGGTAAACAAGAATCTTAGAAACTTTGTTTTGGCAAAAAGTATTGTTGCATGGCTGAATGAATGGATACATAGATAATTTTAAACATAAGCAAACTATACATGGTATGTGCAATATAAATGCAACTACAATAAGAAATGTGCACAGAAAAAATAAAAAAGATGCCAAAATACTAACACATCTATATATGAGGTTCGTAACTGATTTTTAAATTTTTAATATCCCTGAACTTGAAAGAATTTTCTACAATGAATTTGTGTTATTTTGATATAATAAGGAAAAATAAACGTCTAACCAAAGGGAAACAAAAATTCAATTGAAAATTGCTATTGTTAGTGTTAGGTTTTACCATGAATTTGGTCGCCTGTAATGCTGACAAGATAAGTAGAGTCTAAACAATGTTTCAGTAACTCCTAATTGGGTTGCTTTGTTACTATGGAGATGCCATTTTAAAGACCTTTTTTTCTGCCTGAGCATGGTGAGTATGCCTTTAATCCCAGACTTTGGAAGGCAGAGGCAAGAGGATCTCTGGGAGTTCCTCTGCACCCAACTCTTCTTTAACCATTTCTTGAACTTGGTAACACTCAAATGTCTAGACCTCATTTATCTTCAGGAATTAGCAATAATTAACAGAGTCAAGAGGATCTGGCCAGTCTGGTCTACATAGTGTTCCAGGACAGCCAGGGCTACAGAATGAGACCCTGCCTCAAAGAAAAGGAAAGAAAAGGGAAGGGAAGGGATGGGGAGGGGAGGAGAGAAGAGGAGAGGAGAGGACAGGAGAGGAGAGGAGAGAAGAGGAAAAGAAAGGAAAGATGGAAAAGGAAGGGAAGTTTGATATCACCACATAACCTGGGTGTGGGAGTGCACACATCCCAACACTCAGGGGATAGAGGCAGGAGAGGATTAGAAGCCCAAGGTCTATCTTGACGACATAGAAAATTTGATAACAACCTGGGCTACATGGGACCTTGTGGCAAAGAAAAGAAAAATTCAATTTAAATCAATCTGGGAAGTATGGCATGCTCACAAACTGCAAGAGCTACACAGCAGAGCTATAGAGGGATGGCACTGGACAAGTCACGCAGCCTACAGATATTAGAGCCCGTGTGTCTGTTGTGAAGAACAGCTGGAATAACACACATAAGATGTTGATCAGAAGCTGGGCTGTGTGGCTCAGTGGAAGAGCTCTAGACAAGTAGGAATAAGACCCTGAGCTTCATTCCCAGCACCACAACCAGAAATTAATAATAATAATAATAATAATAATAATAATAATAATAATAATAATAAACCAAAGTGCCTGGCAGGTGAACGGCACCAGAGCAGGAGTTCTCTTCCTATCCCTACAGAGAGAATCGAAATGGCCAGATGTTTGATGGTCAATTACCCAGAACTTTAAAGGAGAAATAATGAGAAACTGATACCTCTTGAATATCCTGGTTAAGGAGTTGTTTGGGGTACAATTGATTCGCATCTGTTTCATGAACTCTCTTCAACCACAGGCCAGCTGTGTAGTTATGGAATGTCGCTCCAGTGTTGTCCCTGGTAGTGCTTTGTCTTATCATAGGCGAGGATGATTGCCACAGATGCTTTTATTTATTGACTCTTCACTTGTTATTTATATTACTTCCCTGGCATAGTGCAGTTTGTATGATGACTGACCTCTTACTAACGGTCTTCCTCTTTCTGAATTCTACTGCTGCTTGTAGAGCTGGGAGGATGAAAAAAAGGTGGCTTCGTGTATTCCTTGTATTCAGACTTCAGTAATGTTATAATACTGAAACCATATGTTATACAAACAACTCAGATTTTCTGTCATTTTCCTCCCTCTTCTTTTGCATCATCTCTATGATCCTCTCTCAGTATATGTGACATTTCTTCTGTTTCAATCCTGTCTCCCACCCCTTGATTAACACGAGCAGGGGCAGCCCTCATCATGCATGTTTTGTGTTTGGATTACTTCTATTACCCAATGGAATTGTTAGAGACAAAATAGAAGTTTCCCACAATGAGTAGCTACAAGGCTCTACCTGCTAACACAGAGTAGTCCGCTACACTATGCCAGCCTTCTGGGAGATGCAGAGATAGATGTTTCTCCTTTTCTATTATCGGCTAAAGGACCAGAGGAGCCTAAGGAAGAACTGCCACATTTTGAGGTTGTATGAGTCTGGATTTCACTCTAAGGAATGGGAGAGAAGCAGTCAAACTATGGAAATTGCAATAACTGCAGCTCAATGGTCTAGTGCTAGAGGCCATCTCACTCCTGGCTCAGAGGGGTGATGGTTGCTTACTTCCTCATACTTCAGCAGTAAACCTTACCTCAGCACAGGCATTTGAGAGAGACAGAAGGCTTCCTCTTGTATGAATTAGATGTGTTGAAGAAAAGAATGAAGGAAGGAAGGAAGGAAGGAAGGAAGGAAGGAAGGAAGGAAGGAAGGCAGGCAGAGGCGACAGCCAGCATATGTCTTACAGGACATAGAGGACATTATCAGGACTGAAACCAATGCTGGGTCTAACCAGGGAGTGTGTCCACTAAGATTTACAACATAATTGAAGGTCAAAGGCCCCGCGACCTTTACTCTCTGGCACACACAAACAACTTGGCATGGTTTGTTGGGATGCTTTTGATCCTCTGCACTGCTTATGCTACTCACTTTCCTTAGGGTTTTATTTTACCTTCTGTAATTTGCGTCTGCGATTCTGAAAGAGGTGCTTGATGTAATTCACCATGATGCACGAGTGGTATTATTACAAAGGTCTCCACGACTTAGCAGCTAAGAAGACTGGAGTATGGTTGCGCTTTTACCACTACTCATTAGGAAACGGGGGGGGGGGGGCAGTGCTCTAAGAGGAACTTCTTAGGTGTTTGGGCTGAAACTGAAGGTAGGACTGACTGCTCATAATCTTGCCAGCTTGTCACTCTGGTGGGAGTCCATTTTAGACAGAGGCCAAGAAGGAGACTTATGCAGTGAGGTGCAGGGAAAGGTTTGAGTTTCTGCATCCTTTCTCTCTAAAGATCACCAACAAAACATTTGTCCGGTGGATCCACTGCCAGAAGCGAGCAGCAGCTCTGCAGTAAACAGAAGGCGAAGGTCATCCTGAGCATTTGGACATTCCTGGGATCCGTTCTTGTCTTCCCATCATGATAATAGGACTGTCTGCACCACAAGACAGAGCCAAATAACTGTGGAGGGCACCGGGCTTTGAAAAAAGACACCCCCTCTTTCTTCCTACTGAAAAAGAAGTCAGTTTTTCAGTGAAAAAAAGGAAAGTGCACCGGGCGGTGGTGGCGCACGCCTTTTATCCCAGCACTCAGGAGGCAGAGGAAGGTGGATCTCTGTGAGTTCGAGACCAGCCTGGTCTACAAGAGCTAGTTCCAGGACAGGCTCCAAAGCTATAGGGCTCCAGGGAAACCCTGTCTCAAAAAACAAAAAAGAAAACAAAACAAAAAAAGGAAAGTGACTTGACACTTGACTTGTTTGGTTTCCATGGTGCCACCAGAAGCAAAAGGAATCTGGTGAAAATAAAGAAATAAAGCTCCACACCCTTGTAGGGAAAGCGCCCTGCTCCTCACAAAATTCTGGGGAGAGCTGATGAATTTTTTTGTCTATGTTCCATTTTTATGGCTATCATCTTTTCATTAATGATTCCAATGAAAACAATTTATAAAACTGTGTATAAACTTTAGATGGATTGATGTGGTGTGTGTATGTGTGTCTGTCTGTCTGTCCATCTGTCTGTCTGAAGAAGCCATTGGTGAGCCATGCCTGGTGCTGCAGGGTTATAATCTAGATAGCACTCTAGATGCTGAGGCAGCAGGCCAGGCCTGCCTGGGCCACCAAATGAGCTGAAGGGCAGCATGAGCTACACAGGGAGATGCTGTCTCAGAGATACAATATAAATTTCAAAGAGGCTAGTGATGTACCTTGGTGGTTGAGTCCTTGTCTCCCTCGTGCAAGGCCCTGTGTTCCATCTTCAGCACCACAAAGACTCTTTGAGGGTTCATGAAATTTTCTGGAGTGTTCTAAGCATATTGTTCTTCCCACATGAGCAGAGTTGACATTCTTTTTTTCTTAATATTTATTTATTTATTATGTATACAATGTTCTGTCTGTGTGTATGCCTGAGGGACAGAAGAGGGCACCAGACCCCATTACAGATGGTTGTGAGCCACCATGTGGTTGCTGGGAATTGAACTCAGGAGCTTTGGAAGAGCAGGCAATGCTTTTAACCTCTGAACCATTTCTCCAGCCCCAGCAGTTGACATTCTTAACAGCAACATAGTTACATTACTTTTTTTTTTAGAAAAAGATGATTTACTTTTTAAATTTTATTGCACGGTTATGAGTGTTTTGCCTGCAATTACATATATGCACTACCTGCGTGTCTGGTGCCCGTGGAGGTCAGAAGAAGGCACCAAATATCCTGGAACTTCACTTACAGGTGGTTGTGAGCCATTGTATGGTGCTGGAGACTGAACGCCGGCTGCCTGCAAGAGCAACAAGTGCTCTTAGCCATTGCTCTATAGTTACATCACTGCTGCCTGTCGTCTAAAAGAAACTATCTAAGGAAAGAGGAGGGGAGGCCAAAGCACCAATCCACTGTAGTAAAACTGTTCTCAACTTGAAAACAAAACTTCTGTCCTTTGTAACCCAGACAGCAGGGCATGAGCTAAATCAGTCGAATGGCGGTTATTGTGTGTTCCTAAGTACAGGTGAACCCTCCCGTGTCCTTTTGGCTACAAACCTGAATGGGTTAACTCTTGAAAAATTATATCTATTGTTCAGGAAACCGGCAACGGAAAGTCCAGTATCTGCCATAGTGAAGTTCTGGTGCCCGAATTATCCCTTCTGAGAATATCCGGGTCAAGAGTTTCACAGAAATGTTGGCCATTTACAGATTCTGGCGACTTGACAGAAAAGGATAAACAGTGTAAAGCGGTGTCTCAACGTTACCAACGGCCTGTACACGTTGTTGGTTAGCTAGAGCATTCAGTTCCCTTATACAAGAAGCTAGGCATGGTTCAGTGTTCAGAGTTGGGGACTGTGGAAGCAGGAGATCAGGCAGACAGAAGGCGCCTTGCTGGTGTTGCGCATGCGTGTTTCATTTCAAACGGGTAGCAGGGTTGAGGAGGAGCCAGGAGGGATAGAGATGACTATGCTAAAACCTCATGATCTGTCCTTATCCGCAGCACAGCAGCCAGTCCCGGCGAGAGGAAACCATGGCTGCAGTGATCCTGGAGAGCATCTTTCTGAAGCGCTCCCAACAGAAAAAGAAAACATCCCCTTTAAACTTTAAGAAGCGCCTCTTTCTCTTGACTGTGCAGAAACTTTCCTACTATGAGTATGACTTTGAACGTGGGGTAAGTTTCCCAAATGTGAAGTCTGAAATTCACCAGTTCAAGGATTTAGTCGTCTTCGGTCTTATGTGAGGCACAAGATAGGGCTTCCATGGACAGGGTAGGAGGGCATAGAAATAAAATTGACCTAACTACAACAAACTCTGACAAGTATTTCCTAGCCTAGGACTAGGCACAATCATGCCAGGGAAAAAATTCAAGAGTGTTAGAAGGTGTGTGGGGTGGTGGTGGTGCAGGCCTTTAATCTCAGCACTCGGGAGGAAGAGGCAGGCAGATCTCTGTGAGTTCAAGGTCAGCCTGTTCTACAGAACTAGTTCCAGGACAGGTTCCAAAGCTACAGAGAAACCCTGTCTCAAAAAACAAAACAAAAAAGGTGATAGAATCTTGTGGTTGGCAATAACTCATATGAACCAGGCGGTGGTGGTGCACACCTTTAATCCTAGCACTTGGGAGGCAGAGACAGGTGGATCTCTGAGTTTGAGGCCACCCTGGTCTACAGAGTGAGTTCTGTAGGACAGGCTCCAAAGCTAAAGAGAAACCCTGTCTCGAACCCCCCCCCCCAAAAAAAGCCACAATACATATGCTTGTTGAGAATAAAATTCAAGAAGTCATCATTGCCTATTTCTTGCTACAAAATTGCACATAATTGTTTATCCTTCTATGCAATGTGTCTCCAATTTGGTATTTAAAGGTTAGATAGAGGTTGGGTTATTTTTTTTTTAACTTTAAAAATAACAGGTTCTGCTAGGGGCACACACCTTTAATCCCAGCATTCAGTTGGGTCTACATAGGGAGTTCCAGGCCAGCCAGAGCTGCATAGTGAGACCCCGTCTCAAAAATAAACAGAAACGGGGTTCAGGGTTCTGTTAGGCTTTATGTGCCATCTCACAGAGACTGATTAAATAACAATGTGTAAATGCCCGATTGCTTGAACATTCTTAATCTTTCTCCACTTTCTTCCTCATTCCTTCAGAGAAGAGGCAGCAAGAAAGGTTCGATAGATGTGGAGAAGATCACCTGCGTTGAAACAGTGGTTCCTGAAAAAAATCCTCCGCCAGAAAGACAGATTCCGGTGAGAAGAGGCCAGGGTCAAGGAGGGAGAGCTACGGAGTTGGAAGGCATTTGGAACTTCCAAATACTCCAAATAGAATGGCGCTGTTGTCGTGCACTGTAGAACAGTTTTGTTTCTTTAGGGAGCCAGCGAGCTTGCCCTATGCATAAGGGAAAATGCTTCCAAGCCTGATGACCTGAGTTCTATCCATAAACCTCACATAGTGGAAGCAGAGAGCCAACTCCTGAAAATCGTCCTCTCATCTCCACATGAGAACTGCTGCACGAGTGTGGACACACTCACGCCCATGCACACACCCACACACCCACCCCACCCACCCACCCACCCACACACAGAAACAGAGAGAAAGCAAGAATGTAAGAAAGGAAAGTCAGTTTTTTATTCAGACTGGGAGATGGCTCAGTGGTAAAGTGTTTGCCAGACAAGCCCAAGGACTTGAGAATTCTCAGAACTCACCTAAAGCCAGACCCAGCAGTGCATCTGTAATCTTGGCACCCCTATGGCAAGATGGGAGGTGGAGACAGGGGAATTCCTGGGAGCTCAAGGCCCAACTAGTCTGGCATATGCAACAGCTAAAAAGGTGACCACGTCTCAAAGAAGGTGAAAGATAAGGACTGACACTTGAGGCTGTCCCCTGAGCTCCACAGACATGCTCCTGAAGAATGTACATACACAGAGAGAGTATACACACACACACACACACAGAGACAGAGACAGAGAGAGAGAGAGACCGAGAGAGAGAGAGAGAGAGAGAGAGAGAGAGAGAGAGAGAGAGAGAGAGAGAGAGAGAGAGAGAGAGAGAGAGGAGGGGGAGATTAAAAAAGAATTTGCCAAAAGAGAATTTGCTTGCTTTTGTTGGTGTTGTTTTGTTTTCGAGACAGGGCTTCTCTATAGCTTTGGAGCCTGTCCTGGAACTAGCTCTTAGTTCCAGGCTGGCCTCGAACTCACAGAGATCTGCTGCCTTTGCCTCCCGAGTGCTGGAATAAAAGGCGTGTGACACCACCGCCCAGCTTGCTTGCATTTTTAAAAAATTTGTTTTATTTTTAATTATGGGGTGTGTGTGTGTGAATGTGTGCGCATGTTTGCATTTGTGTGTTTACCCCCCTGAGGCCAGTGTCAGATTCCTGAGTTAGAATTTCAAGCAGTTGTGAGTGAGTGTGGCTTCTTGGGACCAAGCATGGACCCTCTGGGGGAGCAGTTATGTGCTCTTAACCACTGAACCATCCATCCTTTCCAGCCTGAAAGGTCTTCAGTCTCTCACGAATTGGTGATACCAAGTCAGCATCTTTCCTTCTTAGCAGGTACACACTTAACCTGGAAAAGTTTACAACCCCCACCTAAAATACTGCTGGACTGCCCTCTCACAGGGGCAAAGAGGATTGACTTTCCTCCTGCAGCTGTCAGTGTCAGAGCTATGGCTTGAGGAAGTCTCCATGCCAAGGCTGAGCCACGGGAGAGTTAATTTTTAAAGAGTTGTATGTATGTATGTATGTATGTATGTATGTATGTATGTATTTGAGTCTCCCTCTGTATCCTAGGCTGTCTGGGATTCACCATGCAGCTCAGGTTGACCTTTAATTCTTTGCAATTCTACCTCATCCCTCCAAGTGCTGTAATCACAAGCATGAAATTAGAGTCTATTTTTTTTTAATTTCACTATTGCTATTTTATAATTTGTTTGTGTGGAGGTATTTTGCCCGTATGTATGTCTGTGCACTGTGTTCTCGCCTTGTACCTACCTGAAGAGGCCAGGAGAGTCATTAGATCGTCTGGAGCTTTACTTCCCGATGCTTGTTAGCCACCATATGGGTGCTGGGAACTAAACCAGGGTCCTCTAGAAGAGTAGCCAGTGCTCTTAACTGCTAAGCCATCTTTCCATCCCCAAGATTAGATTCCTTAATATCTTATGGTCTATTCTCCCTGAATTCCCAGGCTCTTTCCGGGGAATAGCACCTGCTGATTATTGAGCTGATTTTTTTTATCATTTTATTTTTCCTGTTTATAGGAGTATGCCTATCTAGTATAGAAACTGGAAAATAAAGAAATAAGAAAACTAAGAAAAATGATGTATAATCCCACTATTCACTTAAATAATAATTACCCTCCTATATAATTAGAACAATACTACTATATACCTTGCTTTGCAATTTACCTTTATTTTCTTGGGAGGGAGTTGGTGTTTTGGATTTTTTTAATTTATTTTTGTCTGGGTGTATGTGGTCTAAGTGTATGCAAATGCATGCACACCTGCTTGTGTGCATGTGAAAGCAAGAGGCCCAAGTCTGTCATTCTCCTCCTCCTTTTCCTTTTGAAAGGTTTTCATCATATGCATCTATCCATCTGTCTGTCTACTTATTTATTTGAGACAGGTTCTCACTATGGACACCTGACTGGCCAGAATCTCACTCTGTAGACTAGGCTGAACTCAAACTCAGGGATCCACCTGCCACTGCCTCCTGAGTGCTAGAATTAAGGGCAGGTACCAGTATGCCTGGCTATACTTATCTATCTATCTATCTATCTATCTATCTATCTATCTATCTATCTATCTATCTATCTAGCTATTGCAGGTAAGTGGTTGAGGGCAAACGTGCCACAACATGAGTATGGAAACCAGAGGACAGCTTGAAGAAATCAGTTCTCCCCTTCCATCATGGAGTTCCTGGAGATGAAACTCATGTCATCAGGCTTGGTGACAAGTGCTTTTACTCTCTGGGCCATTGTGTTGGCCCTCTCCACCATATTTTGAAAAGTCATTTTATTATTTTATGTATATGGGTATATTGACTATATGTATGTGTACCATATGGTTGCAGTGCCTGAGGAGGCCAGAAGAGAAAGTCAGATTCCCTGAAATTGGAATGACAGACATTTGTAAGCGGCCATGTTGGTGTTGGAAATCAAACCTCGGTCCTCTGCAAAAGCAACCAGTGCTCTTAGCCGCTGAGCCATCTCTTCAGCACCCCACCCTTATTTTTTTAAGGCTTATTATTATGTGAATGTTTGCATGCATTGTATGTGCCCTGCATACATACCTAGTACCTGGTGCCAGTGGAGGTCAGAACACTGCCTCAGATCTAGTGTAGGATCCCATGGAGCTGAAGTTACAGACAACTGTGAGCCTCCATGTAGGTACTGGGAATCAAATTTGGGTCCTTTGAAGATTAGCAAGTGCTTTTAACTTTTGAGCCATCTTCAGTCCCAGCATTTTTAAGATGTTTGAGAGTGTTTTCCTGCATGTATATAAATGTAGCGTGTGTGTGTGCCTGGTGAGACTAGAGGCCAGAAGAGGGTGTCGGATTCACTGGACCTGACATTATAGGTGTTTGTGAGCTGTGGCGCGCATCCTGAGAGTTAAACTCCTTTGCAAGAGCAGCAAGTGTTCTTAGCTGCTGAGCCATCTCTCTGGCCCCAACGCTTTGGTTATTTTTGTTTCTCTTTCATTTCATTTTCTAGAAGTGGAATTGTGGTATCTTACAGTCCTGTAAACTATGTAGGGTGGTATTTTCTCCATCTTTATAACTTGAAATATTTTAAATATTAGTTAACTGTTTAGAGAAGAAAAATATTTCATTAGTGACTTCATTTTACTTATAAGACAGAACAATGTGTCTACTGCTCATTTCTATTTTTTTCATTTGTGAATTGCATGTTCGTCTTTTAGGCCCACTCTTATTGAGATATTTACTGTGTTTCTAACACTTTCAAAGACATCTTGATGTAAGAGTCCTTTGTAAATATTAGTGTGTTGAAAATATTCTTCCAGTTTTTTTTAAATCTCTAAATTTGGTTTTGGTTTATTTTATTCTGCCCACCCAGTGGTTTCTTTCCTTCCTTCATTCTTTCCCTTCATCCTCTCTCTCTCTCTCTCTCTCTCTCTCTCTCTCTCTCTCTCTCTCTCTCGCTCTCTCTCTCTCTCTCTTTCATATCTCACTATATATTTCTGCCCGACCAGGCTGGCCTTGAATTTACAGAGAGCAGTCTCTGCCTCCCAGGTGGTGAGATGAAATGCATGTGCCACCACACACAGCTCTGTCTTCCTTTTGTTTCTGTCTTTCTTTTTCTGTGGGTGTTTTTACAGCTCGGATATAGCCCAGGTTGGCTTGATCTCCCTCTGGAGCCTCTGGCTTCCAAGCATGGGATTATAGGTGCACTCTATCACTCCCAGATCATAATTTCTTTATATGTTTTTGCCTTGCTGGTAATTGAACCCAGAACTTCATGCGCATAAGGCAAGCACTCTAGAACTGCGCTGCAGCTCCATCTCGTCATAGTTCTATTTTCACCGTCTGCTCTTAAATCCATCTGAACTTTACACTGGGGTATCATGTGAAGTGGCTATCCAATTCCTAGCACCAATTATTGAGAAGCTACAGTTTTGCTAATGATTTGGAATGTCTATTGGTCTATGGGAAGTAATCATTAAGAAATTCTTTTCAGGCCCAGAGAGTTGGTTCAGTAGTTAAGAGCAATTGCTGCTCTTGCAGAGAGCATAAGTACAATTTCCAGCACCCACAGTGGACGGCTCACAGTCACCATAATTCCAGTTCCTGGGCACACCATGCTTTTTTTTCCCTTGGCATCAGTAGACATTTCACATATATATATAAATAAATACGAAAAAAATATTTTTTTAAAAAAATAAGAGATTTTTGCAAATGTTTTCTGCATCCATGGTAAAATATCCCCAAAACCTAAAGAAATTCAGAAAAGAGCAGCACTTCTGTCTTACTTATTTTTCGGTAATGGTGATAGAACACCATGGCGAAAACAACTTATAAAAGAAAGTGTTCGGGTGGTGGTGATGCACACCTTTTAATCCCAGCACTCGAGAGGCAGAGGCAGGCTGATCTCTGAGTTCAAGACAAGCCTGGTCTTAGAGCGAGTTCCAGGCCTGGCTTCATAGCTGCTGGGAAACCCTGTCTCGAAAAACCAAAACAAAAAAAAAATAGAAAGAAAGAAAAAAAAGTGTTTAATTTGGGGCTTGGCTTCAGCGGGTTAGTTCATGACGATAGAGTAAAGGCGTGTCCACAGAACAGCCTAGAGCTTCATCTTGAGGCACAATTTGGAAACTGAGAGGCTGGGAGTGAGTCTTTTGAAACCCCAAAGCCTGACTCCAGTGACCCGCCTCCTGCAACAAGACCACACTTCCTAATCCTTCCCCACAGAAGTTCCACCAATCAGGGACCAAGTATTCAAATATATGTAAACCAATGGGGGCTATTCTCATTAAAACTACCACAACATCCACAGGTAACCATATTTCCTTTCTTCTTTCATTACAGAGGAGGGGTGAGGAGTCTAGTGAAATGGAACAGATTTCAATCATTGAAAGGTTTCCGTACCCATTCCAGGTGAGTTATTTTGTGTAACCCACTCCGGAAAAGCCTCTGTAATGAAGTCACTAGGCATCAGGTGAAGGATACTAGGTTCCGGTGAGCAGAAATTGAAGTAGTCAAGGAAGTCCTGTTAGGGAACCAGGCCCCTGCATAGTACGCTGTCGCTGAGAGGAGTTTTCAGCAGAAAAAGAGTTCTTCTCCAAGGCAGACACTCACAGAAGGAGGAGACGCGAGTCTCAAATTGTCTTCCCCGAAAGGGTTGAAGGGAAATTGTCAGCAAAATAAGTGGGGCAGCTTAAGGTGTGGACACGGGGTTAAAGATAACCAGTCATCAGCAAATGCACAGTCAATTGTCACAGCTCTTTATGGGCCCTGTGTCAGAAAATGACATAATATGGGGGTGGGGTTTTCAGCTCTACTAGACCATTCTTTGAGAATCTGCACAGGCCCAAGGGAGGAGTCAATGGTTTCTCCTAATTCCGTCTCTCTCTCCATATTACTTTCTCCTAATTCTCTCTCTCTCCCTCCCTCTCCCTCTCCCTCCCTCCCTCTCCCTCCCTCCCTCTCCCTCTCACCCTCTCCCTCTCTTCCCTCTCCCTCTCCCTCTCCTCCCTTTCCCCCTCCCTCCCTCCCTCCCTCTCTCTCTCTCTCTCTCTCTCTCTCTCTCTCTCTCTCTCTCTCTCTCTCTCTCTCTCTCTCTCTCTCTCTCTCTCTCCCCCACTCACTGTCCCTCCTAACCCCCTCTCTCCTCTCTCCGACAATTTTTAAAAAGACGAGGTCCCTTTATGAGCTGTAAAGCAGGTCTCAACCTTACAACCTCCTACCATAGTCCTCCAATTGCTGGGATTACAGGTTTATTAACTAGTGCTACCACATCTACTCAGAACTGGTGATACTGCTTGGTAAGAGATCTTGGCAGCCTCTGAAAGGTAACCTAGGAAACCATTATTATAATTAACTCTGTCAGAGGTCTGATCTACAGCAAAGCTCGGGCTGGCTAATACATACCCCAGCTGTGTTACTTGCAGGATTAATGATTTCTTTTGAAGTCAAATAAAAGCAACAAAACATAGGCTTGCGTACATGAGATTAGGCCAGCTGTGTTTGTTGGCTAGGAACAACAGAAGTTAGGATTCTGGCTTTCCAGAGAGTCTTAGAGAAAGAGGTCTTATTCTTTGAATGCTAACATTCATGAGAATGACTCTCAGGTCCCCACAAGATGCTTCTGAGCTGCAAATGAGATATGTTTACTATTGGAAGCCCTTCACTTATTAAATATGTGGCAGAAGCCTCTTGGCATTCCAGCAAAGGATTGTTTGTTTATTTCCAGCTAAAAATTTTACAATGTATGAGATTGACAAGCATGTTTGATTTTCTATTTTCCCCATCTACACAGTTTCTTTCCATATTTACACCTCAAAAGGACTATAAATCAACGCCAGTCCTATTCTGATATGTCTTGTTTATGACAGCTGAATTGAGAAAGGCACTCTGCTTGTTGACTGATCATGTCACTTCCTTCTGGCTCTGCATGTCTGCTTAATGGCGGTCATGTGGGTTGAAAAGACCAAAACGGAGAGAAAAGGGGTAGTATTAGGAAGTGCAGTGTGGGGAAGGTTTATTAGACATAAACCTATGCTCCAGTCTAGTCTGAAACAGGTCAAGAACATCATTCTGATAGCTAGAGCATAAGCCATAGCAAAGAGTACGATTTGGGCTTCAAACCGGCTTGCTTGTATCCTGAGAACTGTGGAGGCAACACACAGTGAATGTAGCAGCCTCGGCAGCAGTGAAAGCCAGAAAAGGAAGTGGAAAGTCTCAGGGGAGGGGGCTTTCTGTCATGGATGTATGAGCACAAGCAAGACTAGCAAGCAAAAAGAAAAATGTAAAATGATCTCTTTCGTGGCTGACTGTTAGAAAACTTGTGAGAGAAGGGTGTTTGTGACATAGTTTTTATTACCACTGTCTTTTAGCCCAATGATCTCGCTTGGCTGCACGAGCCGATGATGAAGAAGGGCATTATATAAAGAACATTAATTCATAATTCAAAAATAACTTGTATTTGACTTTAGAATTCATTCTGTGATGCCTACTAACTCTATGAGGATTCGGCCTAGTTTTTTTTAACACTATTTCACTGTGTACCTCAGGCTAGCCTAGAATTTACCCTCCTTCTGCCTCAGCTTCCCCAGCAATGGGATTACAGGTGTAAGTCACCATGCTTGACTTCAGAACAAAATCTATTATATTTTATGTGTCTGTGTAATACCCAGCATAATGAACGTGGTAAGTGTTAAAAAAATACTGATTTGACGATAGTCCCTGATGTATACTTACTCAATTTGAAGTAAGTTTGTAGCTCTAAATTTGTTTTGGCAAATAATGAGAGAAAGCCTCTGGAAAGCATTGTTAATAGTCATAAATGAAAATTTACTCCCTCTTTTCCAATTTGAAAAACCCACAAATAGTAATCATATATATTGTCCTTTCAATTTTCTTCCATAAAAAACGAAATTTAATACTGAGATCATAAAATATTCCTTGTTGTTTTTTTTTTTTTTTTGGTTTTTTGAGACAGGGTTTCGCTGTAGTTTTAGAGCCTGTCCTGGAACTAGCTCTTGTAGACCAAACTGGCCTCGAACTCACAGAGATCTGCCTGCCTCTGCCTCCCTAGTACTGGTATTAAAGGCGTGCACCACCACCGCCGGGCTAAAATATCCCTTGTGTAAAAAAAAAAAAAAAAAAACAACCTCTTACCAAATGCTAAATGAGATATTGTGGACTAAATAGGCACATAAATTAAAATATACATCAAAAGGGCTTAAGAAAAGCTAAGAGCTTTGAGGTCTTGCATCCCTGGACATAAGTGTTCAGGAATTCTTCAGCTGGTTTACCTGACCCCTGGACCACAGCTAACTGAAGACCCTGATTTTCTTTCTTTCTTTTATACAACAGATATGCAATGTTGTTCCTTAAGATTCACTTATTGCTTTAAGATTTTTCTTCTATTTTCTGAACCTTAACCTTGAAATGTGGTATGTTCATCACTCCAGGTTGTATATGATGAAGGACCTCTCTATGTTTTCTCCCCAACTGAAGAGCTGAGAAAGCGTTGGATTCACCAGCTCAAACATGGTGAGTTTTACTTGGAAAGTAAACTAGTTTTACAAAGGAAAAGAGAACCGAGGGGTGGTGGTGCACAACTTTAATCCCAGGACTCGGGAGGCAGAGACAGGTGGATCTCTGTGAGTTCAAGGTCAACCTGGTCTACAAGAGCTAGTTCCAGGAAAAGTAAAAGAAATAAATTATAAGAAAGAGAGGAGAGGCTGGAGAGAGGAAAAGAGAGAGAAGGAGAATTGAGGTATAGAGAAAGGAAGAATGAATTAATGGAAGAGAAAGGACTCAGAGGAGGGAGAGAAGAATCGAGAGTGTTTGCCTCAACATATAAACAGAAGATGACATACTAGACTGAGTTGTAACCCAGTCCTGTCATCTCTCCAGTGCAATTTTGTGCTTTATTATATTACTATTACTATTATTATTATTGTGTGTGTGTGCCTGCATGCCACAGCATGTGTGTGGAGATACTTTCAGTAGCTTGCTTTCTCCTTCCATTGCATATGAAAGCTCCTTTACCCAGGAAACCATCTCAGCAGCCCTTTCTTTTTTATATATACATTTTTTATTGAGATTTATTGAGCTCTACATTTTTCTTTGCTCCCCTCCCTGCCTCTACCCTCTCCGCTTCAATCCTCCTGCAAGGTCCCCATGCTCCCAACTTACTCAGAAGATCTTGTCTTTTTCTACTTTCTACTTCCCATGTAGATTAGATCTATGCAAGTCTCTCTTAGTGTCCACATTGTCTAAGTTCTCTGGGATTGTGGTTTGTAGGCTGGCTTTCATTGCTTTATGTTAAACAAAATCACCTACGAGTGAGTACATAACACGTGTGAAAGTAGAAGAAAAACCATAAGGCACCAGATAGAACGGGGCAACCATCTCCTCACTGTGGGTCACTATCTCCGAAGGAGCTAGTTTGTAGTCATTGCTTCGGGAAGACCTAAACTTGAACATTTCCTCGGGGCTTCACCACACAGTGGTAGAGATAAGTTTCGCTGCAGATGCTTGCAGCACAGGATGCATGCACATAGTCTCGTGTGTATATATAGTGACATGTCAAGTGACTGAGAGATTAACTGGTTGAGTTGACATCAGGAAAGGCTGCCTCGAGAAACAGGAAGGAGGGCAGCCTGATAACGGCACAGTTGGGTTATTGCACGACAGCCCTTTGTCTTCATGAACATTTAGATTCCAATACGCAGTGGTTTGCCTTGAAAGTATACTTAGTACACATTGCAATCACCAATTCTTTCAAACTGAAGGGGAAAAGGAAGGGAAGGACCATTTAGTTATTGAGTTCTTACTGTGTAGCAGACACAGAGCTAAGTAACTTTATCTGCATTAACTGTGTTTCATTCTCACAGTAATCTTGGACTAAGAGCAACAATAACTAGCACCTTACAGGCAATGACTGTGTACCAGGATCTGTGATAAGTGCTTCAAATGTTTCGGCTCATTCAATCCTCACAATAATTTTCTGATTTAGCACTCTCCTATTTCCACGTGAAAGAACTGAGACTCAAAGAAAAGACATACCTGCTCATGAGCATGTACCAGTCAGTGGTGAAGCCGTAGCTTGAGACTCAGTTCGCAAAACAAATAGACTTTGGCCAGGCCAGAGAACTATTCCTAGCGACTGGGATAAGAACTACTGAGGGCCGGGCGGTGGTGGCGCACGCCTTTAATCCCAGCACTCGGGAGGCAGAGGCAGACGGATCTCTGTGAGTTTGAGACCAGCCTGGTCTACAAGAGCTAGCTCCAGGACAGGCTCCAAAGCCACAGAGAAACTCTGTCTCGAAAAACCAAAAAAAAAAAAAAAAAAAAAAAAAAAGAACTACTGAGGGCATTGAGATTTGTACCTCTTTGGTTCCCTCGAGAGTGTTGCATTCAAGCACACAGAAAGCCATTGATAAACAGATACCCAGATAGATTTTTCTATGGGAGTAAGTACCTGCCACCAATTTAGGCTCTGCACGAATGGCTGGCAGCGAGTTAGGAAACAGGAAGCCACGGGCAGCCTATCTGAGGAGAAGCGAGGGAGAAATGTGTGAGTTGGCGGTTCTTTTACACTTCAAACATTAATTTCCAAACCAAGTTCATTAACCAAAATTACAATGGGCTAAGCATAAAGCCAAGACGACAAAAACACTGTCTCTTCAGCTGGTTTGCTAATGGTCAGTAGACCTAGGTCAGGGTACCTAGGTGCAGTTTTGCGTTCCCTTCTGCTTTGCTGAAGATGCACCCGGTATAACTTGTCAAACCTCTTTGGCCATCCCACAGGGGACAAAAGCAGAAACTGCTGCTTCTTCTCCTTCTTCGCAACTTAATTGGGCTTATTATTGTCCTCAATAATTTTTAGATGTCTTCAGGACATACTTTACACAAAAAATTGCTACAGAGGTGTTATATGAGAAACTGTGTTTCATCGCTTGCTATTTTTAAATTGTGGTCTTTCTTTCTTCTTTTCCCCCACCCTCCAAAAAACCTACGGGACTGAAGATGTATCTCAGTGGTCAAGGGCTTGCCTAGCATGTGCAAGGCCCTGGGCCTTGGTACCTAGAATATCAAAATACAAAGGCAAAACTTCAGTGTGGAAGTAGTTCTGTACGCTAAAGTTGGGCTAAGGACAAGTATGGTGTGCCACTGGCTTGCATGGAAACAGCAGCCTAACAGTGACATCTTTTTAGAGTCACCCTGAGGAGATGAAGAAGGAGCAGCTTCTAGCGATTTGTATTGTTGCTTTGTTGCTGAGAGATTCAGATGGAAGTCCTAATAATCTCAGGATAGTCTTTGGTGCTAATAATGGGGAAAAGGGGGAGCTGTCCTGCTTGTGGTGGTGCACGCCTTTAGTTCCTTTCGTGCATTGCGAAGGAGGTTTCATCTGAGCATTGAGGGGTATTAATTGGAGGCACCTTTCAAAGTATTCCATATCAGTGAGGGGAAGCACTGAGTGACAGAGTGGCTTGCTATACACCATAGGTCTGTGTAATTTATCCTAAGTAAGTTGTACTTAATTTTTAAAGCAGGACCTAATATCCAGCTGCTGTATTTTCTGTTTCCTCTTTCTCCTCCTCCTCCTCCTTCACCTCCTCCTCCTCCTTTACCAGCACATCTTCCCCTTCCTCCTCCTCTTCTTCCTCCTCCACCTTTTATTAAATTTGAGAGCATGTGTGTACAAACATGAGCATCATGCTACAAGTCTGGAGGTCAGAGGACAACTTGCCTTGTGGTATTCAGCTTTCTCTTCTCATCATGTGGATCCTGGGGATTGAAGTCAGGTTAGCAGATTTGGTGGTAAGAGCCTTTACCTGACACCATCTCGCTGCCTCTTTCTATTTTTATTTTACTTTGTTTGTGACTATATCTCATACTGTAGCCCAGGCCGGTATTAAACTTAGGGCCAGCCTTCTGACTCAGCCCTATCAGTGCTAGGATTATAGGTGTGAATCACCACACCAGGTTTGTGGGGACTTTCTCAATGGAATCTTCCATAAAATAGCCATATCACGAGAACTTAGACATGAGCTCTTTCATTGCGCTTTTCTTGAACACAATAATGGGTACTTCTACATTAAAACAACAAGTATTTCTCTCCTATCCCTCCTCCTCTTTAGTGCTAGTACATAAAACCAGGGCCTTGGCCATGCTAAGCACTTGTTTTGTTGCTGAACTATGCACCTCAGTCTCACATCTATTCTTGAATTTGTTTGGTCAAGCTCAACAAAGCCTATCCTAATTGATCTTCAGATACAACCGCCCTGATCTCATCAAAATTGATGGAGCAATGGCACAAGCAGAGCTTCAATAACAAATAAGGGCAGCGAATTATGCCTGCTTGAAACAGAATTTTAGACAGTCTTCTGGTAGCGTGAATGCCATAGATCAGGCTTTCAAGTACTCAGAGAGTAAGCACCAACCATTGAGCTTACCCGACAGGCCACCTGTGCATGGCTGAAGCCATCAGTCTCCCCTAAGTGCTCCTGATGGAACACCCGCTTTTGTAATTCTTTTCTAAGTCGCTGGAAATGCCAGGCCTAGATGTACAACAAAAGTAGGGATGCTGTCTTCAAAATTTTGTTGTCCTTGTGCTGTTTGGCTTTGTCTTGTTCGTTTCGAGACACAGTCTCACTATGTTGACCAATCTAGTTTAAAATTCACTGTGCACCTGAGGCTGGCCTCAGACTCATGGCTCCTCCTACTTTAGACTTCCAAGTGCTGAGGCAGCCATAATGCAGCAGGCCTGGCCACAGACTAGGCAACCCTTCTACCATGGAGCTACCAATCCCAGGAGACTTCTTATTTTATTTTATTTTATTTTATTTTATTTTATTTTATTTTATGCATGTTAGTGTTTTGCCTCCATGTATGTATGTGCACCTTGTGCATGCTGGGTGCCAACAGAGGTCAGAAGGCAGCATCGGGTCTCCTGGAACTGGAGTTACATATGTTTGTGACCTACTATGTGGGGGCTGGCAATCAAAGCCAAGTCCTGTGCAAGAGCACCAAGTGCTCTCAACAGCTGAGCCTACTCTCCAGCCCTCCCTCCCAAAGGGACTTCTTAAGAAACAGACACTATTCGGGAATGTAAGTAGTTCCTTTTTGTTGTTACTTTGGGGCTAGAGTCTCACCACAGAGCCCAGACTGGTCTGGAACTTGTTTTGTAACCCAGGTTGACCCTGAACTACTACTGATCCTTCTGCCTGAGACTCCCAAGTGCTGGGATTACAGACGTGGACCTATAATTTTTTTCTTTTCTTTTCTTTTTTTTAAAGATTTATTTATTTATTATGTATACAACATTCTGCCTCGATATATGCCTGCATGCCAGAAGAGGGTGCCAGATCTCAGTACAGATGGCTGTGAGCCACCATGTGGTTGCTGGGAATTGAACTCAGGACCTCTGGAAGAGCAGCCAGTGCTCTTAACCTCTGAGCCATCTCTCCAGCCCCTCTTTTCTTTTTTTTAGACAGGGTCTCACTTTCTATGTAGCTTTGGAAGACCTGGAGCTCCCTTTGTAGATAGTTCTAGCTTGGAATTCAGAGATCTGCCTGCCTCAGCCTTCTGAGTGCTGGGAATAAAGGCATGGCCTACTACACCAGGTGGCAAGAGGATTCTTCCCCTTCTTCTTTGCTGGTCTCTATTCTTCTTATTAGTTCTTCGGTAGTGATGCGTCGGATGAGGAGTGAGGAGGAGAGGAGGGCGGAGGCGGAGGGGAAGAAGCTAAGAAAGCATCACTAGATCTCATCCTTCTCCTCTTCCTCCTCCTCCTCCTCCTCCTCCTCCTTCTCCTCCTCCTCCTAATTTTTTTGCAACAGGGTTTCTCTTTGAAACTGTCCTGGCCTGGAACTGTCTTTGTAGATCAGGCTGGCCTCTGCCTCCCAAGTGCTGGGATTAAAGGCTGCACCACCACAGCCTGCACATGCTGAGAGGATACTGTGTGCCTTGAAACTGGAGAAAGTGGGAAGCTTTATCCCCCCGCCCCCCCCCCCAGCAGCCTATAAGCATAGACTGGTTTGTCAGAGTGGCCCAATGTTAAGTATTTTAGCAGTGTCTATCGGTGCCTGTCCTCCACAAGGCACAGAGGAACTAGAGGTCTTAAAGCCCTTGGTGAAGGGAGTAGCCCGGGGCGGGGCGGGGAAGCAGAGGGCGCTTATGGTCAGAGCAATTAACCCAGGCAGGGTGGAGTTTCAGTGGCATTATTTAGAAATACCAGCGCCTGCTAATAATTAAAGGTAGATAAACTGTTGGTCACTTGTATCACAGGAGTATTTTTCAAGTCTCTATAGGTGATGCAACTGCCACCACATTGTGCTTGGTAATGTAAAGAGGAACCCTGAAAAGTTGGCAGGGGAAAGTGGGTAAAAGTCTCAAAGGTCGTGATGAGGAACTGGGAATGCGGCTCAGTGGTACAGCGCTCGCCTAGCGCGCTCAGTTCTTAGCACTGCACGCACCCCTTCCCCAATGCATGCTGCACCCCCCATGCATGTTGTGAAAAGCACCTTTTTTGTTGTTTTGCTTGTTTGTTTTTTGAGAGAGGGTTTCATGTAGCCTAGACTGGCCTCGAACTTGCTACATACTTAAGGATGGATGGCCTTGAACTTCAGCCTCTACTTCCTGAGTCCTGCAATTACCAGTGCACACCACTACATCTGTTTTTTTTTGTTTCGTTTTGTTTTGTTCGTTTTGTTTTTCGAGACAGAGTTTCTCTGTGTAGCTTTGGGGCCTGTCCTGGAACTTACTCTGTAGACCAGGCTGGCCTCGAACGCTGCCCGCCTCTACCTCCTGAAGCATGAGCCACCACCGCCTGGCTCCCTACACCTGTTTCATAAGGTGCCAGGGACTGGACCCAGGGTCTTGTGCACGCTAAGCTTGTGCTCTATCAAGTGAGCTACATCTTCTGCTTAGGGGTTTTGTATTGTATGTAGCCCAGCCAAACTTTGAACTTTTGATCTTCCTGTCTCAGCCTTCCAAGTGCAGGGACTATAGTCATGCACTTTTTAAAAATGTTACTTTTAGCTTGTTCACCTGTAAAATACACATGGCCCTTCAGATTTCTAGGCCTCTTCCCACAGCTTTCAAAGCATAAGGAATGACTAGTAAGCTTTTAGAACTTAAGGTATTTTCGCACTGGAATGTTGTGGTTTTGATCTTATGTTATAAAAGAGTCTTCTTGGCAGTAGTGTGCATGTGTTTGCAGCAGCCTGGGTCTTTGTCCCAGTGCCTAATATTGTCAGCTGTTTCCACTGTCCACTCCCCCACCCTTTTTAAGATTTATTTATTTATTTTTATGTATACAGTATTCTGCCTGCATGTATCTCTGCAGGCCAGCAGAGGGCACCAGGTCTCATGGTTGTGAGGCCATGTAGTTGCTGCAAATTGAACTCAGGACCTCCTGTTTCCACTGTCCGAGTTTTTTCAGTTATCCCACACCATCCTAGACGCCTTTTAAAGGGGACTCTCCTGCCTCCACCTCCCACCTTGATTTTCTTCTCTGACATCCATCTCAGTAGGAATGCCGCAGTTACAGATTTGCAGACCGCAGTTAAGTTTTCTAGGTGGGGTCTGAGAATCCAGTTCAGGGTGTCAGGCTTCAGTGACAAGTACTTTCACCATCTGTCTGTTTGCCCTGCCCTGGATCCTTTTTTAAAAATGAAACTATTTTTCATACAATATAATTTGGTCATGGTTTTCCCTTCCCCCAATTCCTCCTAGACTCTAGAATAATCTTCCCCATCTCCCTACCCAGCTTTATATTGTCTCTCTTAAAAAATAAAATAAAATTCAAGACAAAACAGCAAGAAAAACTCCCAAGACAGAAAAGTGTTTTTGAAATTGAGTTTATTGTAAGGTTCTTGAGATGCCACAGAGTTAATTAATTATGAACAATAATTGCACATATCCACAAACCACTATTTGTCAATTACTTTGATTTCTAGAAGAGTTTTAGAGCCTGCCTACCAGCCCTGTAAGGGAAATGGAACTGCATGTTTATTTTGGCAATAAGAAGATTATATACATATAATTATTTATGTATATAGTTATCTTTATACACACACACACACACACACACACACACACACATATATATATATATATATATATCTCACAAATTTGTCCTACTCAGTGGCCAAGGAAGATTGGAATTTTGTGTTTTTTGGTTTATATTTGTGTTTGGTTTCTCCTAAAGGCAGACACACAATTTCTCTCAAGCTCAGTTCTGGTGACTATTCTATGCACACAGAAAGCCTAATACTGCAAGTTCTCCCTAAGGCAGGTGCCACTAAAATATGACTCAGGATCCAGGCAGAGTAGCTCACACCTGGAACCTCAAGACAAGAGAGGCTGAGGCAGTAGTCATTAATTTTAAGTATAAGGCTATCCCAGGCTACATAGTGAATTCCAGGCCAACCTGGGCTGCACAGTGAGACTCTGTCTCAACCAACAATAAGAAAGATGACTCAGAAAGTAGAAACCAGGAAATTGGTATAGTAAAATACGGAATGAGTTAGACCTAGGCTCATGTATTTCCCTCTTCTGCAAAACAAACATCATAGTTAACAACTGCCTGGTACGATAATTATAATGTCTACTTGGAAAACACACACATCTTTGTCATTGGGTTCTGGAGGTATCCGCCAGTTTTATTGTGTTAGTTGAAGAATACAAATTATGACAGGCCACTAAAGATAACTGTGGCTATGTCGTGGTGGTATAGCCTTTAATTCCAGCACTCGGGAGGCAAAGACAGGTGAATCTCAGTGAGATCCAGGCCAGCCTGGTCTACAGAGGGAGCTCCAGGACAGCCAAGGCTACACAGAGAAACCCTGTCTTGAAAAACCAAAATAAGGAGACAAGTGTGCAGGAAATAAAATCAGTGCGAACAGGCAGGCCAGGTTACCCCTGTGAACCAGCCGGGCTCCTTGCGGTCTGTGTCCTTCACGGTGGTTAAGGAGAGAGAGTTGTTGTTTGATGATCAACACTTACCTCTGGCAAAGAGGAGGCAGGCAGATGGTATATTCTCTGGCATATTCTGTGTGGTCTCTCTTCTCTTTCACAACAGTAATCCGCTACAATAGTGACCTGGTACAGAAATACCACCCTTGCTTCTGGATTGATGGACAGTATCTCTGCTGCTCTCAGACAGCCAAAAATGCCATGGGCTGCCAAATCTTGGAGAACAGGAATGGAAGTAAGATATCTGATCAGTACAACCCCTCTCCTGTGTGTGTGTGTGTGTGTGTGTGTGTGTGTGTGTGTATTGCTGGGGATGGAACCCAAGGCTTCAGACAACTGCGTCCGCACTCTGATTTTGACATTATTTCCATCACACTCTCGAGGGCTTGTCAAATTCAAGGACACGGCACAAATTCGCACATTCTGACTGCTGGGGGGTATTAGTTAATGCAGGCTGAAATTCAGCTGGTATTATGCTAAGATGAGTGGCTAGGCACCCAGAATGTCATTTTGACTTGCCAGATGCGGTGTATACAGCAGCAAAGCCAAACCTGTCTGGGCCCTCCCCTAAAATGCATCTTATAGTGTCACTGGCTTCTTGTTTTACAGGCTTAAAACCTGGGAGTTCTCATCGAAAAACGAAAAAGCCTCTTCCCCCTACTCCAGAGGAAGATCAGGTATAATGGGAAGTGACATACAGCTGTGGGCTAAATGCAAACTTGTTGTCACCAGGCATGGTGGCACATACTTTTAATCACAGCACTCAGGAGGCAGAGGCAGGAGAATCTCTGTATTGAGTCTAGCCTGCTCTACAGAGCGAGTTCCAGAACAGCCAGGACTACACAGGGAAGCCCTGTTTCAAAAAACAAAACAAGAGAAAACTGTTGTGAGTCACTGACCACACATTAGAGTGTTAGACATGCCTGGAACTTGGAAGTGCTCATTGATGTTTACACTGAGCAAAAGGGTTTGCCCATCTACTTAGACATCCTCTTCAATGAGAAGAGGGCTATCATATACCTCTTGGCAGCTGTTTAATGTATTTAGTCTCAATTTTTTGAGACACAGTAATTTGAAAGAAAATGGCCCCCATAGGCTCCTAGGGAGTGGCACAATTAGGAGGTGTGGCCTTGCTATAATAGGTGTGGCTTTGTTGGAGAAACTGTGTTACTAGGGGATGGGATTTGAGGTCTTAGACTCTCAAACCAGGCCTAGTGACTCAGTCTCTTCCTACTGCCTTTGGATCTGGATGTAAGCCCTCTCAACTCCTTCTCTATCGCCATGTCTGTCTGTAACCATCATGCTTCCTTCCATGACGATAATGAACTAAATCTCTGAAAATGTAAGCCAGCCCCAATTAAAGATTTCCCTTTATAAGAATTGCTGTGGTCATGGTATCTCTTCACATCAATTGAAACTCTAGCTAAGATAAGACAGTGTCTCACTCTTTAGCCCTGACTATCCTGGAACTCACCCTGTAGACAGGCTGACCTCAAACTCACAGAGATCTGCCTGCCTCTGCCTCCAGAGTGGTGGGATTAAAGGTGTGCCCCACCATGCCCTACTTATTTCTTTTAATTAAAAGTGTTTTCAAACATACAGTAAGGTTAAAAGACTTAGCACTTGGGCTAGAGTGATGACTCAGCAGTTAAAAACACTGGCTGTTCTCCCAGAGGTCCTGAGTTCAATTCCCAACAAGCACATGGCTATTCACAACCATCTGTAATGCGATCTGGCGCCCTCTTCTGGCATGCAGCAGAACACTGTATACATAATAAATAAATAAATAAATAAATAAATAAATAAATAAATAAATCTTAAAAAGGAAAGAATTTAGCACTGAACATTTTTAGATTCTACCACTGCCATTTCCCATTTGTTTCTTTCTTGCTTCTCTTTTGCATTTTGAGATAGAGTCTCACTATGTAATCCAAGGTGGCCTCAATCTCCCTCTTTTCCTTTTTTGGGGGAGAACATGGTCTTAGGTAGCCAAAACTGTCTCAAACTAAATATGTAGTTTCAGATGGTCTTTAACTACTAATCCTCCTATGCCCCTATGCCAGGTGCTGCCATGTCATGTTTGACTGACCTCAAACTCTTACTCCCCCTGCTTCTGACTCCAGAGTGCTTTGGGGGGGCTGTTGAGATGACTTGTCAGGTAAAGACGTCTTCCACTGAGTCTGACAACCTGAGTTTGACCCTTGGGATACACGTGGTTAAAGAAAAATTGTACTCTGACTTCCACATGTTCACGGTGGCACACTTGCATGAATACGCCCACACACGGTGGAGGGAGGAATATAAGTTAAAAAGCTTGATTTGGGGCTCCAGTTTGACTTTAGGTTTTATCATGATCATTTTGCAAAGAAGGAACCCGAGGTTCTGAATCAGTTACTAGATCAGTGTATCAAGTAGGTTTCCTGGTCGCAGATAGAGAATGCTAATGTTTAGATCCTGCAAGCAGAAAATGTGATGTAGTTGGTCTGTTGGAAACTTTCTGGAGATAGGAGTGTTGAAACACTCCCTAGGTGATCTTCGCGTGGACTGCAGCTGGGCACACCTGCTTGGGGCTTACTGAAAAGGTCACGGATTGAAAGTTGACTAAGATATTCGTTATGCCGATGTGAGTTAGAGTGGTTTCTTCCTCCTGTAAACCAGAGAGTTAGGGAGGAGGAGAGGAAAGGGTCTGATGACTAGCCAACCTTCTCCCCTTTTACTTTTCCTCCTAACCGCACAGATCTTGAAAAAGCCACTCCCCCCTGAGCCAACAGCAGCACCAGTCGCCACAAGTGAGCTGAAAAAGGTCGTGGCCCTTTATGATTATATGCCAATGAATGCAAATGACTTGAAATTGCTAAAGGGTGAGGAGTACTTTATCCTGGAGGAAAGCAGCCAAACGTGGTGGCGAGCACGGGATAAAAATGGGTGAGTGTGTGCAGCACCCTCCTGAGCCTTTGCCTGCCTGCTCCACCTGCATACATAATGCTGCAAACAGGATTTTCCTGTGCTGTGTCTAGACCAGAGCTTATTCTTCTCACAACACAATGAGTTCGCTCTCCCTTCAAGTATTTCCCAGTGTACAGCTCTACATGCAGCATCTGTCACCTCTAAGAACATCTGTAGTGATGCACACAGTGCAATGTCAAAGTTCAGAAGCTCCACCCTTTACTGGCTTAACTATGCATCAGCGATATAGTCTTCTTTAAGGGATATATTTATATCTCCAAGATTTGGTTTGATCTCAGGGAAGTAGGTACAGGAGTCTTGTCTTGTAAAGGAGTCTTGTAAAGAAGCACGGTGTGACCATATTGTCTCCTCTACAGGCAGGAAGGCTACATCCCTAATAACTATGTCACTGAAGCAGAAGACTCCATAGAGATGTACGAGTGAGTATGCCTATGTTCTCAGTGCATGAACTTGCAGGAAACAGCACAGTGCATGCTTTTTATACATTTAAAAAATAACGTATTTTTATTTTACGTGCATTGGTGTTTTGCTTGCACATATGTCTGTGTGAGGATACTGGGTGAGGATCCTCTGGAATGGGAGTTACAAACAGTGGTGAGTTGCCATGTGAGTGCTGGGAATTGAACCCAGGTCCTCTGGAAAACAAGCCAGTTCTCTTAACTGCTGAGCCATCTCTCTAGCCCCCAGTATATACTTTTTTATACTTTTTTGTTTTTCAAGACAAGGTTTTTTTTTTTCTCCGTGGATCTGGCTGTCCTGTAGACCAGGCTGGCCTTGAACTCACAGAGATCTGCCTGCCTCGAGTGTTGGGAATAATACACACACACACACACACACACACATATACTTATATATGTACATATATATGTATATATATATATACTTTTAATGAGTTTTGTTTATTTAAAGATTGATATCAAAATTAGTCCCAACTCAGTCAAATGATGCCACCATGCAAAGTTAGTGTCTATATTTTGTTAGGATGCTTACCCGCAAATCCCTATACCTATGAATGCTGGAAAGTTTTTCATTCTCCCAAATACAGAAGAATCTTGCTCATACTCCACAATACAGAAGAATCTCACTCATACTCCATAATACAGAAGAATCTTGCTCATACTCCACAATACAGAAGAATCTCACTCATACTCCATAATACAGAAGAATCTCACTCAAGGCACTGAAACTCTCACAGGAAAGATTTACAAGCATAAAAACACCAAAATCGAACCGGTGGCCTTTTTTCCTTCACCATTGAAGTGGATTGTCCTTGAGAGAGTCATTCCTAATACTTTCTTATAAATGCTGCTACTTGCTTGCCCTCCACCCTCTGCATCAGTTCTCAGGGTCAGCTTGAGCTTTGAAAGACCTAGAATTTGCTGTGTGGGTTATACTGATAGATCCTTGGTAGTGTTGGAATGAAATGATGGACTCCTAGTACCAGCAAGACCTGAGGATGCTCTAACTTCCAAGACACTAGACATGGCCTAGCAGCCAATCAAGTTTTCCCTTTTCACAGGTGGTATTCCAAGCACATGACTCGGAGTCAAGCTGAGCAACTGCTAAAGCAAGAGGTGAGTGCAGGCCACAAGTAAAAGGCATTCTCTGTACACAGTAAATACAAGCCAAGGATTGGGTCCACCTTTTAATTGGTTAAAAGCAAGGAGCTTGTGTCTCCAACCTGGACCTTGAGGGGAAAATCAGGGGCGTTCTGTTTCCTTTCTCCCGTGTTTGGGCAGGCAGGATGCAGGCATAAGCACCGTTTTCTCTCTCTCTTTTTTTTAAAGATTTATTTATTTATTTATTTATTATGTATACAATATTCTATCTGTGTGTATGCCTGCAGGCCAGAAGAGGGCACCAGACCCCATTATAGATGGTTGTGAGCCACCATGTGGTTGCTGGGAATTGAACTCAGGACCTCTAGAAGAGCAGGCAGTGCTCTTAACCTCTGAGCTATCTCTCCAGCCCACCGGTTTCTCTTATGGTGAACGGCTTTCTTGTTGTTTCAGGGAAAAGAAGGAGGTTTCATTGTCAGAGACTCCAGCAAAGCTGGAAAATACACCGTGTCCGTATTTGCTAAATCCACAGGGTAAGTGTTACTGTTTCAATGTCGTGGGGACAAAGGGCAACGGTAGCCTCTCAACACTTCCTGATGGTTTGCCTCTCTCACTTCCTTGGCCTTAAACTCAAAAGGCACCTCACTTCATTCTCTGGGTTCTCCCGTATCTGGTCCCCAAGTTACTGACTAAATATCATTTCTTCAGGGACCCGCAAGGGGTGATACGCCATTACGTTGTGTGTTCAACACCGCAGAGCCAGTATTACCTGGCTGAGAAACACCTTTTCAGCACCATCCCGGAGCTCATTAACTACCATCAGCATAACTCTGCAGGTGAGTGCCCAAGGCAGCTATGGAGGTTTGGGGAGGAAATGCAGACACACAGTGTAGTTAGGAAAGTTAATCCCTGGGTTGCTGGCTAGGGTACCAGTTAAGATGGAATCATACCTCGCATCCAATGGAATGATTTTCCTTTTAACGTAGTGCCAGAAAATCGAACTCGTCATTCTAAGCAAGTGTTCTATCACTGAGCAATTTTCCCAGTCCTGTTTGTTTTTATTTTTTTTTTTCCTTTTGGTTTTCGAGACAGGGTTTCTCTATGTAGCCCTGGCAGTCTTTTGCTTTGCAGACCAGACTGGCCTCGAACTTAGAGAGCTGCCTCTCTGTCTCTGCTTCCCAGTGCTGGGATTAAAGGCTTGTACCACTATGTCCAGCTTTACATTTTTTTTTTATTTTTCTACAGGCTCTCACTATGTTATTCAGGCTGACCTGGATCCTTAATCTGTAGCTCAGGCCATCCTTGAATTCATGCTTCTCCTGCCTCAGCTTCCTGAGTTGGGATTACAGCCTGTACACTAGGACTGGCAAGAGACTATTTCTCTCCCTTCTTATTCTTAACATATTTTCATTATTTTACTTGTGTGTGTGTGTGTGTGTGTGTGTGTGTGTGTGTGTGTGTGTGTGTATGAGAGAAGGTACCTGTGGAGACCAGAGACACTGGATCCCCTGAAACTATAGTTATGTGTGTGCCGGGGCCTGCATTCAGTTTCTCTACAAGAACAGAATGTGCTCTTAACCACTGAGCCACTTCTCAGGCCACGACTAGCTTCTTATTTGCTGCTAAGGACACCTAATGGAGAGCCTAGTGATGAACGAGTCAGCAAGTGTTCACTAGCAATTACTCATGTTCCTGCCATGTACTCTTGCAATTCACTCCATTCTAGAAGCGAGTAAAATTCTGGGTTGAGATCCTTTGCCTGAAAGAACATACAAGTTAGACAACAGCCGATCACAGTTTCTAGGTACCCACAGACAAACATGACGAAAGCTGGCAAGGCATGGAAACTTGGAAGACTTCATGGAGAAAGTAGGATGTGAGCTAAGCCAGGCTGGCAAGTGGGGATACATTCAGTCATTCTTTTCTTTCTTTCACATTGTTTTTTTTGTTTGTTTGTTTTTGTTTATGTTTTTTTTTTGAGATAAGGTCTTGGTATCTTGTCATGTAGCCCAGGACGGCCTCAAACTCACAGTAATCCTTCTGCCTCAGTCTCCAGACTGATGGAGTTACAGGTGCGAACCATCATACCCAACAATAAGGGATATATTTCAGTTATTATTTTCCTTTTTTTTGTCCTCAAAAACTTTTTTTGAGGAGAGAAACCTTCAGAAGACAATGTGGATTATTTGAGATCTTGGATTCAAAATTACTTAGAAAGATTCATGCTAGAATTGTGAGAATTTAAGATGATGTGCACGGGATTCCCATTCCCTACACTGACACTGTAACTTCTTTTTCAGGACTCATATCGAGGCTGAAATATCCTGTGTCTAAACAAAACAAGAATGCACCGTCCACTGCAGGCCTGGGCTATGGTAACGGCTTCTTTCTGTTGAGTTGGGCGAACTGGCAGTTACAAGAATTGCCTCAGTAGACCTTGTCTTATAGAATGTTCTTAAGATATACTGCTCTGTTAGCTGGGCGGTGGTGGCACACGCCTTTCATTCTAGCACTCGGGAGGCAGAGGCTGACAGATCTCAGTGAGTTCGAGGACAGCCTGGTCTACAGAGTGAGTTCCAGGACAGCCAGACATCCACAGAGAAACCTTGTCTAGATAAAAGAAAAGAAGACCAAAACCAAACCAAACAAAAAAGATATACTGTTCTGTGCCAGCTGTCTCTAGAAAAGGCTAGATTAAAACCAAGGTATTTAACAATTTTCTCCCTCTAGTGGTTTCTTCTGGAACTGCAAAAGCAGCTTCAGGAAAGGATTTATTGTTGATAGTTTACATTTTTACATTTATTTATTTGTGTGTATACACACAAATGTGCATTAGCACACAAATATATGTCTCCTTCCAACATATGGGTTCAGGGGATCGAACTCAGGTCTTCAAGTTTGGTGGCAAGCACCTTTACCTACAAGAGCCGTCTCACCAGCTCTGTTTTAGCATGTAAAAAAATTTCAGCATCATTCATGAGTTTATTAACTGTCATAATTAGCCTAATCATAACCGATTTTGGAAGATTGTTTGGTTTATACCTTCTTGCCTTTTGGCCATTTTGTACCTAAAATCCCCAGATTTCTCCAACCAGTAATCCCTTCCCCTTGAGAGTTACCTGAGTAAAGAAAGGTAGATTAGTACTCCTGAGAATTCACCCTTTACTGTTTTTCCTATTTGTTCCCTAATTGGGAATCTTACAAAGAATCACAACAAGACTTTATTGGTAGGATCATGGGAAATCGATCCAAAGGACCTGACCTTCTTGAAGGAGCTTGGAACTGGACAATTTGGTGTAGTGAAATATGGGAAATGGAGGGGCCAATATGATGTGGCCATCAAGATGATCAGAGAAGGCTCCATGTCTGAGGATGAATTCATTGAAGAAGCCAAAGTCATGATGTGAGTTACATATTAATTTCAACTCTCCGTCCAGTTGTAGAAGGAATCTAGAAACTATAAAGACCGCACACTGTGGCCTAATATTACTTACAGTGACAGGAACTGAGGTTTGTTATGAGGGCCCTTTGGTAGGTTACCTTAAAGAGCTCCTGAGGTGCTGGGCGGTGGTGGCACACACCTTAATCCCAGCACTCGGGAGGCAGAGACAGGCTGACCTCTGTGAGTTCGAGGTCAGCCTGGTCTACAGGGTGAGTTCCAGGACAGGCTCCAGAGCTACAGAGAAACCCTGTCTCGAAAACCGAAGAAACAAAAAGAGAACGGCTAAGGCAATCATTTCTTTGACCTAGATGCTGGTTGCGAATAGTGATAGGCAGAATATAGCCTCTCTCAGTAACATTTGCGGTAGATTACAATACTGACTTCCCAAAGAAAGGACGATTCTAGTTTGACCTACTGCTGTTTTAAGCTTGGGCTTGTTCTTGTTCATTTTGTAGGTTCCAAATCCCTGCTCACCCTCACATTTGAGGCACCTTTGGGGTTTGCGATGCGAAGAAGAAAATAACTTTGCTAGTGTGCTATCTTACTGGATGTTCTATGCTAGGCCAACCCCTTCCTTCCCCTCCCCCTTTATGACTGGCCTGCAGGGGCAAGATGGAGGACTAGCTCCCTGTCTCTTTTATAGGAATCTTTCCCATGAGAAGCTGGTGCAGTTGTATGGAGTCTGCACCAAACAGCGCCCCATATTCATCATCACTGAGTACATGGCTAACGGCTGTCTCTTGAACTACCTGCGGGAGATGCGCCACCGCTTCCAGACTCAGCAGCTGCTGGAGATGTGCAAAGATGTCTGTGAAGCAATGGAGTACTTGGAATCGAAGCAGTTCCTTCACCGAGACCTGGTGGGACCTCAGAAGGACTAGAGTGGGGAGCAGTGGGTGGGATGAGCATTGGAAGATATAGCATACAATGTTGGGGGGGGGGGGTTTTGCAAGTCCCAGCATTTAGATTTTCTCTAGAAAACATCACAGATTCAGTGTACATCTGGCCCAGTATTGAGCCCATCATTTGTTCCAGCCTCAGTTCCAACAGGCCTGCCACTTACCCTGAGTCCCTGTCACCTGTGAGGAAACACTACCCATTCTAGAAGAGAAGAGCAGTCCTGTGTACCAGTAGTCCTTGTACCAGTAGGGCTACTCCTGGTACATGGCTAGCCTTTGGTTACAGCAGAGTCACAAACAGGACCCACGGATACATTCTGATCCACTTTTTCTTTTCTTTCTATTTTATTTTATTTTTGAGACAGGGTTACATGTAGACCAGGCTGGCTTTGGGCTTCTGATCTTTCTCTACTCGCGAGTGCTAGGATGCTAGGTGTGCTGATGCACACCTGGTTTATGCAGTACTGGGAATTGAACTCAGGGCTTTGCTAGTCAAGCGTTCTACCAATTGACCACATCTCGAGTTCTCTCACGGTTTTTCTATGATTTATTTATTTTTTTATTCTATTTTGTTTTTTGTTGTTTCGAGACAGGGTTTCTCAGTGTAACACTCCTGGCTGTTCTGTAACTTGCTTTGTAGACCAGGCTGGCCTCAAACTCCCAGAGATCTCCCTGCGTCTGCATCCCAAGTGCTGGGATTAAAGGCGTGCGCCACCACCACCAGGCCCTTTTTATGATTTATTTATTTATTATGTATACAGTGTTATGCCTGTGACCAGAAGAGGGCACCAGATATCATTATAGATGACTGCAGGTCACTATATGGTTGCTGGGAATTGAACTCAGGACCTCTGGAAGAGCTGCCAGTGTTCTTAACCTCTGAGCCATCTCTCCAGCCCTCTCTCGTGGTTTTTAAAGCTCTTTTTATTATACTTAACATATCATAATACTTAAAGAGGTGTATTCTACATTTAAAAAAGAAGTATACTTTGTAGTTTCTCTTAAACATCTAGAACATCTGAGAAGACAGGACCCACAATCCCACTGTCTGTGCTAAGAGTCACCTGGAGTTGGGTTGCAGCTCTCGCCTTCATGCCAGGCCTGTGTGCTCCTGTACTCTCCGCCCACTCCACTGCACTCTTTGCTTGCCTGCTTAGACCCTGCAGGCATCAGTCTGTACCTCCATTTCTTTCAACCAGATGGAGACTCAGATTCCTCTAGTCTCCCTTCCAGAAGACAAAACATGCTTGCCCAGCGTTCCTTCTGAATTCTCTTATCGGTTCAATGAAGCAGAGTGGTCCACGTGAATGAAACTGTTCTGCATGCTTAGTTTAGGAAAGCAGAGCGGGTTGCTCTCTGTGTCATGAGAATGCAGCAGAATTTCTCAGGCTCAGCCAAGTAGGCTGCCTCACCCTCATACCTTCAGCACTTTCAAGACTGAAATAGGAAGCGTCCCGTGAGTTTGAGGCCAGCCTGAGCTATGTAGGGAGGTCTAGGTCAGCCTGGAGTACAGGTTAAGACCCTCTTGCTATAAAACAAATGAACAAAAACCTCAAAATTAAAGGCAAGGGAGATAGTTTTGTTGGTAAAGTGCCTTCAGGGTAAGAAAACAGACCCAAGTTCAGATCCCTAGCACCCCTGTAAAAGCCTGGTGTGGCAACCCACATCTGTAATCCCACCACTAGGGATTTGGGCAGAGACAGACAGATGCCTGAAGCTCGTTGGCCAGCCTAGCCCAACCAATGAGCTCTAGGTTCAGTGACCCTGTGATCAAGGAAGACACCTGACCTCAACCTCTGGCTTCTACATGCACACACACACACACACACACACACACACACGTACATGTATGACTACACACACACACACACACACACACACACACACACACACCCCTCAGTAGCATCAAATAACTCCTTTAGGTGGGAGGTGCCTTTAGCTGAAGTCCATTAGTCTTCCCAGTTTCATTTTGTTGGTAGACAGAAGCATCATGTCTTTAGCCTGGGGCCAAGGGCTCACTGGTATCTATTGTTCTGTAGGCGGCTCGAAACTGTTTGGTAAACGATCAAGGAGTTGTGAAAGTATCCGACTTTGGCCTGTCTAGGTGAGTGTGTCTTTTTCATCTTCCTGTTTATTGTTTATTTTGGAAAAAACAGTTGTGCTGTGTAGTCCATGGTGGCCTCAAACTCCTGAGTATGCTATCTTGCCACTTTGCTGCTGGGATTACAGGTATTGCTATCACACTTGACTTTTTCATCCACTTTAAATGCAAAAACAACACACAACAAACAGGGGCACATTATAATTTTCAATCTCTTTGTTTTCTTTTTTGTTTTTGTGTTTTGAGACATGGTCTCTCTATGTAGGTCTGGCCATCCTGGAGCTCACTATATAGAGCAGGTGGGATTGAAGGCATGCCCCATCATGCATGGACTTTCTGTTCTCATTATACTGTCTTCTAATATCTGCATATTCTGAATTATTTAGTTCATTCCTTTCTTTCCTTCTTTCTTTTTTTCTTTTTCTTTTTTGTTATATTTCTTATCTTTTCAGTTTTTTTCTGAGACCAACCCAGGCTGGTCTGGAACTCACTGTGCAGCCCAGGCTGGTCTGGAACTCACTGGGCAGCCCAGGCTGGTCTGGAATTCACTGGGCAACCCAGGCTGGTCTGGAATTCACTGGGCAGCCCAGGCTGGTCTGGAACTCACAGCTGTCCTCCCACATTACCCTCCGTTAGTATCTTTTATAAAAGATGTATTTATTTATGTATTTTATGTATATGAGTCCTCTGCCTTCGTACATACCAGAAGAAGGAATCTGATCCTACTACAGATGGTTGTAAGCCAGCATATATTTCCTGGGAATTGAACTCAGAACCTCTAGAGGAGCAGTCAAATGCTCTTAACCGCCGAGCCATCTCTCCAGCCCTCTCCTTTAGTGTCTTGACTCATGAGGGGGACCCTGCAGATATCTAGGCAGGGAAGAGAACTCTCAAAGAGATGAGATTGAAAACCCAGTGCAGAATGACTTCGTCAACCTGTATCAGACTTGGGGGAGTCTAATGCCAGGCGGTTCACTGTTAGCATATTTCAAAACACAGTACAATTTGGGGAAAGATTTCCAGGCAACAATTGTTCAATTCTAGGTGCACAATAAAGTTTATGGTGTGACTACATGGAAACTCTTACATAACTGGGCAGTGGTCACACACACTTTTAATCCTAGCACTCAGGAGGCAGAGGCAGGCAGACCTCTGTGAGTTCAAGGCCAGCCTGGTCTACAGAGTGAGTTTCAGGGCAGCCAAGGCCACACAGTGAAGCCTGTGTCAAAAAAAAATGTTCAAGGCCAGCTTGGGTAATTTAGTGAGACACTGTCTCATTTTTTAAAAATGAGACAAAACAGGGCCAGAAATGTACATCACTATAGGGTATTCTCCTAGCATATGCAAGGTTCTGGGTTCAACCACATAGAAGGCAAATCAATACTTTCCTAAAGAAAAGGAAATAAAAACGGAGGTTTTACTAAAAGTAACATTTGGAGAATGCAGTGGCTAGCTAGCAGAAACTTTCGAGAAAGACTGTAAATGTTTGTGCAGCCCTCATGCTTGTGCTGAGAAGACTCAGGCACACATTAAGCTGTTTAAATCTTCATGGCCACAAGTCCTGAATCCCTTGCAGGTATGTCCTGGATGATGAATACACCAGCTCGGTAGGCTCCAAATTTCCGGTCCGGTGGTCTCCACCAGAAGTGCTTATGTATAGCAAGTTCAGCAGCAAATCTGACGTTTGGGCTTTTGGTAAGTAGATATGAACATATTGGTCAGGGTGTGGAGATGGCTCAGTGGGTAAACCAAATTGCTTCTCGTGTAAGCTTTGCAACCTGACTTTAGATCCCCAGAACCCACATAAAACCTGGAAGCAGTAGTGAGCACAGGCTTCTGTAATCCCACTATGCCCTTAGCAGCAGAGAGGCAGAGAACGAAGAATCACAAGTAGCACATGGGCCACATAGCCTGTAGAATCTACCAGAAAAACGACAAGGGAGACCTGTCTTTAACAAGGTGGAAGGTGTGGATCAACACCCAAGGTTGTTATCTGACCTCCACTGTATGCTGTGATGTACATGGGCATGCATGTACACACATACATGCATGCGCGCGCGTGCACACACACATGTGGGGGGGATAAGAGAGAATATAGATTATATAGCTCAGAAAAGAACATAACAGGACAGTACAAATTCTCACTCCTGTCATCGTTCATCTGATCCTTGGGTGCCTCTTATGTGTGTCAGGAACCACGGGGGTTTCTGAGGACAACCACAGCAAACTGGACATAATCTGTGTTTTCTTAGAACTTACAATATATCCCGGAAAACAAACCATTCATTATTCAAAGGCTTCTGAATACTGATTATGTACCAGGCACCCTGCCAGACCCCAAAGCCACCAACACAAACAAGTCCCATTCTCTCTTCTAGAGTGACTAACGGTCTAGCATAGTGCAACTCTCCATAGCCGGCAGTGCAGCCAGCACCATGGCAGATGTCTGAAAAGATGCAAAATTCACAGAGGGGGAAATTGACTTATTCTAATCTTTAGGGTTCATCCAGAAGGATTAGGGCCCAAAAATTCCAACAAGACTGAATACACTTCTCCTTTTTATCTTCTAGGGGTTTTGATGTGGGAAATTTACTCCCTGGGAAAGATGCCGTATGAGAGATTTACTAACAGTGAGACGGCAGAACATATTGCTCAAGGCTTACGCCTCTACCGGCCTCATCTGGCATCAGAGAGGGTATACACCATCATGTACAGTTGCTGGCATGAGGTAAGTGTTGTAGTGTCCCCGCTTAAACTCTTCCCTTAATGTCTCAGTTAGCTGGCCAGTCTCCTCTCTCCATGGTCACTTGTCGCCTGGGTACAGACATAGCTCCTCATGCTTTCTCGCTCTGCCCTGTGTCCCAGTCTTCTGATGGCTTCTCCGTGCTTACCCTAGTCCTCGCTAGAGTATCATGAGCAGACCAGACCCTATTACCTATATCAGCTTTAAGAGCAGGAAGTTTGTAGGACCATGCCATCTCCCAAAAGGCACTCAAGTGAGACAGTAGGTGTTATGGTGTCTGTAATCATCATCTGGGTCTCACCTAGGAGTTTTGACCCTTCTTCTACTTTACTAGCTGCCGACCTTTTCTGGTTGAGGGTCTAAGTGAGACATTTAAAACCCTGTCTCGGAGCTGGAGAGATGGCTCAGTGGTTAAGAGCACTGACTGCTCTTCCAGAAGACCCAGGTTCAATTCCCAGCATCCACATGGCAGCTCACAACTATCTGAAAATGCAGTTCCATGAGATCTGACACCTTCACACCAATGCACATAAAATTAAGTTAAATAAATTATTTAAAAAAACCCTGTCTCTCAGAAGGGACAACCTAAAATAGCTTTTGTTTGTCTGCTTTGATTTTTGGTTTTTGATTCTAAAATGTTTTTAAATTATTATTTTACATGTATGCATGTTTTGCTTGTATGTATGTCTATGTACCGCATTCATGCCTGGTACCCATAGAAGCCAGAGGAGGGCATCAGATGTCCTGGAACTGGAGTTATGGACAGTTGGGAGGCACCATGAAGGTGCTGGGAATGAAGCCTGGGTCCACTGGAAGAGCAGTCGGTGCTCTAAATACCTGTGACAACTTTCTAGGTCATTTTTAAAAACTGATATATTATAGATTTGGAGGGGGTGCACTTGTAGTATTTTAGAAATAAGGATCAGGTTTCACTATTCTAAAAATGCTTTTCTGGGGCTGGGGAATGTGCCTCAATTGGTAGAGTGTTTACTTAGCATGAATGAAGTTTTTCTTTGGTCTCCAGCACCTCATAAGCCAGGTGTGTGGTTCAGAGGTTTGTTTGAGACAGGGTTTAGAATTGTCAGGCTGGCCTCAGACTCATTATGTAGCCAAGGCTAACTTTCAACTTCTGGTTCTCCTGCCTCTACCATCCAGACACTGGGGTCACAGGCATATACTTTTATGCCCTACTCCTAAGGATTTTTTAAAGATTTTTTTTTTGAGATTGAGTCTCTCTACATAGCCCTGGCTGTCCTGGAACTCATTATGTAGACCAGACCATCCTTGTACTCACAGAGATCCACCTATATTTTCCTCCCAAGTGTCAGGATTAAAGGCATGTGCCACCATGTCCAGCCTCTTAAGGCATTTTCAAAAATAGAAATTACTGGGTTTCTTTTCCAGAAAGTCTGGATAAGTACATCTGCTGTGGAACTCATAAAGCCTTTTGTGTTTTCCGAAACTTCTGATACTTGTCTATTTCTGAAAACCACGATTTGAATACTAAGAAATTGATGACCCTTTGGTTCTGACAGATTGAAGCCATTCTGTCATGAATCCTTCCTGAATTATCAAATACTTCCAGGCAAGAAGGTTAAAGTAGTCCCAATACTCAGGAATCTGAGAGTGAAAGGTTTTCCATGATTTTAGGCTAGCCTGGGCTATATATTGCCTTCTAGGACAGCCTGAGATATAGAGTGACATCCTATCTCAAAATAAACAACAAAAAACTAAAACAAATTTTCTTTTTTAAAAAAGACCAAATCTTAACCTAGTGTGGTGGCACATGCCTTTAATCCCAGCATTTGGGAGGCAGAGGTAAATGGATCTCTGTGAGTTCAAGGCCAATTTGGTCTACTTTCCAGCGTTTAATCTGACCATGGATCTCCAAAAGAGCTGTAATCTTAAAGTCAGACTAACAAAATCCCTTGGTTGTTCAGGGTCCATTTCAGGCCTTTGCAAAGTTAAGTCTTTTGTCCATTTAGCTTAGTGATGACAGGAAGTACATTTGGAAACTAAACATTTTCCTTGCCTGTAGGAATTCTGTTCTGCCAACCAGTGAAGTATACTTGATAGCCATCTTCATTCCAAGCTCTGAAATAATGAGATAGTGTGTATAAATTTGCAATGAATGTGTCCACAGTTTTAATCAGTGGTGGTGGGTGGTGCACACCTTTAATCCAAGCTCTCAGGAGACAGAGGCAGGAGGATCCCTGTGAGTTTGAGGTCAACTTGAGCTACAGAGTGAGTTCCAGGACATCCAGGACTACACAGAGAAACCCTGTCTCGAAAACAAGCAAATAAAGAGCAATCCTAGAACTGTTTGTATAACAACCAGGTGGAAGTGGGGATAGGAAATCTATGTCTGATTTCTGGAAAGAGATGCAAGGGATGGGTTGGAGAGATGCCTCCCTCAGTGGTTAAGAGCACTGGATGCTCTTTCAGAGGACCCAGGTTCAATTCCCAGCACCCACATGGCAACTCAAACTGTCTATAACTCCAGTTCCAAGGGATCTGACACCTTCACACAGACATACATGCAGGCAAAACACCAATGCACATAAAAGTAAATTATGAAAAATAACTTAGGTTGATAAAGATGAAAAGCACACAAGAACATTTTGGAGACCTGCTTTTTTATTTTTCTGCTTTTTGTGGTAGCAAGAAGGAATGCAGCTCGGTATTTAGGATATGCTTAATCAGCCTAATGCTTTGTGATTAATACGGCTTCCTTGGGGATTCTGGATTCTACACTGTAACACTGTCTGTTTTCTTTGGTTTTAGAAAGCAGATGAACGTCCTAGTTTCAAAGTTCTCTTGAGTAACATTCTAGATGTCATGGATGAAGAATCCTGAACTGGCTGATAAGCTTCGTGGATCTCCTCCTCTCTCCTTCAAGCCCTAATTCCACTTTTTCTGAGGGCTCCCAGACTCCCGGGCTCTAGCCTTCCATGCTCCTACTGAATACATAAAGGCCCCTAGACATCTAGGAATGCCTTTCTTCTTCCAGTCCCTGGCATAACGCTTCTGAGCAAAGGCCAAGGAATTTCTGTGCCTGGTATTGCCCATAACTTCAAGACTCCTAACAGACTGGATTTGAGATGGGAACATTCTGGGGGAGGGAAAGATGTAAATAGCTCCACTAGTTGTCTAACAGCTTGTTGGGTAAGTGTTGAGTTTGGAGGCAGGACAGACTGGAATGGTGCCATTAAATGGGAGGGGTTGTTTTGATAAAATAAAATTACTAGACAGAGTGAAGGTATCTCCTATTTTAATTCATTACACAGCCGCCCTGAAGCTCTCTGAGAATTGCAGAAAATCATGTGTTATTAGCGTGCCATATTCCTAATCTGGAACACATTTCACTCCTCTCTCTTGTTAAAGCCTGCCTCTTAATTGTAGACGAATGCACAAGCTTTCCTCCTTGCTTGACACACAGAGGACATATTATTTGACCGAATCTTAGAGTTCGGGACAAACTCAGCCAGCGCCTCATTTCCCTACATCAAGACGAAAACCCCATCACAGAACTGGACCCAGGGGCCTAAGACAGCCAGTTAATTCTCAGAAGAGTTCTGCTGGGGGCAAAGCCAAAGCGAGAAAGCGCGGGCCAATTTGGAAGTGGGCAGGGCGGAGTTTTAGGGCCGGTCCTTCGCTGGACCACGTGGTGTGAGGTAATTTCCTCTTTTCCTTTACACAGCTCTTTTCTTTTCGGCTGTCCGCTCCCAGGGCGCTCCAGACCACAGCCGAGCGCTGCAGTTGGGGTGTGGCGGGGAGCGGATCCCGCCCGCAGAGCCAGTGAAGCGCGGTCTCCCTCGGGAACCTGGCAGTGCCGGCCTGGCCGCCTGCCCCGCGCAGACGCAGTGCGCTCACAGGGCGGTCCCTGAGGCGGGACGGGACGGGGCGGGGCGGGGCGACGCGCGCGCGCGGGAGGGCGTGGGGCCAGGGAGGTTGTGGTTCCGGTTCCGTCACCCAGACACGTGAAGGTCGGCGAGTCGGTTCTGTGCTCGCTTCGGCCCGCGTGGTCGTGCCGGGATGGACTCCTCGTCGTCATCTTCGGGCGCGGGTTTGGGCTCCGTGGACCCGCAGTTGCAGCATTTCATCGAGGTGGAGACGCAGAAACAGCGCTTCCAGCAGCTGGTGCACCAGATGACGGAACTTTGCTGGGTGAGGATCCCCGGTTTCGGATCTGGACGCTATGCCTACTTTTCCCTGTGCCCTTGCCCCACGGGATTTGCTGGGATGTCGTGAACTCCAGAGTGGGTGGTCCGGACTGCATTCTGGTTTCCTTAGGCCAGGTCGGAAGGGACCGGGGTGACTACTTTGGGAGACCGTAGGTGAAAAGGGTTGGGAGTCACGGGATTATACCGCTGTCCCACCCAGCACTTGAAGGTGTTAGAGGCACCTGAGGTTGAGGCAGTAGTGCCGGCCACTAAGACTAACCAAAGCCCCATTCCTGGAATTTTAGGGAGCCCGAATCCCAGAGAGTCCGTGACAGTTATTTCTGGACTCCTCGGGAATTTACCTAGGTTACCCAGTCATAACCCCTCCTGATGAAAAGAAAAGCGGCTCTAGCTCATTAAGTATGAAAGCGGCATAATCTCTCCCAGCATACACATTTATTTGCCTCCACTGTTAGTTGTTGTGTAATACTAAGACATTAAGGTCTGAAGGTTGAGAAATGGAATCGGCTCGGTGAGGGGACTTTGGCAGAGGGGCAGAAGGCATTTGTTTGTAGCTGAGATCAAAGTGTTCTGGTTGCCAAGGACAAGCACACTGCCCTCCTGTGATATAAAAACTTAAAGAACTTAGAGGTCAGGGAAATTCGTTGGAATTAGAGAGACTCTATTGCGTATAAAGTCTTCGTATAAAGCATGAAGGAAATTTACTCTAAAAGCTTCTAACTATAATGCATTGATTTGCTTGGTCCTGTAAACTTAAGTGTTTGCTGGAGTGTGCTCTTTAGAAATACTGGATTAATTCTGGTTTGCCTTGGATCAGAGGGCTTCAATTCTTTGTTTCTTTTTCTTTTTTCTTGAGACAAGTTTTCATGTATTCCAAGCTAGTCTCATACTGAATGGATAGCTGAGAATAGCTGAAAATGACCTTGAAAATGGGCTTCCTGCCTCCAGCTTTTTTGCTTCGTTTTTAAATTGTTTCCTTTAAGACAGGGCTTTACTGTTCACTCCTGGCTGGCCTGGAATTTATAGAGATTGTTCTGCCTCTGCCTCCTGATTGGTAGAATTAAAGGTTATTTGCCCACCAAGATAGAGACAAGGTTTCTCTGTGTAACAGCATTGGCTGTCCTGGAATTCGCTTTGGAGACCAGGCTGGCCTCGAACTCACAGAGATCAAGTCTATGCCACTCCCGAGTGCTGGGATTAAAGGCGTGCACCACTATGCCCAGCTTTTTCTTTTTAAAAAAAAGTCTCTGATGCCTTAGGTTTGGGTGGGAAGTGGTGTGGTTAATGACTATTTTAAGAATAACGAGCCAGGAGAAGAGAATTCATTTTTCTTCAATAAATGGTATAGTCCCTGAAGTTTCTCATGCTCCAGTAGAAGAACCTTATATGCTCTTGCAGGCAACCCAAAATCCAATGGATCCTAAAGAAAGGGCATATAGTAGGAAGAGGACTTGTTGGGAATGAGGAGTTGGGAAGTAGAGGGGGTTGAGAGGGTAATGGGGAAATATGGTCAAATTATATACATGTGTGTCATATGTATGAAATTGTCCGTGTTTTTCTTTTTCTTTTCTTTTTGAGACAGGGTTTCTCTGTAGCTTTGGAGCCTGTCCTGGAACTAGCTCTGTAGACCATGCTGGCCTCAAACTCACAGAGATCTGCCTGCCTCTGCCCCCGAGTACTGGGATTAAAGGCGTGCGCCACCACTGCCCAGTGTCAGCGTTTTTCTGAAATCTGTGGAACTATAGGGCCTTTACAAAACTCCAGTTTTTCACTTCCTCAGGGGATTCAAGAGCCTTGATGCGTGTTGAGTAGATGGTACAGTCCCAGAACTTGGGAAGCAAAGATGAAAAACAAAGGATCTCAGGTTCCAGGCCAGCTTGGCGTACATGGAGAGTTTCAGCCATCCAGGCCTACATAGTAAGACCCTGTCTCAAAAGACAAACTACTCTGTCTTAAATAAACAAGGTTAAAAATGTTCGTTCATAGATTTTCTTTGTTGATTGGTTTTAGGGGTACCTAAGTAGTTTTGTTGTTGTTTTATTTTTTTCCAGACAGGGTTTCTCTGTGTAGCCCTGGCTGGCATCAAACTCAGAGATGTCTCTGCCTCCCAGCTGCTGAGATAAGGTGTGTGCCACCACCTGGAAAAGGTTATTTTGCTTGCCACTTTTCTCACTCTGTTATATTTAAGATGTGCCATATTCTGGCCCTTTGACTTTTGAGCAAACACTGCCAGAGATTCCACGGTAAAGATGAGGATGGATAATTGTGTTTTTCATTGACTTGTTGAAAAATGTAATAGAAGCTTGTGTCCAATTGGTAGATGCCAAATGTGAAAATTTTTATATTAATTTTTTGCTTAAAAAGTCATGAGCTTCATCATATCTCTTCTTTTCATGTGTTTTCTTGCCTCCCTCACAATCTCTTTCTCTCCTCACAGTCTTTTTAGTTATATCACACATGTATAGATACACACATACCATGGGATTTTAAATCTAGGTGTCACAGGTAAGAGAAAAATTGGGGTCCCAATTAGCAAATCAGATAATTTAGGTGAAATTATTTGGACAAGCAAAAGGCTTGTTTGCGAGTGCCCTTTTGTGATTCTGTGTCTTATTCTGAACAGGAGAAGTGCATGGATAAACCTGGGCCAAAGTTGGACAGTCGGGCTGAGGCCTGTTTTGTGAACTGTGTTGAGCGCTTCATTGATACAAGCCAATTCATCTTAAATCGACTGGAAACAGACCCAGAAGTCCAAGCCGGTCTTCTCAGAAAGCCTTTCTGACTGATCTCAGCATTACCTCTGTGGAAAAGTAGTTCAAGAAACGAAAAGCTGTTGATGGGATAATTGAAGAAATGGTTATGGGGGGGTATTGGCTCCCAAGTTTCTTGGGACATCTTGTTACCCGAGAATGAACAAAGACCAATTTTTATGTATGGGAGTTGAGAGTCATGTGTGTTTGGTTGTGTTTTTAAAGCTAATCTGTGAAAACAATTGAGAGATAAATGAAATTACGAGATGCATTTTACTGTATGTGGGACTCTGCTTTCTCAAGGTCCCTTAACTGCTTATATAATTTTGATAGTGGAAGTGCTTCTATAATTTGATAGTGGGGACCACATAGGGTAACTCTGGATTTGTATGGATTCATTTCTGATTTTTTAAAGGAGCCCTTTGCATCAGAAAGAGCAGCAGTGAGGAAATAACCTGGCACTTGTTTAACCACAAGCTTTTCTTATCATTCAAGTTTGACTATCGGAGCGGAAACAATTCTATGGGTGTTTATACAATCCAGCCTTTTAGGTTGTCTTTCTCCCCATACTGTGGTTTTACTTCAATACTGAATGAAAACACTCTCAAGTTAGAGTGGCAGCCTGAGAATCCAGAAGGCTTTGGTTAGTTTAAAAAGGACTCTAGCTCCTGAGCAATAATTCTTACTACCAGACTGGCACAGGAAGAAGTGAATCTACTTTGTATAGCAGGATACAAAACATTCACAGATGTGCCTAAAAAATGATAACAATTTAGGCCAGTCAAAAACGAAACAGTTTCAGGTAGACGTGCATGCCAGATGTTAGTCATTCGTTCATTAACTGCATTCTTTCGGTCACTGAAATAAAAGCTCTGCAAGATCAACTTGTGATGGAGAGGCTTTCTATTTTGGTTTTTATCTGCAACTCATTTCATGTGGCGCATTTATAGACAGAAATGTAGTTACGTCTCTTCTAGAGGTCCCTGAAGTTTTTGTGAGAAGAGAGTACTTTCAGATACGATTAGAAGGGGAAAATCTTGACTAACACTTAGGGCCCTGAGAGAAAAGCTTAGAGTGAATTCCCCTTGTTTTTAAATCGTCAGATTGGAGTGTAGACCTAAGGAAACTGCTTAATACAGATCCATGAATCTGGGTAAATATATACTTGTAACATTTCTTCATAGGTACTACAGGGAAAGTTTTGCCAGTTGTGATGAGGATTTAAGTCCACAAACTAAAGTGCCTTTCCAAGCCAGACTTGGTGTTTGGTAAGAGGCTGAAGAGATTAGTCCTAGCCAAGGGAGGCAAGGCAGTAAAAAAGGCATAAGATTTCCGTGTAGTAAGCTCCATTAGGAAGCCGCATGGGACTGGAGAGATTGCTAGGTGGTTTAGAGAGCACAAGTGCTCTTGCCAGAGGACTCGGGTTCAATTCTCATTGCCCTTATGGTTCACAACCCTCCCCCAAGGCTGTCTTCTGACTTGTAGGGCACCAGTCAATATGGTACACATACATTCATCCAGGCAGTCTCATGCACATGAAAATAATTCTAAGAAGTTGGAAAAAGAAACAGTGCAATAAGGGTGTTAGGAAATGTTTGTGGAGCTTTATTATTTTCTAACAAATAGTTGAGACCTGAAAGAACCAAGTAACTAAGCCTTAGGAGTATCAGGGAGAATTCTGGGGAGAGCTAACAGTCCAGGTGCCTCGGGGGTAGAAGCTATATGCCATGAGATAAACTATAAAGTCCAGTAGGTTGAGACGAGCCATTGAGAAAGGTAAGGACAGTTTGGGACCTTTTGGCTTTTACCTGGCATTATGGAAAGCCATTTGAGTGACTTTTTTTCTTTTTTGGTTTTTCGAGACAGGGTTTCTTTGTAGCTTTGGAGCCTGTCCTGGAGCTATCTCTTGTGTACCAGGTAGATCCGCCTACCTCTGCCTCCCAAGTGCTGGGATTAAAGACCTGTGCCACCACCACCCGGCGAGTGACTTTTTTTAACGTGTGATGTCATATAACTTCCTGCTTGGTGCAGTAGTACTACTAAAAATAATGCCATTTCATGTTGAGCAGAGTTCAAGCTCTAGGTATCTGACACACATACCTTATATGTGTTAAGGTAAAACAAGTGGCAGGGAGTGTTCTCTTTTTATATTTTTGTCTTTTGAGACAGAATTTCTCTTTGTCTTGGCTGTCCTGGAACTCACTAGATAGACCAGATTGGCCTCAAACTCAGAGATACTCCTGCTTCTGCCTCCAAAAGCTGGAATTAAAGGCGTGTACAACTATGCCTAGAATTTTTCCTCCATTCTTAAAATATTGTGTTATATCGTTATTCTTTCTGGTTTCTCACTCAGTAGCAGTATTCTCATTGTATGTATATACAATGTCTTCCCTTATAATCTTTTTTTTAAATATTATTTATTATGTATACAATATTCTGTCTGTGTGTATGTCTGCAGGCCAGAAGAGGGCACCAGACCTCATTACAGATGGTTGTAAGCCACCATGTGGTTGCCGGGAATTGAACTCAGGACTTTGGAAGAGCAGGCAGTGCTTCTTAACCACTGAGCCAATCTCTCCAGCCCTTCCCTATAATCTTATCATATAATCAGTGAATACAATGAGGAAAGATTCTGCCAGCTGCATACATTATGCTTTGGCACCGTTGCTGTGTTAAGCACCACTAGATACAAGATAATGGGGAAGAAAAAGCATGACATAGCCCCTGCTTCCAGTAATTATGAGTAACCACTGGGAGTTTTGGCTGTCCTCAGGAATGTGTTTTCATACCTTGATTAAAAGTGGAATACTGTTAGTTCCTGAAATTCCAACCTTGATTTCAGATGTTTACATTAGAAAACTCAAGAGTCAACTGTGAAATGAAAGGATTAACTCAGTAAATGTGACAGGAAAAATTTAAAATGAATCTTAGAAATCTAATATGTAATAACAAAGGGCCAAGCTACTCTAATGTGACGGTACTACTTGGGAGCTCCGCTGTTGCCTTGTCTGCCCAGACACTGACTGGAGCCTGATCCATTGTCTTAGAGGCCCTAAGCGTTCTGTCTAAAATCCACTGCCGAGTCCATCAACTAATATTAGCAATGGTAGAAGGGAAACAAGCACTTCAAAATGAGGACAAGCATCTTTATAAGGAGCTTGAAGTCTAAATGTAACAGTCAACCCATGGAAAGTCTTTACAGGAAACAATTGATAGCCCTTTCTTTAAACAAAACAAAAAGAATCGCAATACCAAACTTTCCTCTGATAGAGTACTGCCTCAGGAGCAGTTATTCCTGGCACAGTTCCCTTAGAACTTCCTTCAGGCCTGTTATTGGCACATAATAGAATCAAAGGCTGGTGGAGCAGCAATGTTTCATATTTTACATCTTTCATCTATGTAGGCATACGGGTATTCAGATTCACCATCTCAAGTGTATGGGTTAGATACTGTTGAAAGTATTCAGCATGCATTCAGGTACTGAAAGCTTGGCCCAGTGTGGTGGTAATGGAAGGGCAATTTAAGAGCTGGGACCTTAAGGCTGGAGAGATGGCTCAGTGGTAAGGAACATTTGCTGCTCTTGAAGAGACCTTCCCCTGGGTTCAGTTCCCAGCGCCCACATGGTGATTTACAACTGTTTTGTAACCCAGCTCCAGGAATCCAAGCTCCTTCCTCTAGCCTTTAATGGGCACTAGGTATGCATGGATGCCATAGACATACATGTAAGACAAACACTCATAAAAAATAGAGGTAGGGACCTGAGGGCAATGGCAGGTCATTAAGTCTTTGATGAAGCTGACTTTCGGTAGGGTTAAGGTACCATTCACAGGCCACTGATCCTCAGAGACTGAACTACTAGAACAAACCTGACCTGGATTGCTATTTGCCTTCTTATTTGGCATTTTTGATCTCTTCACCTGATCCATGCTCCCATTTTTGACAGCTGCCATGAAGTGACAGAGCTTCTAGGGGAGCCCTTGCCACAGAAAATGTGTTTGAACACTCACTTTAAATCTTTATATACGTCTTTATATACATTTATAGAATTAGCCTGCTAGAGGCATTTTATTAAAGTTAAAAAAAGCAGATTACTATATTACTAAGCCAGGCAATGGTGGCCCATGCCTTTTATTCCAGCAGTTGGAGGGAGAGGCAAGTGGAGCTCTGTGAGTTCAAGGTCAGCCTAAGGTTGGCAGAGCAAGTTTCAGAACAGCCAAGGTTATGCAGAGAACTCCTCTCTTGAAAACAAAACAAAAAGTCCCAGATTGCCATATTCTCAAAATTCCAACAGGTATGAACTAAAAGGAACATCTCCAAAGGCATAGAATAAAAGAGGCTAAAAATATGTAAAGAAAAGCATAGATAGTACCAATAAAATTTCTAAGACGTAGGTTGCTATTGCTTGAGTTAGGAAAAGGACAACATAGGAAGGACTAGAGATGTGCTGAACATATCCAAGCCCCGATTTAGACAGTTCGCTTTAAAACGCTTACAAAGATCACATGCCCAAATCAAGCACATCCAGGTTAGTGCTGTGCTCCTAATTAGCTTTTTAAAACAGTTGGTACTTTCAAGATGGTATCCAATTCTTCACACCCTAACACAAAGTGGGACCTCTAAAGAACAGATAAGAATGGACTGGAGAGATGGCTCAGAGGGTTAAGAGCACTGGCTGCTCTTCCAGAGGTCCTGAGTTCAAATTTCCAGCAAGCACATAGTGACTCACACCCATCTGTAATGAGATCTGGTGCCCTCTTCTGGTCTGCAGGCATACATGCAGGCAGAACCACTGTATACATAATAAGTTAAGTCTTTTTTAAAAAAAGAAAGAATATTCAAAGGGGTTAGGTAGTTACTCTGGTTATAGGAAAGTCTCACTAAGGATGAGTAGGTCTCACTAAGGATGAGTAAAGCAGAACTGACTACTATACCCAGGACCAAAAAGACAGCTTCTGTGATAAAGGAATTGAATTGCTCTTTTGATTCGTAAGAAAGCTGAAACAGTTTGGTTGGTAGTTGGTTCCTTAGCACCTTAATCAATGAGCATCATTTGAACATGTGAACAATTCGTGTATGGACTGATTAAAAATAGACTTGTGTATATAAACCTACATCTTGCAAAAATCAGTCTCACAGATGTAAAGCCTATGCAGCATAATCGTGGCAGTCTGCTGTACAGAAATGTATAGAAGGAACAACAGGATATGGCAAACCAAGGTTCTAAAATACGGGCCAAAAAACCCAAATAAGGTATGGTGAGATGACTCAGCAGATGAAATCAGGAGTGCTTGCCGCCAATCCTAACGACCTGAATTTGATCCCAGGACTTACATGGTGGAAGGAGAGAATAGACTACCAAAAGTTGTCCTCAAAACTTTGCACACATGCCATGTGTGGAGGTTTGAACAAGAATTGCTCATAGATTCAACTATTTGCTCCTCAGGGAATGACACTATTTAAAAGGATTAGGAGATGTGGCCTTGTTGGAGGCCACAATGTGTTTTCATTGTGGATGGGATTTGGAGGTTTTTAAAAAGCCCATTTCCAAGCCCCGAGACTCCTTCCTGCTATCCTGCAGATCTGATGGAGAAACTTCTGAGCTACTTTCCAGACACCAAGTCTGCCGGTGTGCTACCATGTTCTTGCCACAATGATAATGGACTAAACCTCTGAAACTGTAAGCAAGCCCCCAATTAAATGCTTTCCTTTAAGAGTTGCCTTGGTCATGGTGTCTCTTCACAGGCAACAGAACACTAAGGGACGTCATTGGCACTTGTACCTGCACCTCTGTCACAGATGCAACCACAGACCACACCACACACACACACACCACACACACACACACACACACACCCCTACTACTACTATCACTATCATCACCACTACTATTAATACTTAATTTTTTAAAAACTCACAAATGAAAACTGGGCTCATATGGTACTGGAGATGGAACCCAGAGCTTTCTGTATACTAGGCAAGCATTCTAACAATCATTAGAATTGTTACATGGTTACATTAGCTACATCATTAGCCCAAATTTGTGTGTGTGTATGTGTGTGTGTGCATGTACACTATACATGCCCTTGCCTGTGTACACAGATGGAAGCCAGAGATTAACATTATCTTTCCATATTCTCTATCTTATTTTAATATAGAGTGGTGTGGGAGGTCCTTCTATCTATGTATTGCTTTTATAGGTTAATGAATAAAGAAACTGCCTTGGCCTGTTGATAGGGTAGAACTTAGGTAGGTGGGCAAAACTAGACTGAATGCTGGGAGGAGGAAGGTGGAGTGAGGAGACTCCATGGATCCTCTGCCTGAGACAGACACTGAAAACTTCAGCCAGTAAGCCACTGCCACGTGGCGATACATAGATTAGTGGAGATGGATTAAATTAAGATGTAAGAAGTTAGCCAATAAGAACGCTCGAGCTATAGGGCCAAGCAGACCGCGATTTAAATAATACAGTTTTCTGCATGAGTATTTTGGGCGTTTTGAACAGCCCAGAACCAACAAGTGGCCTGCTGCTACAACAGAGTCTGAATCTGGAACACCATATTGGCTAGAAGTGACAGGCTAGCAAGTCTCTGGGAACTTTGCACATCTCTGTTCCCTAGCATTGGGGGGGGGTAATTGGCATCATGCCTCCATGCTTGGCATCTTATGCTCATGCTAGGAATCCAAACTAAGGTCCTCATGATTGTGGGGCAAGCAGTTTACCCAGTGAGATATCTTTCAGCCCCTCTTTTAAAGATGATTGACTGATGATTGATTGATTTACCACATATACAATGTTCTGCCTATATTTTCCTTGCATGCCAGAAGAGGGCACTGGATGATCTCATTAAGGATGGTTGTGAGCCAACATGAGGTTGCTGGGAATTGAACTCAGGACCTTTTGGAAGAAAGCAGTCAGTGCTCTTAACCTCTGAGCATCTCTCTAGCTCCTCACCCAGCCCCTCTTTATCATCAATTTTTCATTTATTAAACTGATAGTTATACCTACTTCACAGGGTTGTAAAATGATGAATAACATGAAAAGCATTTGACATACTGTAAATGCTAAACTGATTATTATTACTGTTGCTCAGAACTGAACACTTTAAATTTATTTTATTTATTTATTATTTATTTATTTATTTATTTATTTATTTATTGTGTATGTGGAGAGGGGAGGTGTGTGGGTGTGATATGGGATTCTCCTCTGTATGCTATGAATATGTTTTATTACCATTGGTTAATAAGGAAGCTGCTTTGGACATGGCAGGGCAGAATATACCTAGTCAGGAAACTAAACTGAATGCAGGGAGAGAAAGAAGATGGAGTCAGGCAGATTCCATGTAACTGCTGCAGGAGAAAAGATGCCAGACCATTACAACCTTGTGGTGATACATAGGGTAATTTATAGTGTTAAGAGCTAGCTAAGAATATGCCTGTGCCATGGCCAAACAGTGTTGTAATTAATATAGTTTCTGTGTGATTATTCAGGTCTGGGCAGCTGGGAAGTGAAAAGTGCAGTCTCCATTCTGCATGTGCGTATGTTGTGTGAGTGTAGATCAGAGAACACAAAATTCATTTCTCTTCTTCTACTATGTAGGTCCCAGGGATGAACTCATGCCGTCAAGTTTGGCAGTAAGCTCAGCCATCTCAGTGGCTCAAGAACAAATTTTTTTAATATTATTTATTATTATGTATACAATATTCTGTTCTGTGTGTATGCCTGTAGGCCAGAAGAGGGCACCCAGACCCCACTTACAGATGGTTGTGAGCCACCATGTGGTTGCTGGGAATTGAACTCAGGACCCTTTGGAAGAGCAGGCAATGCTCTTAACCTCTGAGCCATCTCTCCCAGCCCAAGAACAATTTTTTTTTGAAAGGTCCATTGTAGTAGCTTTTTTCCAGAACTGATCATCTTTGATAATGCTGGCAAAGTAATTTGTTGGGAGAAAAGAGAAAAATAAGAAATCACTTTAAGCCTGCTGTTGGCAGAATGTGTCTCCAATCCCAACATTCAGTAGATGGAAGAAGAATAATGAGAAGTTCCAAATTCATCCTTGGTTACACAGGTGTGAGGCTAATGAGGGTTATGTCTTAGTTTTTTTTTTTAAAGATTTATTACTTATATGTATACAGTATTCTGCCTGAAAGCATGCCTGTATGCCAGCAGAGGGCACCAGAATCTCATTATAGATGGTTGAGAGTCACCATGTGGTTGCGGGGAATTGAACTCAGGACCTCTGGAAGAGCAGCCAGTGCTCCAGCCCTTATTTTCTATTTTTTCTTTGTGTGTCTGTGTGTCTGCAGGCCACATGTGGCTGTGGGCCTGTAGACGTCAGAAGAAGATATCCAAGCCTCTGGATGCTACACAGTCCCTGATGTGGGCGCTGAGAATCAGGTGCTCTGGAAGAGCAGGAAACCTTTAACCATTCCCTCCCCTTAAGAGTCACTTTAATAGCTAATTAACTGCTGAAGTACCAGAGCCAATGGAATACATTATGTTAAGAATTTTGAGTTTGGAGTCACTTGTTTCTGCTTCCTGATGTGGATGCAATGTGGCCAGATCTTTCCTGCCTTTCTGATGACAGATCATGTCTCCTGGAACTGTGAGCCAAGATAAACCTTTAAAAGGGGTATCTTGAGAGGCTGGAGAGATTTCTCAGTGGTTAAAACCACTAGTTATTCTTACAGAGGACCTGAATCAATTCCCAGCACCCACATGGGGGGCTCACAAACGTCTATAATTTCAGTACCAGATCTGATATCTTTGCTGGGACAAGGTTACACAGGGGTGCACAAACATATATGCAGGCAAAAACATTCAATATAAAATGAATAGGGGAGATAGGTTGGGAGACCAGAGGAGACCCAGGGTGAACTGTGACAATGCGTTACTGCAAAGAAAAAGGACATTGGGCCAGGACCTGCCCCTAAGCGGTCCCACAAGCAGAAGAGTCGGGGCCACAAACCTCCCTCTTGGCCCTGGATGAAGACTAGGGAAGTCAAAGCCAGGAGCCCCCCCCCACCTGAGCCCAGGATAACCCTTAATGTCAGGGGGCCAACCAGTCACCTTCTTGGTAGATACCAGGGACCCAACACTCTGTTCTCACCACTTCACCGGGCCTGCTCAGTGAACGAACGGCCTGGGTACAAGGAGCTACTGGAGGGAGACAACACCGTTTGGACTACCGAACGAAGGTTGCATCTGGCTACCGGTAAGGTCACCCACTCTTTCCTTCATGTCCCAGATTGCCCTTACCCATTATTAGGACGTGACCTCCTTGACCAAGCTCAAGGCACAGATTCATCTTGAAGGAAACAGGTGCCCGAATATCAGGCCCTAACGGAAGTCCCCTCCAAATACTGACTTTACAAATGGAGGATGAATATAGTTATATGAAAAAGACCCAAACCAAGAAGAGATTTAGACTTATGGCTGAAGAACTACCCCTTGGCATGGGCCGAAACGGGGGAATGGGACTGGCCCTACAGCAGCCCCCATTGGTCATAGACCTAAAGAACACAGCCACCCCGGTTTCGATCAAGCAATACCCCATGTCAAATGAGGCCCTATCAAGGCATCAGACCACACATAAAGAGACTTTTAGATCAAGGAATTTTGACCCCTTGTCGGTCGCCTTGGAACACTCCCCTCCTACCTGTCAAGAAGCCAAGCACTGGAGACTAGTCGGCCAGGTGCAGGACCTCAGGAAGGTAATAAAGGGTGGAAGACATCCACCTAACAGTGCCCAACCCATACAACTTGCTGAGCACCATGCCACCCTCCCATTGTTGGTCTATAAGGTGTTGGATTTAAAAGATGCCTTCTTCTGCCTTCAGGCGCTAAGCCACAAAAGCCAACCTTTTATTTTGCCTTTTGAATGGAATTCCTGAATTAGGAATCTCTGGACAGCTAACCCTGGACCGGGCTCCCCCAAGGATTTAAAAACAGCCCCACCCTCTTCGATGAAGCATTGCACCGGACCTTGCAGATTTTAGAGTACAGCACCATTTTTGGTCCTGCTCCAGTATGTGGACGACCTCTTATTAGCGGCCCCAACTGAACATGACTGCTGCCAGGGTACCGGGGCCCTGTTGCAGACCTTGGGACAACTGGGATATAGAGCCTCCGCTAAAAAGGCCCAGATATGCAAAACAGAGGTGACCTACCTGGGGTATAAACTTACAGGATGGGCAGCGCTGGCTAACAGCCGCGTGTAATGAGACTGTATCCCGTATCCCCCGCTCCCCAGAACCACCGTCAGTTGTGGGAATTTCTGGGTACGGCCGGGTTCTGCCGCTTATGGATACCGGGATTTGCTGAGATGGCAGCCCCTCTATACCCTCTCACCAAACAAGGAGCCCCCTTTAAATGTACGGACACACAACAGCAGGCTTTTGATAAAAACAAAAGGGCCCTCCTCTCCTCCCCGGCACTGGGCTTGCCAGACATCACCAAGCCATTTGAACTGTTTGTTGATGAAAAACCAAGGCTTTGCAAAGGGGGTCCTAACCCGGGACCCTGGCCTTGGAGACACCCTATCGCATATTTATCAAAGGAAAATTAGACCCTGTGGGCTTCGGGTGGCCCCCGTGCCTAAGAATGGTGCAGCGATTGTCGGTCCTCATCAAGGACGCGGCCAAAACTAACTCTAGGACAGCCACTAACTATTTTTGGCACCACATGCTGTTGAGTCCCTTGTCCGTCAGCTCCTGACCGCTGGCTCTCAAATGCCCGTATGACCCATTACCAGTCCTTGCTCTGGATGCTGAAGCGAATCCAGTTCGGCCTGATAGTCGCTCTTGAAAGACCCCTGCTCCCGCTACAGTGCCTACAATCAGCTTGGCTGCTGTAACGCCATTTGCAAGCTCACACCACACAAATATAAATTCAGGGAAGTTCAGGGTAAGGACAGAATGCCCAGATCGCCAGACAGGATATCTGTGGTCAAGCATCTGGCCTGGGAGGGGAACGGAAAGTTCTGGGGAAAACCACATGTACCCTAGATAGAGCCGAGTCAGTCCTTATCAGATTTCCTCGTACTTGGGAGGAGGCCTCATTTAAACTGACCAATGAGATCCCTGTAACCATGCATCTGCTTCTGTATGCCTGCTTCTGCCACCCTTTTTCCTATAAAAAGGCCCCTGCCCGGCCTGTCGGCGCGTAAGTCCTCGGAAAGATTTTGCCGCCCGCAGGTACCTGTGTACTCCTAATAAACCTCTTGCCGTTTGCATCCGTGGTCTCGGCCTGGTCCTTGGGTCCAGGGGTTCCTCCTGAGGGACAGTCCTCTCCGGGGGTCTTTCACTCTCAACCCAGCGACTTTGCTGCCCTTACCTGAGGAACCTGCCTCCCATGACTGTCAGCAGATCCTTGCGGAAATGCATGGAACTCGGGCAGATCTAATGATCAGCCCCTTAGGGATGCAGACCATACCTGGTACACCGATGGCAGCAGTTACCTGGTTAATGGGGAACGTGGGGCTGGAGCTGCAGTAACTACAGAAACTCAGGTGATTTGGGCTAGCGCACTTCCAGGAGGCACCTCCGCACAGCGAGCCAAACTCATTGCCCTGACTCAAACCCTCCAGCTGGCAGCAGGTAAGAAGCTCAATGTGTACACTGATAGCCGCCAAGCCTTTGCCACTGCCCATGTACATGGAGAGATTTATCGAAGGCGAGGACTTTTAACCTCAGAAGGCAAAGAAATTAAAAACAAGGCTGAGATTTTAGCCCTGTTAAAGGCCCTTTTTCTCCCCAAGAGATTAAGTATCATGCACTGTCCCAGGCAATCAGAAGGGGGACCATGCTGAGGCAAAGGGCAACTGGCTTGCCGACGAGACAGCCAGACAGGCCGCACTAGGTCCCCAGCTCCTCACAGCTACCATTTTGGTGGAACATAACCAGCCCAAATGTTTTGACTGGGAATATAATAATGAGGATCTAGACCTAATTCAAAAAACTGGGAGCAGAATATGACTCCACTTGTGGCCTGTTGGGTCTACCAGGGAAAGACTGTTGTACCTATGAAAGTAACAGCAGACTTGGTTGAACATCTCCATAAGCTAACTCACCTGAGCCTCCTGGAAAATGAAAACCTTGCTGGATAGGGCTGAAACTGGACAATACCTTCTAAACCTGAGACAGGGCCCTCCAACAGGCAATGGATAGCTGCAAGGCATGTGCTCAAGTTAACGCAGGCCACACCAAGATCGCTCAAGGAGTTCGCCTTAGAGGAACATCAGCCTGGAGTCCATTGGGAAATAACTTCACGGAGAATTAAGCCAGGCATGTATGGATATAAATACCTCTTGGTGTTTATAGACACCTTCTCTGGATGGGTAGAGGCCTACCCCACCAAGCATGAAACAGTAAAGGTGGTCACCAAGAAGTTACTGGAAGAAATTTTCCCCTGATATGGGATGCCTAAGGTACTGGGATCTGATAACGGGCCTGCCTTTGTCTCCCAGGTAAGTCAACTGGTGGCCAAGTTACTGGGGATCGATTGGAAATTACATTGTGCATACAGACCCCAGAGTTCAGGTCAGGTAGAACGCATGAATAGAACAATTAAGGAGATTTTGTCTAAGTTAACGCTTGCAACTGGCTCAAAGGATTGGGTGCAACTCCTACACCTGGCCCTATACCGGGCCAGGAACACCCCAAGCCCCCATGGCCTAACCCCTTTTGAAATCCTTTACGGGGCTCCGCCCCCAGCCATTACCTTCTTCGATTCAGACATCTCGGACTATGATGATTCCCCCTCTCTCCAGGCCCATTTGCAGACCCTGCAGATTGTACAGAAGGAAATTTGGAGACCCCTGGCAGCGGCATATCCGTGACATCACTGACCTGTCCACAGTACCCCATCAGTTCCAGATCGGAGACTCTGTTGGGTTCGCAGACACCAGGCTAAGAACCTTGAACCTCGCTGGAAAGGACCCTACACTGTGCTCCTGACTACCCCCACGGCTTTTAAAGGTGGACGGGATTGCTGCCTGGATTCACGCATCCCACGTCAAGGCCACCAGCCCGGACCACCACCCCATGACCGGACTTGTCATGGAAGCTTCGACGCTCTCAGAAACCCACTAAAGATAAGACTCATCAGGGCTTAACATTAGTGATAACCCTGGACACTCCTTGCCCTGGATGTCGGGGCCTCGGGGAGCCGACACCAGACTAAGCAACTTACCTGGCAGGTGAACTCCCAAACAGGAGAATATGGTCTGGTCCATTACTGGCCGTCCATGCCCCCGGGGCCTGGTGGCCCACCCTCACTCCAGATTTCTGTTCATTAGGCCGCCTGGGTCAGATTCTTGGGACCTAGCCCGACACTTGAACCCGCACGAGTGCCCATACAAGGTTCCCAGACCAAGATTCTCCCCAGGAGGCGGTTTGGCTGGCAGGGACCCTACAAGGAGAACTAACCTGGGTAGGCTAGATTTTTATGATTGTCCAAGGGATGGAGAGATAGGGCCACCACTAGACGATGTGTGGATGGAGGACATGAAAGTCTCTTTTGTGCTGCATGGGGTTGTGAAACCACCGGTGAGGCTCACTGGAGACCCAGCTCCACTTGGGATTGGATCCAAGTAACTAGAATTATACTAAAGACCCTCCTTGTAGCCGAACGCCGCCTGTCTACCCTAAAAATAGTCTTTACTGACCCCGGGAAACAACGATCCACCCTTGAAGGCTGGATTAGCAGGCAGAGACTGGGGTCTCAGATGGTTACTTTCCTAATAGAATGAAAAGAGAGGACAGAGGAGCCATTTTCACAATTCGACTCAAAGTGAGCAGACCTCCCATTCAATAGGCCCAAATCCTGTCCTCCCAGAACAGCAGCCAGCCTCGGGACCTTCAGAACAGCGGCCAGCCTTGGGACCCTCCCACTCAAAGCCAATGCCTATTGTACCTGGAAACACAACCGGGACCCCCACCCCCCCTAACCATCCTTGCCTCTCAACACCCCCCCCCCCCCCGGAACTGGAGACAGGCTTATTAATTTAATCAATGGAGCCTATCAGGCATTAAACTACTCTGACCCAGCCCGCGCCAGCGATTGCTGGTTATGCCTCAACGGCAGGGCCCCCATACTACGAGGGAACAGCCACTTTGGGAAGTTTTACCAACCATACCACTTCCCCAGAAATATTGTTCAGCTCCTGCCTCACTACAAGTTACCTTACCAGATGTCACTGGGCAAGGCACTTGTATAGGCCAAGTGCCCAAATCCCACCAGGCTCTGTGCAACCATACCATACAAGACATTACAACTGGATCTTATTATTTGGCTTGCCCCAAATGGATCCTACTGGGCTTGCAATACTGGACTTACCCCTGCATATCGGCCCAGATATGGAACCGAACGTCAGAATATGTATCCTGATCCAGCTTAGGCCTAGGATCACCTATCATAGCTCAGAGACTGTTTATGAATTCTTTGAGGGTTCTCATAGCAAAAGCGGGAGCCCCCTAACCATGACCCTTGCGGTCCTTTTAGGGGCGGGTGGAATAATAGCAGGTACAGGAACTCGGAACTCGCGCCCCTACTGCAGACAGAAAAGTTTCAAGGCTCTACAGGAAGCCATGAATTCGGACCTAAAGGCAGTAGAGACCTCCATCAGAGGCTTTAGAAAGATCTTTAAAACCTCCTTGTCTGAGGTAGTCTTACAAAACAGACGAGGGCTAGACCTATTGTTTCTTAAGGAAGGGTGGTCTATGTGCAGCCCTTAAGGAAGAATGCTGTTTCTATGCAGATCAGACAGGCATCGTAAGGGAGACAATGGACAAGCTTAGAGAAAGACTAGCCCAACAAGAGCGGGAATTTAATTCCCAGCCAGGCTGGTTTGAAGGATGGTATAACAGGTCCCTATGGTTTGCTACCTGTTGTCCACCCCTAATGGGCCCACTAATCATACTTTTAATCATCCTCACCTTTGGGCCCTGTATATTAAACTGCTTGGTCCAACAGGCTGTCAGTTACTCCAGACCCTGGTTCCTGACCAACAATATCAGATGTTAAAACAACAAGAGACAGAAATCCCCTAGACAATAAGTAAAGGATTTTACTTAAGTATAAAAAATGGGGGAATGAAAGGACCCCAGTCAACTGCAGTAACATTTCCAGCAAGGCTTGAACTAAGCACTAAAGTTCATAATGTTGGACTAGGAGAAGTTACTTCGGACACCATTCACATGACTACAAAATTGATGCAAGGAAAGAGGATTTTCATTCTGTTACGACAGGAAAAATGGTTACGTGATAGAGAAACATCTGTGGGGGCGGACTATCCCTTTTGTGAACTGCTGGCACTCTATGATTGGCACATGTGCTGACTACAGACATCCTGCTCTCTCAAACAAACAGGATGTTCTCATGGGAACAGGCCAGCTGCAGGTTCTGGGGAGGGGGTCCTGAGGTCTTTCAATAATAGGGTCACAGATGACGCCACCTTGTCTGTGCAAAACAGGATGACTGTGGCCAAGCACCTAAAATTGGAGGAAGGAGGGGAAAACGGAAGGCCCCCAAATTGCCTAAAATAGCTGATATCTGATTCCATGTAACGGCCAAGGGCTAAAATGCCCTGGACCCCATAAGTCTTATTTGAGTTAACCAATGAGGACCCTGTACCATGCATCTGCTTCTGTATACCCGCTTCAGCCTCCCCTAACCTATATAAAGCTGTCCAGATCTAGCCCGGCGCGACTCAGTCCCCCCGAAAGGTGACGCATCCCACAGACGTCTGTGCGAATAATAAATCCTCTTGCTGTTGCATCCAGTGGTGTGGTCTTGGTTCTTGGGCGAGGGTCTCTCCGATAGGAAGATACCCACCGGGGTCTTTTAATATGTGTATGGGTATGAGGTTCATCCACTGGGGCATGAGAAACCAATTAATAACAGATTTAATCCATTTCTTTTGCGTCTTTGTTTTTGCTGTTTGGGCTTATTTATTCAACAAGGTCTTCATTCTTTCCAGACTGATAAGAAACTTGCTCTGTAACCCCTACACCGATCATGAATTCCAGAGCCTTCTGCCTCCATCTCTCAAATTGCTGGGATCACAGGTGTGTGCCTGGCTCCACACATGCTTTAAAACTTTCAAGCCAGGGGGAGGGAAGGGGGAGGAGGAGCGGAGGGAGGGGGGTAGGAGGAGGGAAGGAGAATGGAAATTTTTAAATATAAAAAAAAAATAATAAACCATGAGAAAAAAAAAACTTTTCAAGCCAGGTGGTGGTGCCTTAATCCCAGCACTCTGGAGGCAGAGGCAGGTGGATCTCTGTGAGTTCGAGGCCAGCCCTGGTCTACAAGAGCTGGTTCCAGGACAGACAGGGCGGGTCACACGGAGAAACCCTCAAAAAAAGCAAACAAACAACAACCAAAAAAAAAAACACAAAAAGAAACAAAGCAAAAACGTTCAAGAACTAAGAGTGTAGGGGAATGTGGTACAGTAGTGGTGTTGGGATATCCTGCTTCCCAATACGTCAGAGACATGATAGGACAGTTCTGGAGGGATAGATCCACAATAGGACAGCTCTTGGGGGGAGGGGGTAGAACCACAATAGGAAGCTCTAGAGGCTGGAGCTGCAATAGGACACTCACTCTGGAGGAAAGGAGTCCTGACTATCACTATCGGGAACCAGGATGCCTAGAGCTGCAATAGGACAGCTCTGGAGTCTGGAACTGCAATGGGACATCTCAGCCCTGGAGGGCAGCTGTTCTGACTAGGGCAGCCAGGCTGCCTGAAGGTGGGGTGCAGTGGTGGATGGTCCTCCTTGCAGGATATAGGGATCCTGCTCTTCTGGAGAGCCTCTACAGCTGAGCTCTGCTCTGTTCCCTTACAGGAGAGTCTTTGCAGAGCTATCTGCTTCTTCTCCCTCCCAAGATGTTTCTTCCGTTTCCTCTGCTAGCTGAAGCCCCGGCAGAAATGTAGCAATCCTCCTCTGGGCTCCTGCGAGAAGTTGTTATTTTTTCTACTCCGCCTTGCTCAGACCCCCCCCCCCCAAGGGGGCCTCATCAAGGATCTGCTGTTGTGCTCCCGAGTCTTGCTCAGCCCCCACAAGGGGATCTCAGCAAGGTTCTCTTCTGTTGTACTCCGCCCCCTCGCTCAGCCCCCTAAGGAGGTCTCAGCAAAGTTCTTCTGTTGTGCTACCGCCCCCTCGCTCAGCCCCCCAAGGGAGGTCTCAGCAAGGTTCTTCTGTTGTGCTACCGCCCCCCTCGCTCAGCCCCCCTAAGGAGGTCTCAGCAAGGTTCTTCTCCTCTGCTCCACCCCTCGCTCTGCCCCCTAAGGAGGCGTCCTAGCAAGGATCTTCTGTTCTGCTCCGAAGCCTGCTCAGCCCCCAAGGAGCGTCCCTAGCAAGGTTCTTCTGTTCTGCTTCGCAGCCTTGCTGAGGCCCCCTAGGGAGCGGGCTCAGCAAGGTTTTCAGCTCGGTCCCCAAGGGCCGTCCCAGCCAGGTTGTTCTTCTCTGCAGGGAAAATGAAGTTTCACCCAAGACTCTTTTTGAGAAAGAGATTTATTTGGGAAGGAGTCCAGGAGAGTGGCTTCTTCTAACTGAAGCCACAGAGAAGCTTATAATAGGGCTTCTTAGGGGCCAGTTTTTTCCCAGGGCGAAGGGGGATTGGTCAGTTTTAGCTGGTCAGGGGCAGAGATAGATCTGATTTCATGGCCAAACTGTGTGTCTTTCATTGGTCTTTTTGAGGCTTTTTGACACTAATATTAGGACCAGGACATATTTCTTTCACTGATTCTGATTCTAGGGACAAAGTGGTGTTCTTTTGATAGTTTCAGAGCCAGGGCACATGTCTATTCCTGAGTTCAGGGGAAAGGTGTTTCTCTCCGTGGCCCAGGTCTCAAATACAGGGGGTGTTTCTTTCCCTTACTCTGGGTTCAGAGTCAGGATGCTCAGTGACTGGTTAGTTTCCTGCTCCAGTTATCTCCATTACCCTACATAGAGAATTACTCAAAGTTAATGAAAATTCTCCACTTACCCTTACATACCCCACTTAGAAGATCACTTTATCTATCTATCTATCTATCTATCTATCTATCTATCTATCTATCTAGTCTTTGGTGAGGTTTTATTTTTTTAATTTTATTGAGCTCTACATTTTTCTCTGCTCCCCTCCCTACCTCTCCCCTCCCCTCCCCTTCAACCCTCCCCCAAGGTCCCCATGCTCCCAATTTACTAGGAGATCTTGTCTTTTTCTACTTCCCATGTAGATTAGATTTATGTATGTTTCTCTTAGGGTCCTCATTGTTGTCTAAGTTCTCTGGGATTGTGATTTGTGGGTTGATTTTCTTTGCTTTATGTTTAAAAACCACCTATGAGTGAGTACATGTGATAATTGTCTTGCTGTGTCTGGTTACTTCACTCAAAATGATGTTTTCTAGCTCCATCCATTTTCCTGCAAAATTCAAGCTGTTGTTATTTTTTTCTGCTGTGTAGTACTCCCATTGTGTAAATGTATCACATTTTCTGTTGGGGTCCCTAGAGGACAGGCCTTCACACCCCCACTTGATCTGTTTTGCACTCTTGAGGTTGGTTGAAAACAGGAACAAAAACAGGAACAATCTGTTGTTTTCAACAATGTTTCTAAGGATATTTACCCCTAAGCCATTGAGTTACCGTGATGAGCTTCCTGCTATTGCCTCCCCGCTGAGGGCTATATATACTTGTGAGAAAATGGAATAAACTGCTTGTCTGCAGAACCTGAAGTTGTGTTGCGTGTTAATCCCAACGTCCCTCGCTCAGAAAAATGACAGTTGCCGTGCTGGTGCGGCAATTTTCCTTATCCATTCTTCAGTCAAGGGGCATTTAGTTTGTTTCCAGGTTCTGACTATGACAGACAATGCTGCTATGAACATAATTGAGCAGATGTCCTTATGGCATGATTGAGCATCCTTTGGATATATACCCAAAAGTGGTATTACTGGATCTTGAGGAAGGTTGTTTCCTAATTTTCTGAGAAATTGCCACACTGACATCCAAAGAGGTTGTACCAGCTTGCATTCCCACCAGCAATGCAGAAGTGTTCCCCTTTCTCCACAACCTCTCCAGCATAAGTTGTCATCAGTGTTTTTGATCTTGGCCATTCTTACAGGTATAAGATGGAATCTCAGAGTTGTTTTGATTTGCATTTTTCTGATGACTAAGGATATTGAACATTTCCTTAAGTGTATTTCAGCCATTTTAGATTCCTCTGTTGAGAGTTTTCTGTTTAGGTCTGTACTCCATTTTTATTGGATTATTTATTCAATTTTGATGACCAATTTCTTGAGTTCTTTGTATATTTGGAGATAAGACCTCTGTCTGATGTGGGATTAGTGAAGATCTTTTCCCATTCTGTAGGCTGTCGTTTTGTCTTGTTGACTATGTCCTTTGCTTTACAGAAGCTTTTCAGTTTCAGGAGGTCCCGTTTATTAATTGTTTCTCTCAGTGTCTGTGCTGCTGGGGTTATATTTAGGAAGTGGTCTCCTGTGCCAATGCGTTCAAGTGTACTTGCCACTTTCTCTTCTATAAGGTTCAGTGTGGCTGGCTTTATGTTGAGGTCTTTGATCCATTTGGACTTGAGTTTTGTGCATGGTGAATAGATATGGGTCTATTTTCATTCTTCTAATGTTGATATCCAGTTATGCCAGCACCACTTGTTAAATATGCTTTCTTTTTCCATTTGATATTTTTTTGCTTCTTTGTCAAAAATCAGGTATTTGAAGGTGTGTGGATTAATATCTTGGTCTTCCATTCGATTCCATTGGTCCGCCTGTCTGTTCTTATGCCAATACCAGGTTGTTTTCAGTACTGTAGCTCTGTAGTAGAGTTTGAAGTCAGGGATTGTGATGCCTCCAGAAGTTCTTTTATTGTACAGGATTGTTTGGGCTATCCTGTTTTTTTTTTTTTTTTTTTTTGCTTTTCCATATGAAGTTAAGTACTGTTCTTTCAAGGTCTTTGAAGAATTTTTCTGGGATTTGATGGGCATTGCATTAAATCTGTAGATTGCTTTTGTAAGATGGCCATTTTTACTATGTTAATTCTACCTACCCAAGAGCATGGGAGATCTTTCCATTTTTGTGGTGTCTCTTCAATTTCTTTCTTCAAAGATTTAAAGTTCTTGTCATACAAGTCTTCCACTTTGGTTAGAGTTACTTCAAGATATTTCATGCTATTCGTGGCTACTGTGAAAATGATGTTTCTCTGATTTCTTTTGCAACCCTTTTATCATCTGTGTACAGGAGGGCTACTGATTTTTTTGAGTTAATCTTGTATCCTTCTACATTACTGAAAGTACTTACAAGTTGTAGAAGTTCCTTGGCAGAATTTTTGGGGTCACTAATGTAGACTATCATATTATCAGCAAATAGTGAGAGTTTGACTTCTTTTCTGATTTGTATCCCCTTGATCTCCTTTTGGTGTCTTATTGCTCTGGCTAGGGTCTCAAAGAATTATATTGAATAGATATGGAGAGAGTGGAAAACCTTGTCTTGTTCCTGATTCAGTGGGATCGTTGGGAGTTTCTCTACATTTAGTTTGATGTTGGCTATTAGCTTGCTGTATATTGCCTTTATTATGTTTAGGTATGTTTCTTGTATCCCTGCTCTCTCCAAGACCTTTATTATAAAGGGATGTTGTATTTTGTCTAAAGCTTTCTCGGCATCTAATGAGATGATCATGTGGTTTTTATTTTTCAGTTTGCTTATATGGCGGATTACATTGACAGATTAGAAAGAGCACTTTAGCAGCAGTGCATATACTGGGTTGGAGATAGTAGTAAGGATATTTCACTAGTTGGGAGAAGAGACTACAGGGAAGACTTAAGGTAGAAGTGTGGATGAAGAAGTGGGGCAATACTGGAAACAGAAAGAAGCTTTGGGAGAGAAATTTGGAGTGAGGTAGAATGGTGGGTAGTATAGGAAAGGAGTAGGATCTGGAAAGTAATTCCAGCCACTCCTGAAGCTGAAGCAGGAAGGTTGCTTATTCAAGGTCAGCCAGAGCAATGCACCAAGACCCTGTTTCAAAATAAAGAATTTAAAAGGGGCGGTGGATATAACTCAGTGATTTAAAAACTTGCCTTGCATGAACACAGCCTTGGGTTCAATCCCTACTGCTGTAAAAAAAAAAAAGCAGTGGAGGAAGAGATAAGTTGGGGAATAATGTGCCACTGGAAGTGGAAACTACATGGCCAGAAAGGAGACAGTGTTACTTATCAAGTTGAATGGGCCTCATGGAATTTGACATTCGGCTGTCCTCAGGTCCCAGACTGAGTAACCCCCTGAAGTTATTTAGTGCCTCCTACAAGTTCAGAAATAATTAAAGGGTAACTCACAATGGTCTATAACATATTAACAGAAAAAATGAATAAACAAGCCAAGAACAAAAAAAGGTGAACTATCGATCATTTGTTGTTTTGTTTTGAGACAAGATCTCATATGACCCAAGCTGGCCAAGGGAAATCTTGAATTCCTAATCCACCTGCCCAGTCTGCTCAAGTGTTCAGATTACAGGCCAATACCACCACACCCAGATTATTTGACTTTTAGCATTTTATTTTGGTAAAGAAAGGAAGAAAGAATAGAAAGAAAAGTAAAGAAACTGTTGTTACCATGCATGGAACCCTGGGTTTGGGTCTCTGCAACACATAGAAAGTTTCAAATTTTGCATTAGGTATGTTCAACCTGTGTCATGCTGTCTTTAGAAGCTGTATTCAAGGCATCTTGCCTCAGGGACTCAGCAGTTATTTGTTAGGCTGTGATTTAGCCCTGTGGTTATGGTTTTTCAAGCTCTAGGCTACTTGCTACATAATGTGACTGGCCTGATTTAGTAATGCAGTATTGTTCCAATTTAATCTAACATGACCTAGCATTGCTAGACATATTTTGTTGCTACAAAGCAAAGCTTATCAACACTGCCTAATTATCTTCTGAACAGTGATTCTTTGCCATCCTTGTGTACAAGGACACATGGTATCTTTCCAGGCTAATTTCTATTTCCATGTACTTTCTGATTTTTCCTTCCCTTAGGCAGGTCTTACGGACATTTGCTCCTCTTCAAAGCTGCTAACACTTTGGGGCTCTTTTTCCCATTGACTATGATCACCAGTCAGTGGTTCTTAGTATTTTAGTCCCATCCATCTCTCTCTTTTTTGTTTTTGTTTTTGTTTTGAGACAGGGTTTCTTTGTAGCTTTGGAGCCTGTCCTGGAGCTAGCTCTTGTAGACCTGGCTGGCCTTGAACTCACAGAGGTCTGCCTGCCTCTACCTTCCAAGTGCTGGGATTAAAGGCGTGCGCCACCACTGACCAGCCATCTATTTCACTTTATAAGGGATATCTCCAAGGGTGTACACACATTTCTAATAGACAACTCTGATTCACATTTAATTCCTCACTGATATGGATCCTTCTCAGGAATCAAGCTTGGTGGTATATCCCTGAAATCTAGGCACCCAGGAGGCTGAGGCAAGAAGATCTTGAATTCAAGGCTTGTTGTGATCCAGCTGCCCTCACAGTAGAGATACAAAAGGTTGCTGGGGCAAACTAAAGCTTGCTGTTCTTCCACCTGAAAAGAAGCCTCCGCATCTCAATCCCGGCACCCCCTGCCATTCTCGATATCCAGGCTGTGGTGGCACTGCAAAGGCTAGCCTAGCTTTGATGTCAACCTGGGCTATAGAGCGAGGTGCCATCTCTAAAAGAAAAGCAGAGATGGCTAGATGGTTTAGTGGACAAAGGCATTTGCCATGCTAGGCACAACAACCGGAGTTCAATCCCTGGATTCTACTTCTGGGTGACGAGAGAACCGATACCACAAATTTGACCTCTGACCACCAAGTTCACATTATGGAGAGATGCCTCTTACAAGAGATAATACTGCTATTAAAATCAAAGCAAAACAACAGGAACCCAAGTTCTTCTCAGTCTATTTCTTTGAGTGGGTTTTAATCAGACTTTCCCACTAAATACAGAATTCAGAAACAGGGAGAGTTTCTGCTCACTCTCATGAACATGAGTCTTCTTGGCTCCATCTGATGTTTCTGATGTTATCTCTTTTGGAAACACTGTCACCAGGCACATCCAGAAATAGTGTTTCCAAACCCTCAGGGTACTACTTTACCTACTCAAGTCCACATACCATCAAGCATAACAGATGAAACAGTTCAAAGATATGGAAATGCAAATGGCTCTTCACCACTGGGGGGGAAAGACTGGCATCAGGAAGCAAAAACACAGAGCTTTATCTCAAATTTGCAGCTGCTTGTAAAAGACCTGCCCTGTCTGCCCCTCTTTCTGTTGCTGTAAATGTGCTTACTTCTGGAATTTCCCACTCCTCATCCTCAGTCAAATAGGCTGAGTTCTCACTCATGGTCCTCAGTCACATAGGCTATGATTCGAACCCACCAATGACAGAAGAAGTCAGAAATGATGCTGACTAGCCTAGTCCGAGACACTGTGGCCCATGTGCCCAGGTTTTTGATGGTTACTCTTCTGAGTCACTGCCAAAGTGAATACATTCCTTCAATTCTCCATGAAGTCCCTGGTGCCTTGTCTGGGTGTGGTGGTTCCCATTCCTGTTTAGGAAAAGTCATTTATATCTAAAAGAAATAAAAATGCCACTTTTTATATGACTTTTTTTATTCTTTTGGGATTTTTTTGGTTGTATATTTAAAACATACAATCAAAAATCGGATACCATCCTGTTATGTGTGGGTGTGAAGAAACAGGAACTTTTTCCTATTACTGGTGGGATTGTATATTGGTACTATAGCCATCAATGTCCTATTAATAGCATTTGACAGGTTGCGAATGTACACAGTTTTCATTCCAGAATCTGACCTCTAGGAATTCATCCTGTGAATGTACCCATGTGTAAAGGTTGACACACAGGAAAGTTTGTCATAAAAAGGAACTATAGCCAACCCATTGGACTCTCAATAAGGTAATACTTGAATAATCTTTGTGTTAGTTTGCTGTCTGTGGCTGTGATAAAGACCCTGAACAAAAGAAACTTTAGTAGGAAAGGGTTTATTTGGTTTACCTTTCTTTAGTCATGGTCCACTGAGGGAAGCCAAAACAGGAATTCAAGGCAGAACCTGGGACAGAATCCATGGAGAAATGGTTATTGGCTTGCTCTCCATGGCTTGCTGTTTGTTTTCTTATGTACTCCAGGACCATATGCCAAAGGGTATCACCATCCATAGTGGGTTGGGACCTTCCACGTTAATCATTAATTAAGAAATTGTAGGCTTGCTTTCAGGCCAATCTGATGGAAGCATTGTCTTAATTGAGATTCCCTATTCTTGGATGACTGTAGATGGAAGTTTCTGTCCTGCCTGGTCCTGCAGCTGTTCAGTTCCAAAAACACACAGAGGCTTATATTAATTATAAACTGATTGGCCTATTAGCTCAGGTTTATTATTAACTAGCTTTTACAACTTAAATTAACCCATTATTCTAATCAATGTTTAGCCATGTGACTTGGTACCTTACTCAGTAAGGCATTCTCATCTTGCTTCCTCTGCATCTGGCTGGTGACTGCAGACTGGGGCTTTCCTCTTCCCAGAATTCTTCTTTTCTGATCATCCTGCCTATACCTCCTGCCTGGCTACTGGCCAATCCGCATCTTATTAAACCAATACAAGTGACAAATCTTTACAGGGTGCAAGAACATTATCCCATAGCAGATGACGCTAGCTTCTGTCAGATTGACAAAAACCAACCAGAACAATCCTGTATTGAAATATTGAAATTCTGTACAGCAACAAACATGATGAGGAATCTCTTCATATTAATACAGAATAAGCTCCAGTATATCAGTACATTTTGTTGGGTCAAAATGCCAAGAATCAGTCTTGATAAAGTTATCATTTTGTGTAAAAATGAAAATTACAGCATATACCCATTTTCATGAATGATCTCATTTTTAGATTTATTTACTTTTTTTATTTTATGTGCATTGCTGTTTTGACTACATGTATATCTGTGAAGGTGCCAGATCCCCTGGAATCAGAGTTACAATCAGTTGTGAGCTGTGGATGCTGGGAACTGAACCTGGATCCTTTGGAAAAGTAGCCAGTGCTCTTACCAATGAGCCATCTCTCCAGCCCCCATAAATGATCTCTTGAAGGATATTATTAATATTGGTTGCAAGTTGGAAAAGGAGTCTAGGTGGTTGAGGGTAGCAGTGTGAAGGACATTTTTACTATATGATTTTAGTTATACTTTAGTTTTTTAATAATATGATCAAATTCCTTATTCAAAATAATATAATTATTTTTATTATTATTTGTGGTATTGTGATTAAACCCAGGGATTGCCACTCAAAGAACACACTGACCACTAAACTACCATCAAATTTGTATAACGTTTGGACTGGAGAGATGGCGCTGAGATTAAGAGTGCTGAATGTTCCTTGTTGTACCCTCAAGGAAGAGAGAGACACCTCTCACAGGGACTTCAAGTGCCTTCTCCAGTTATTTCAACAATAAAGCTGGCATTCCTCAGGAGCATGTAGATCATGATGATTTTCATGCCAATCAAATGTTGAGCAAGATTAATGAACCACCAAGCCAGTTGCCAGACAAGATCTCCTCTCGGGTACCAAGTCTGCTGACAATTCACTTGAGAATCCCTTCTCCAAAGGATGCTTAAGTTCATCACAGTCCACGGCTCTCATGGCTTCTCAGCCAGCATCTTCTGATGCCCACAGGAGACCTTTTGGCAATCCTTTCGCCTAGTTTCTGACATTGTCATGCTGACTATCCAGAGGAGCAAAAAATTGGCTTTAGCCCACAAACTCATGGAAACTGAACAGTCAACTACTGAACCACACCTGGGTCAAGGAAGAAATAAAGAAAAAAAATTAAAGTCTTTCTTGAATTTAATGAAAACAAAGACACAACATACTCAAACCTATGGGACACAATAAAAGCAGTGCTAAGAGGAAAGTTCATAGCAATAAGTGCCCACTTAAAGAAAACGGAGAAAGCACTCATTGGTGACTTAACAGCACACCTGAAAGCTCTGGGAAAAAAAAGAAGCAGACTCACCTAGGAGGAGTAGAAGACTGGAAATAATCAAACTGAGGGCAGAAATCAACAAAATAGAAACACAGAAAACAATCCAAAGAATCAATGAAACAAAAAGCTGGTTCTTGGAGAAAATCAACAAGATTGACAAACCCTTAGCCAAACTAATCAAACGGCAGAGAGAGAACATGCAAATTAATAAGATCAGAAATGAAAAGGGGGACATAACCACAGACACAGAGGAAATTCAGAGAATCATTAGATCTTACTAAAAAAGCCTGTATGCCACAAAATTGGAAAATGTAAAAGAAATGGACATTTTTTTAGATAAATACCATATACCAAAGTTAAACCAGGACCAGGTAAATGCTCTAAATAGTCCTGTTAGTTGCGAAGAATTAGAAACTGTTATCAAAAACCTCCCTACCAAAAAGAGCCCAGGACCAGATGGTTTCAATGCAGAATTCTACCAGAACTTCCAAGAAGACCTAATACCTATACTCCTTAAGGTATTTTATAATATAGAAACACAAGAGTCACTGCCAAATTCCTTTTATGAAGCTACAGTTACCCTGATACCTAAACCACACAAAGACTCAACCAAGAAAGAGAATTACAGGCCAATCTCACTCATGAACATTGACGCAAAAATTCTCAATAAAATACTGGCAAACCGAATCCAAGAACACATTAGAAAAATTATCCACTACGATCAAGTAGGCTTCATCCCAGAGATGCAGGGCTGGTTCAACATACGAAAATCTATCAATGTAATCCATCATATAAATAAACTGAAAGAAAAAAACCATATGGTCATCTCATTAGATGCTGAAAAAGCATTTGACAAAATTCAGCATCCCTTTATGATAAAGGTCTTGGAGAGATTAGGGATACAAGGGTCATTCCTAAATACAATAAAGGCTATTCACAGCAAGCCGACAGCTAACATCAAATTAAACGGAGAGAAACTCAAGGCCATCCCACTAAATTCAGGAACACGACAAGGCTGTCCACTCTCTCCTTATCTCTTCAATATAGTGCTTGAAGTTCTAGCAATAGCAATAAGACAACATAAGGGAATCAAGGGGATTCGATTTGGAAAGGAAGAAGTTAAACTTTCGTTATTTGCAGATGATATGATAGTGTACATAAGCGACCCCAAAAACTCCACCAAAGAACTCCTACAGCTGATAAACTCCTTCAGTAACGTGGCAGGATACAAGATAAACTCCAAAAAATCAGTTGCCCTCCTATACACAAAGGATAAGGAAGCAGAGAGGGAAATCAGAGAAGTATCACCTTTCACAATAGCCACAAATAGCATAAGATATCTGGGAGTAAATCTAACCAAGGAAGTGAAGGGTTTATTTGACAAGAACTTTAAGTCTTTGAAGAAAGAAATTGAAGAGGATACCAGAAAATGGAAGGATCTCCTTTGCTCATGGATTGGGAGTATCAACATAGTAAAAATGGCAATTCTACCAAAAGCAATCTATAGATTCAATGCAATCCCCATCAAGGTCCCATCAAAATTCTTCACAGATATTGAGAGGACAATAACCAACTTTATATGGAAAAACAAGAAACCCAGGATAGCCAAAACAATCTTATACAATAAAGGTACTTCTGGAGGCATTATCATCCCTGACTTCAAACTCTATTACAGAGCTACAGTATTGAAAACAGCTTGGTATTGGCATAAAAACAGAGAAGTCGACCAATGGAATCGTATAGAAGACCCGGATCTTAAACCACAAACCTATGAACACCTGATTTTTGATAAAGGAGCCAAAAGTACATAATGGAAGAAAGAAAGCATCTTCAACAAATGGTGCTGGCATAACTGGATGTCAACCTGTAAAAGAATGACAGTAGATCCATACCTATCACCATGCACAACACTCAAGTCCAAATGGATTAAAGACCTCAATATTAATCTGAACACACTGAGCTTGATAGAGGAGAAAGTGGGAAGTACTCTACAACAAATGGGCACAGGAGACCTTTTCCTACGTATAACCCCAGCAGCACAGACATTAAGGGCAACATTGAATAAATGGGACCTCCTGAAGCTGAGCAGCTTCTGTAAAGCAAAGGACACTGTCACTAAGACACAAAGGCAGCCTACTGACTGGGAAAAGATCTTCACCAACCCTGCAACTGACAAAGGTCTGTTCTCTAAAATATATAAGGAACTCAAGAGGCTAGACTTTAAAATGCCAATTAACCCAATTAAAAAATGGGGCGCTGAGCTGAACAGAGACTTCTCAACAGAAGAAGTTCAAATGGCCAAAAGACACTTAAGATCATGCTCAACCTCCTTAGCTATCAGGGAAATGCAAATCAAAACAACTTTGAGATACCATCTTACACCTGTCAGATTGGCTAAAATCAAAAACACCAATGATAACCTTTGCTGGAGAGGTTGTGGGGTAAGGGGTACACTCATCCATTGCTGGTAGGAATGCACACTTGTGCAACCACTTTGGAAAGTAGTGTGGCGGTTTCTCAGGAAATTCGGGATCAACCTACCCCAGGACCCAGCAATCCCACTCTTGGGAATTTACCCAAGAGATGCCCAATCATACTACAAAAGGATTTGTTCAACTATGTTCATAGCAGCATTATTTGTAATAGCTAGAACCTGGAAACAACCTAAATGCCCTTCAGTGGAAGAATGGATGAAGAAACTGTGGAATATATACATGTTAGAATACTACTCAGTGGTAAAAAACAATGACATCTTGAATTTTGCATGCAAATGGATGGAAATAGAAAACACTATTCTGAGTGAGGTAACCCAGACCCAAAAAGATGAACATGGGATGTACTCACTCATAATCGGTTTCTAGCCATAATTAAAGGACATCGAGCCTATAATTCGGGATCCTTGAGAAGATAATAAGAAGGTGAACCCAAAGAAAAACATATAGTAATCCTCCTGGATATTGAAAGTAGACACGATCGCCGGGCAAAAATTGGGAACTTGAGGGTGGGGCAAGACAGGGCCAAGGGAAGATGGGGAGAGAAAAGCGTGAAGGGGAGAATGGGGGGAGCTCGGAGGAATGGGATGCTTGGGATACAGGAAGGGTGGATATGGGAGCAGGGAAGCATATATCTTAATTAAGGGAGCCATCTGAGGGTTGTCAAGAGACTTGACTCTAGAGGGGTTCCCGGGTTTCCAGGGAGATGCCCCCAGCTAGTTCCTTGGGCAGCTGAGGAGAGGGAGCCCGAAAAGGCCAGTTCCTATAGCCATACTGATGAATTTATATCACCATAGAACCTCCACCTGGCGATAGATGAAGAAAAGGACTGAGCCCCACATTGGAGCACCGGACTGAGCTCCCAAGGTCCTGATGAGGAGCAGAAGGAGGGAGAACATGACAAAGAAAGTCAGGACCATGAGGGGTGCGTTCACCCATGGAGACGGTGGGACAGAAGTAACAGGAGATCACCAACTCCAGTTGGAATGGGACTGATGGAACATGCGACCAAACTGGACTCTTTGAATGAGGTCTACGGTGGGGGCTGACTGAGAAGCCAAGGACAATGGCGCTGGGCTCTGATTCTTCTGCATGGATGGGCTCTGTGGAAGCCTTCTCAGCTTGGTCGATCACCTTCCTGGACCTGGGGGGAGTTGGGAGGACCTTGGTCTTAATATAGAGTAGGGAACCCTGATGGCTCCTTGGCCTGGAGAGAGAGAGAGGGAGGGGGGGTATTGGTGGAGGGGAGGAGATGGAAATTTTTAAATATAAAAAAATAAACCTTGAAAAAAATTGGCTTTAGCCAAGGACAAAAACTTGAGAGACAGACACGTGCAGACCTCTGTCCTTGTTCCTTTCACTGTTGACATATTATCTGTTGCCTTACTTGTCTCTGCCTCTCGTAAAATGCCTTATACTTTCTGTCTAGGCTGAAGAAACTGAAACTATGGCTTTACCCAAATTAAGCTCCTAAACTCTCTAGCTCAACTATAAACAAAGTAGCTTCCCTGCCAAATTCTTGTCCTTTGTGCCCCACGACCCTTTTAGAATAATTCCTCTTCTCCCGTCCAGTTGGGAGGTACAGCCATCTGAACCCTTCATATCACACTACCTTGAGGAAATGCCCAAATCCTTGTATCTCTAAGTCATTTGGTGTTCCTGGTGTGCAGAATAGCTTAAACATTCTATTAGTAGGACAGCAAGACACCTTGCCTCCCATCTCCACTCAGAAAGTAGTGTTTTGAGTAAAATGAAACCAAGACTAACTTCTCAATTACACAAGGATCTTTTCAAGATGACCATTGCTCTGCTAATTTTGTTCTTTACCAATCAATCTAGCCTTCAGAGATGCTTTATAGTTGACTTGAAACAGAGAAAACTCTAACTCGAAACGTCAGGCATTATTCAACGCTAATAAAACAATTTCTTCCTGGGGCCTCACATTGTTTTCATTCTAGACATTTTGCAGCTGTTTAACCTGGTGACCTTGTGGCCTGCATTTTCCTTGATGATCCTAATTTCATATCATGTGATTTTCTTTCTCAATAAAAATGATTATTGTGTCAAAAAATAAAGAGTGGTGACTGCTCTTCCAGAGGTCCTGAGTTCAATTCTCAGCAACCACATGGTGGCTCACAGCCATCTGTAATGAGAACTGGTGCACAAGCATGCATGCAGGCAGAATATATATATATATATATATATATATATATATATATATATAAAACAAAGTTATACATTTTAAGGATTATATATATAATCTTTAAAAGATATATAAATTTGAGCTGGGGGTGATGACTCAGTAAAGTACCTGCTGTGCCAGCATGGAGACATGAGTTACAGTTCCTGGCACCCCATAAAAACCAAGGTGTAGTCATGCAACCTTAGCAAGGCTGAGAGCTGGGAGGCAGCTGGCTCTCTGGAGATTATTAGTCAATAGGTAAGCACTGGATTCAGTGAGAGACTCTCATCTCAGAAGATAAGGGATTCACCGGGCAGTGGTGGTACATGTCTTTAGTCCTGGCACTCAGGAAGCAGAGGCAGGCAGATCTCTGTGAGTTCGAGGCCAGCCTGGTCTACAAGAGCTAGTTCCAGGACAGACTCCAAAGCTACAGAGAAACCTGTCTCAAAAAAAAAAAAAACAAAAAGAAAAAAAAAGAAGATGATAAGGGAGCCATCTGCCTCTAACTCCTGAGTGCTGGGGTTAAAGATAAGAGACAGCACGCCAGGCCATTAAAGCAGTTTTTAAGACAATATTTATGGGTTAATTTAAGATGTAAGAGCTAGCCAGAAATATGCCTAAGCTATTGGCCAAAGAGTATGGTAATTAATATAGTTTCTGTGTGATTATTCGGGTCTGCGCAGTAGGGAAACGAAAGAGCCATCTTGCCCGGCGGTGGTGGCGCACGCCTTTAATCCCAGCACTTGGGAGGCAGAGGCAGGCGGATCTCTGTGAGTTCGAGACCAGCCTGGTCTACAAGAGCTAGTTCCAGGACAGGCTCCAAAGCCACAGAGAAACCCTGTCTCGAAAAACCAAAAAAAAAAAAAAAAAAAAAAGAGCCATCTCCATTTACAGCAATGATGCTTTGTTGGGTCAATGATTTAAAGATACAGGTAGTTAGTACCATTAGTAAAGATGATTAGGGAAATGGTTTAGACTGCTCTGCCAATTGCTCCAATGAGAAATGCAAAAGACAGAAATAAGATTGGAGTCACCTTCTTTTTGCTAGATGTGAGGCTTGCCAAGGATAGAAAACAAGAACAAGGAAGTTTCATACATTATAAACCCATGAATTATACCTGTGGATAAACAGGCTGATAATCAAAGAAAGCAACCATGTCCCTACACCCAAGGTTAGGGTTGAGTTCCTTGGTCATGTAACTTAAAGAATTAACCACAGGTTTCTGTAGGTACCTTGAAAAAAAACCAAAGCTGTAGAAGAAAACTAAATGACCTTATTGCAGGTAAAGAAAAAAGAAACATAGACGGTCAGCTAGACCACTTGTTTAAGGTTTTGTAGAGTAGAATTAGGCTAGGAATTGCTGCACTGAAGCTGCAAACAGCTGCTGCCAGTGCAAAGGAACCGGCTCACATATACTTGGCCTGCTTAAAACTTTGTTGATCAATGATAAAAGAATCTTTGTTTTGGGTGAAGACGTTATGGTGGGAAAATTAATACAAAGGAAATTTCTGAACTGCTTGTGGGCATCTGAGAAAAGCATGTGACTTATGATCATAATGTGATTTCTTCCTGTGTAAAAATTCTAATTCGTTCTCAGAAAATATGTAATTTGGGGTTATGAAGTGATTTCCTTCTTACATAGAGAATTTTATCTTGGGTGGTATAAAAGGGATAAGAGAAAAATAAGAATAAGAATAAGAAGGAGGAGGAGAAAACCAAAATGAAGAATTAAGCTTTGCACCCTCAGATAAGACTTCTCTCTCTGGGTTTAATATTGGTTAACTTCATATTTCCTCTCCAGTCTCTTACCTGCTGAAGCTGGTTCTTTGGCACCAATGCCTTAACCCTACTAAATTGTAGGTTGAGGCAGGAGGATTGTGAATCCAGTGCCACCCTGAGTTGTATATAACAAGTAATAGACTAACTGGGGTTACATTGTGAGAACTTAAAAAAATAACAACAAACAAAAACCTGTTACAAACTCAATGGATATAGTAAACCACATAGCAATTACATTACAAACTCAATGGATGTAGTAAACCACATAACAATTATATTACAAACTCAGTGGATATAGTAAACCACATAGCAAATGGATTACAAACTCAGTGGATGTTGTATACCACATAACAAGCACAACTAACTAATCAGACACAGAATGCAGGATAGACAGGGAAATAAAAAATTGAAGGAAAGGTAAAAAGACAAGTATTGCAGTGAATTTCCAGCTGACAGATCTATTGGACTATCCACGGGTGGTGTATATGTGTTGGAAGGAGAGAGCCGCTTGTTCTTCCCAGCTGCCCGGCTAGCTTAGCCCCAAAATAATCACACAGAAACTGTATTATTTAAATCACTGCTTAGCCCATCAGCTCTAGCTTTTTATTGGTTAACTCTTACATCTTAATTTAACCCATCTCCATTAATCTGTGCATCACCATGAGGTCGTGGCCTACCAGCAAAGTTTCAGAACATCTGTCTCCAGCGGCGGCTCCATGGCTTCTCCACGACTCCACCCTTCTTTCTCCTAGCATTCAGCCTAGCTTTCACTGCTTACCTAAGTTCTGTCTTGCTATAGGTCCAAAGCAGTTTCTTTATTCATTAATCACGGCACACAGAGGGGACTCCCACATCATATATGTACACTCCACCTGGACTAACCCATTTTTGCAGAGCTACGGGCACACTTGTCTTGTGGATAAGTCACTGTCAATTCTGTAGAAATCTGAAATCATGGCTTTTCTCCCTTCTATAGTCTCCCAGCAGTGTATAAACCTGACTTTTCCTGTGGGGTAACCACATACCTACCCCCACACCACGAATCTATGGTGGGAAAAGGATTCAATCAAGCCTTTGTTCTCATAGCCAAATCTATATAACAATAGCCCCCCACAAACTTTCTGTATTGACAGGCTGATAAGAAAAGAGCCTCATACAGGAGGTAGTATGTCTGCTCTAACAGTAGACTTGGGAAGGTGTAATTTACTGGTATTCTGCTCTGATTTAACAGGCTACTAATTTTCTGTATTACCCTTTACCTTGGTTTCAACTAACATAGAATCATAGCCCAGGAAATTAACTGTTTATACAGGAAAAGGGCCTGAGTCGCTAAAACTAACTTCAGGGAGAAAAAAAATCTCACTCTGGCACCCTGCTGGAGTCAAAAGCAAGGTCCCCAGAAGAGGACCTTTTAACTCAGCCAGCTAGATGCCAATGCAAATCTCAAGCCAGCAGGTTAGTACAGCTACCAAGGCTGTGTTCTCAGCCCCCAGCGGCAGGGAAATTCACAGCCATGCACCCTCTGAGATGCAAATCACCTCCTTGCAGGATTCAGTAATTTTTTTTGTGATTCTGTGAAAATGCATGATGATGCTATTGTAACCACCTATGAGATTATCAACTTCTCTGTATGCCAATATAAACTGAAAGCTTTGTGAGATTACCCTTTTCTTTTTACCTCCTTTTTCACCCTTGTGCTGGATGCCTTGCCCTTATGTCTGATGCTTTGCCCTTATGCCCCTATGCTTCTTTTTCTCCCTTCTCTTGGATAGTCCACTGAATAGCTTTTATGGAGGACTGGAGGGCCTGTAGTGACTTGAGGAAGGAGTGGTTAGAGAGTTCTGCCAACTGCTGGTCTCTGAGCCTAGGAAGCAGTGTGGGAGGTCTTCCTAACATTATCTCATGGGGGCAAATCTCTCCTATATGGGCTGCAGTGGCCCAAATCAAAGCAAAGGAAGGAGGCTTATACATCCTTTGCTGGACTCTAATGAGAGTTTTCTCAATATTTTAAAATAATAATAATAATAATAATAATAATAATAATAATAATATTTGATTTTTGTCAAGATAAGGTTTCTCTGTAAAAGAGTCCTGGCTATCCAGGAACTCACTCTGTAGACCAGGCTGGCCTCAAACTCACAGAGCTCCACCTGTCTCTGCCTCCCAAATGCTGGGATTAAAGGTGTGCAACCACCTCCCCCAACCGCGTCCTTAAATATTTTTGAAAAAGCTGTCAATTCATAGATTTTGGCTATGAAAGCCAGGCCATTTGGACCCTCATTGCTAGGGGGAGGCTAAATCAATGGACCAGTTCCTGGAGGAGCTTTTAAGCTACTGTTTGAGCAGTTTCAGTCTGAGTGGAGCACATTTCTAGCCACTCAGAAATGGTTATCTTTAAAAACTAGCACATACGTGTATCCTCCCCTGATAAGCTAGATATTGGTGCAAAATATCCTGATGACATTTGTGATGGACAAAGTAGCGTCCTCTTGCTGGCAGTTTGGGAGAATTTCATAGAACTAACTGCCATATCTTAGATACAGCAAGATCTTTCTTTGTGTCTATTATGTTCCTGGAGGGGGTGAACATGTGCCTGCACGCATGTGTTTGTGTGTAATGTACCCACAGAGGCCAGTGCCAGATCCCTGATGCCTTAGTTAGGGTTTTTATCACTGTGAAGAGACACCATGAACACAGACACTCTTATAAAGAAAACATTTAATTGGGGTGGCTTGCTTGCAATTTCAGGGGTTCAGCCCATTATAATCATGGCGGGGAACATGGTGGCATGGTGCTGGGGCTGAGAGTGCTACATCTTGACCCAGGGGCAACAAGAAGTCAACTGACTCTCACACTGAATGAAGCTTGAGAAAAGAGACCTCAAATCTCACCCCCACAGTGACGCATTTCCTCCAACAAGACCACACCTCCTAATAGTGCCACTCCATTTGGGGGCCATTTTCTTTCAAACCACCACACGTGGGTAAGGGTTCTCTGGATTTACTTGAGCATAGTCCTAGCATCTTGAACCAGGCTGTGCAGTCTAGGTATAACATACCTTGGTCTGAACAATGCAGAAAGTTCTGTGGACCCCAGATGAGTATTCTGGTGAAGTTCAGTTCCCAGAGTCCTGCCAGCTGTTTCTGGGAGAATGATCTTTTCCTCTGGTGTCCTTCACCAACCTATGGATTCAAGCTGTGTGTTTTTTAATTTTTGCATCCTCAATAGTCCCCGCTGGTCTTAGGGCCATTTGTGAGGAAGCCAGGGCAGTGGTCAAGTTACCTCTTGCCTCAGGGTAGTCATTTTTTTATGTCCTCAGAGTGGACAGGGGAGGGTAGCAACTTGTAGGGGAAGCCAAATAGACTTTAGAAGGGCCATTTTTGTTCTGTTTTTTTTTCATGTCCTTTCTCTCGGTGGTGAGAAGCCCTCTTTCTCTGTCAGTTACACCGTGGACATGCTCAGTAGTAGAAGCATGGCAACTCTCCATTTATATGTTGGTGAACTTCCCTTT